>NC_036444.1:25354305-25687638 GCF_002775205.1 Xiphophorus maculatus
ACTAATCTCTTGCCTCTCTCTATCAGTGTGGATCCACAGCCGATCCACTTCCCCAGTTTGTCCCTGCCTCAGCACCAGAACTAAACCTTCACTTATTGTAATTTGTGCATGTCTGTAATTGTTGCCTACACCAGAGGTAGAACTCTGTAAACATGACACAGTCTGAATTTAAAGGATACTCGGCTCTCCTCGGAATCTATGGCTTGAGGTGTGTGTCTTTTCCAAACCGCTTTAAGTCAATTGTTTTCCCAGGTGGACTTCATGCTTTAATTTGTATTTCATTTTTAACTTTTGAAGCTGGAGCTCTGCACTAAAATGAAACACACACTTTCCAAGATCTATTAAATCTTTCTGTCTGACCTGTCTTTGTATTTTGATTACCGTGGGTTGTTCTAATGCTACTCAGGTCTTGCACTATAAGTAAATTTCTTTGTGTTGATCTTCTTTGTGAGTTAGCTGTTTGTGTATATGTTTTTATACTCTTACCTTAGTGTAATAATTTTCCTTTGGTTAGTTTGGTTAGTTCCATTCTGTGTTCTGGTTCAGCTCCCGCGGTTCTCATCCTGTGTTTATTAGTCCCTTTCACCTCTCACTTTTCCTGATCCATGTTTCTTCCAGCTGCACTAAATTCCCATAATTTGTCTCACTAGGTTCTCATGCTACTCAACAACACCCCCAGTAAAATATCTTTCCGTTTCCTCACATCTTCACCAGATTCTCTGTAGATCAATGTCTCTTTGCCGCTCTCTCCGTCCTGTCAAATCTCCTCCATCCTTCTTTGTTTCTTTTCCCCCCAATTCCTCAGGTTTTGCCTTTACTTCCTTCGTGAAATTCTGTTTCTATTATTGTCAGTCTGCACGTAAATCCAACAGCACAAAATATGACTAAGATAAGAAATGATAATATGGTGAAACACTCTGGGTCAGTTTTGCAAATTAGTTCTCCCATTTCATATGGACAGATTGAAATTTCGTCCCTTTCTACACGGATTAATTTTCTGTTGGCCTGGATGATGAAAACCATCTCTCCCCCCAAAACATAAATGTGGTGTACATTAAAGAAATTGAATTATAAAAAATGTAGATGTTCTAATAAAACTGCTGTAAGCCCAAAAATCAATTCCATTTTTCTCAGCTATTACTATTATTTTGTAAATTGGTACATTTTGACATTTTTTTCACTTGTTAAACTCAAAGCATGTGTTTCTGTTGGACAGGATTTCAGTTTGAGTCATGGTTTAGTTTGGCTTAGGGTGTGAAGGAAGAAGGATTGGCTGTTAAAATGATGAGTTTTATTAAGAAAAAATGTTCAGAAAAGAAAATGAACAAAATTCAACTGTGTGATGTAGATATGCTCTGTGTAAAGCTTTTAGAGGAAGTAACTTAAGTATTATGTAAAAGCATGTTAGTAAGTGTGAAAAAATCTTGTCAGGGGTATGAATAATTTTGGATTTAGCTTCACAGGTAGTTTTGCATACTGAGCATGATTTATTGTTTTTGTATCCAAAATCATTATCTTGTCAATAAACGTCTCATTAAGGGTTACAAGGCTCTTTGATTTTGTTTTAATTTTAAAATTAAAGTCATTCAGGTCAGTGTAGCTGTTCGCAGCAACAAGTCTCCCAAGTTTGAATGGGAAACTTCCCATTCAAACTTGGGAGTTTGAATGGGAAGTCAAACTCACATGTTGTTTGTTTGCGTCACATGTTGTCCTTCAGCAACATGTGACGCTGAAGGACCCTGCCCAACTCGTCAACATATTGACGCGAAGGAGGTACCCTTCGCGTCAATATGTGACGCATGGTCAGAAAACGTCCCAACTCGTCAATATATGACGAGTCGGGAGTGAGAATGTGTTGGATAGCCTTAACAGCAAGTTACATTAATGCTGTCCTATTTTTGGGTTTGAAAACTTAACCAATTATGGGTGAAACACACCAACGGTGGTCCATACTTATCAGGTCAAACCACATAGTGCAATACGATATCACTGGTCAATCTATCCGCCAAATTCTTATATTTTTTTGTGTTGTATTTATATTTACTTATATTCTATATTCTTATTCCTTGTTTCTTGCATAATTTAAGGTTTTTCTTGCATAATTTAAGGTTTTGGTTACTCACATATTTTGTGTACCTTAGTATTTAATTTGTATTTTGTATTCTTTTGCACTTTTGCTTACTGTGTGTTATCTTTGTTTTTTGCCTGGGAGCTGCTGGTAACTTCAATTTCCTGAGGGAGTCTTCCCAAAGGATCAATAAAGTACAAGTCTAAGTCTAAGTCCAACCAACCAATCAACCAACCAACCAACCAACCAACCAACCAACCAACCAACCAACCAACCAACCAACCAACCAACCAACCAACCAACCAACCATATTATAACCATATGTTAAATCAAATCGTTTTTTGTTAGTGTTAAACTACTTTCTGTTATTTTGCCAAGAGAAAGTTTACACGTGGGGCTGGTGGCTTGGATTTGTTTTAAAACTGTTTAAAAAAAACAACAAAAAAACCTCTGAAGAATCTTGAATTAACATGATCTACAACAACATTTAATTGTCTTTCGTGGTCAATAAAGTATTTTTCAATTGAAGTGAATGTAATATAGTTTAATACTGAGGTTAGGTTGCACAGGACTCTTACTGACAAACGGAATAAATGAAACGTTCTGGAATTTACTTGGATGGGGGTGTAAATATCTGAGGTTAGAACAAAGAAAGGATCCCCCCCGCCCCCCAAATGCAGACAGAAAGCTTTTTCAGTATTATTATTTACTTTAGCAGGCACACCTTAACTGAATATCTGCTCTGACCAGGGGGTGGCTTCTCTTGCTGTGAGATGCATGTCAAGCAGGTACGGCTGTAAAAACAGTAAGTTATCACAAACTGATTTCCATCAATTTTCTAATGCCAGCATCAATAAGTGAGCTTCAGACACTCAAAGCCGTTTGCTTTATGTCATGGTAGTCACAGGACACAACACAAATGTCACTTTTTTTGGAGGAGGGAACACTTGCCTCAGAATGAAAGCACACCAACTAAGTACAATCATCCAGGCTGATTAGAGGAAAGTAATGGTGAGGAAAAGCAGTTTGAATAAGTGCAAATTTTCAAGTTTACGTGGATCAGACTAAAAAGAAATCAACACGTGCCAGAGAAATAATTTCCTTAAAACCCAGGTGAGGTAATTTAATTATTCCTGATATTCACTTTCTTACTTCCTTATTTTGGGTTGTTGAAGGAATGTTTATTTCTACATATAAAGTCTTTTGCCTGGATGTGACGGGCCAGATGGTACAAAGTTTGGAGAAAAAGCAGGTGTCACTTTATACAATGTTAAAAAGTGACATTTTCAGCAGTGTAATCAGAAACAGAGTGAATCAGTTTGGCTTGTTTGATAGGATTGCCCAGAGAAACCTTCCCCTCTCTACACAGAACATGAAAAAATGACTTAGGCTTGGAAAGATACATCCATATGAGTTTTTGAAGCAATTTCTGTTGGAGAAATGAGGGCAAAGTGGAGATGTTTTGCCATAATTTATAACATCATGATTAGAACAATCAAACACAGCAATATGAGCACAAACATCACTGTACATAGCTGTCGTGAACAGTTGTGGTGGGCTGATGGTTTGTGCCACAGTACCTGGCCAACTTGTGATGATAAACTCCTCTGTTTGAGAAAATATCGCAAAGACGAGTATTATGGCGTAAGCCTAACCAAAGCTGCATTCTAAAACAGATCTCAAATACGATGGCACGTCTACAGCAAAAATAACCACGGTGTTGGTGAACAGAATGAAAGTCAAAACCTGATGGACTCAGGGGCGCAACTGCATACTTTCTGAGGTGTATGCAAACATGTTATCGCCCCCCCCCCCCCCTCCCAATTACATAAACTTGTACAACTCATCTTTAATTAAAGTATCAATAATAATAAATGTACATATATGTGAATAAATTGCTGCCTACAGGGCAATTAAAAAAAACGATGAAACAAAAAACAGGGCAATATTTCATCATTTAATATATTTGAGCCAAAGAGCCTTTTCTGTTAGCTTGTCTAGAACCACCTGTGGGCTGCAGGTCTGAGGCATTTTGTTAGCATGTTTTCTATCATTCTTATAGCTTGATAGGAAGCCTGATCCAAACTGGCAACCCACATTAATAAAAAGGTGAAATAATATTGACCACAAAACTGTATTTATTAAAGATATAAATGTTTTCCCTACACAATCCTAACAAACATTTTTAATGTTCTCTTCACAATATTTATTTATTTACTATTAATCTATTTGTATGATTTGTTCTTTAAATTACCGTCTATATTATTTTTCAGTCTCAGGAAATGATTGAGGGATGAAGAGACTGATGTCTGGTTCTTTAGGTTCTGACGGGTCTGCGGTTCCTCTCCTGATCCATTATGTCTGATATCAAACAACCCACTGCATTTCTTTTTAATGTCCTTATTTAACTTCACTGTAATTGTTTAGCCTGGAATGTGTGTCTTTCTCCTCACGTCTGTATTTTTGCCAGAGGTTTTGCTTCTAAGGACGGTTTAGTATCAGGTGGACATTTTAAAAAGACGCGGGTTGGTAGCAGCTCACCGTGGCTGCGTAGCAACCGTCTCTAGGCAACCATGACAACAGTGTCAGTTCTTTGGGGGCTCCTATTTAGGTCCAGCAAACACAATTTAGCTGACCTTAATATTTCCCGTGTTTTGTTTTGGTCATTATTATTACACTTATTGTTGAGATGTGTGATAGGTGTGTCTATCAGACATTATAGCAATACGGAATAAATCGCGTCCCGTATTGGTTCAATACGGGACGGAGACAAAAACAACCTGTCACTTTAGCCTAGCTTAAGCTAACCTGAATATTTACAACTCTCTTGTTGATACACTGACATTACTTACCTTCTGTCTTTCAACCACTTTGAAAAGCTTTCCTTCGTCTCTCCAACATCTTTATCCTTCCCCTTCTTCTGTTTTCTGTTTTGTGCCCTGGAGTTTTTTTCTGCAGCCCCATTTTTTGCTCCCTGTTGTCGAGGCAGTACTACAATTCAAATGTAAAAGAAAAAAAAACAAACGCGCCTCAGCGCATTGTTGAAGGGCCGCTGTCCAAGCTACCTGTATGGGAGGGAGAGTGGCGCCTAATCAGTGCTGTTCCTCTGTTATTGATCATTTTATAAACAAACAGATGTTAAGTACATAAAATGTTGACTAGAAAAAAAAATTCCCCACATCATTTTTCCGCCCCCTCTAGTGCAGCGCCCCTATGTGTTGCATACACTGCATACCCACTTTTTGCGCCACTGGTTCTCCTAAGTTACACAAACATATAAGGGCTGTCATTGAGTCAAGCATTTTACAACTATGACTCATTGCTGAAGCAAAGTCTTATCTCTTTTTGAAGGATCTTGAGAAAGTTTTTTCACACTTTTATGATATCTCATCTCGACAATATTTATATATTGACCTAGTTCAATCATCCTTGTAGTGTCCAAAGAAGTATGGACACAGATTCTAGTCTGAAAATCTCTTCTTTGGCTTCCTGTCTGCGTCAGTGGAATGGCGGCACCTCTGAGGTGTTACAGAAGCCCAGGTTGCTTTCAGAGTAGACTTCAGCTCATAAACATCGTTCGGTCTGATGTTTCCCATTTTCCTCCTGAGTACAGCCCATCAATGGAAAATGAATTCAGCATCTCCATAAAGCTTGTAAGCAGATAAAAGCATGAGGTGCTCTAATCGTTCTGGGTGGATTTACAGGGTGACTTTGGACTTGATAAAGTCGACCAGTATCAGCAGATGGTAAGGTTACCCAAATCATCTCTGACTGTCAAAGCTTCACATTCGACCTCAATCAATCAGTCTAAAGTCTTGATTTGTAAAGGAAATACTTACTTTTATCTCAAGAAGAATCTACACCACTGACCAGCAGTCTTGTCCTACTGGTGTTTAGCCTTGGTATACCAGTTCTGATCATGTGTCTGGTTCAGAAGTGATTTAACACAAATGGGACAGATGTATTCCATGTCCCAGACATGTCTGTGTGTGTTTGCTCTTTCAGAACTACCTTAAGAGGAAGTACACACCTTGTATATCTCCCCCAAACTCTTCAATGGACTTTGCTTTATGACACTTGTTAACAGCCAGCTCCTGTAGCAATGGCCTTTTATGGGTCAGACTTTTTGTGAAAGATGTCAGAAACACAATATAAAGCTGTCAGCTCAGGGGTTTTCCTGAGTGGGCCATAATATGTCTATAGCATAACATTTGTGTGTTTAAAATCCCTTAATGGGTCACTGAACTTTGGATTTCCCATAGTTGTAAGCGATAATCAGCAAATTAATGAAGAAAAGATTCAAATGTATTACTCTGTGTTATCATTTTACTTTTGAGTATTACACTGTGAGTCAAGTAACTGATAAAATATTTAATGTTCAAGTTTATTTAGATGTTGCACAATGTTAAGAAGAAATATTTTCACCAGATATCTTGTGCAGTTGATATTTTGTTTTTCAAGTATTTTTTACACGGAAATCTTGTAAGGTAGAGCTCTTCCTCATTCCTCCTTTTTTTCTTGGCAAATGTTTTTGATTAAGCATTTCAAATAACTTGCTTTTGCAGTCGAGTGCATGTGTTTCTCTTAAACATTTTACAGCAGTTATTAAATCATGGCCTTGAACCCAAACACGTTTACTTTCAAGTCAGTCAAAGCCAATGTCTGCACTGTGCATTTTGTTAGTGTTAACTTTCTGCACAAAAATGAGTTTTTCCTTCTCATAAGAAGGATTTGGGTAAGTGGACAAAACGAAACAACCTGTGCTGTGCGTGCAAGAGAGTGTACTGGGAGCTGGAAGGATGGGATGTTTGGGAGAGCTTAGATTGTTACATCTATTCTGAAAAGCGGGGTAAACAGAAGGAGAACTGAACTCTTCTCCACTTAGACTCGGCTCCTGGAAGCACATCTGTCTTGTAATTTGTCCGCAGTCAGCTAGACAGTTCAGTTCTCGAAAGATCTATCCATTATATATCGATACTAGTTTGTCCTTGCATGGTCACGGGGGGTTGCTATGCAACACCAGCGGCCATGTAAAAACAATAACAACAACCTCTGAATGTATTGTTACCTCAGTCATATTGAATGAATCAGAATATAAATAATAAACATTTATTTCAGTCACTCAATTCACTAAGTGAAACACATTCAACAAAAGGCTGATGATTTCAAGACTTTGTTCGTCTAAGTTGTGGTTTTCTGCTTACAGTTAATAAAGACTGTCAAGAAAATCCGAGCTCATCCCACTTCCCCATGCTGGAGATTTTAGTTTAACAGTAATAATAAATAAAGTTATCTTTAAAATGAATCACTCAAGTGACATCAAGGCCCAACAGTAGACTTAAGTGTCAATAAATTTAGTTTAACAGTAATAATAAATAAAGTTATCTTTAAAATGAATCACTCAAGTGACATCAAGGCCCAGCAGTAGACTTAGGTGTCAATAAAATAAATCTGGTTGTGTGTGTTGTTTTTGTCTCATGCAAACTTTGCTTTAATTCTACTTTTTTCTATCTAATCATAAGAAATCATAGTCAGACAGAGAGAGTCATGAAACAGGAAAAGCAGGTTTCCTGGAAAAAGAGGAAGTAAGTTCCAGCCTGCAGATTTATAAAAAATAGCTGAGACTATTCCTTATTTTAAATCATGAAAGTTTAAAGAATGAAATCTAAACATTTTTGGATAATTTGATAAGATTCAAAGTAAAATACTTATATTAATATTGGTTTACTTGTAATAATATTTACACGAACATTTGTGGGAACAGTTACAAGAAAAACAAGTAACTGTAACTTTGGTATCAAATAATTAGAATCATGTATTATTCTTGGTTTCTTTTCAGAAAAACATCTGTAATAACTCACATTAAGATTATAATAAGTATAATTAATAAGTTATGGTTATAAAATCATAAATGAATGATAAATCAGAGAAGCTGAAGAAAATAAATGTGATATAAGTTATGGTTATAAAATTATAAATGAATGCTAAAATCAGAGAAGCTAAAGAAAATAAAAGTGATATAAATGTGATTTTGACATTGAACTTGAAATGGTGTAAAAGGTGTAACTGCAATTAAACATCACTGATATGTTGGAGGTAGAGAGTAGGTGAAAGGTGAAAGGCAAGGAACTAACAGGAGAGCAGAGATGATCAACGCCTTATTTAGAAAGTAGGTGAAAGGTTGTGCAGGCAATGGACAGGAGGTTGAGCAACTCTGAGACATTAGCACAGACATCAGGACATAATGTCTGTAAGACAGTGATGGATATGAAATCATCTGAGCAGTCAGCCAATGAAACAAGCCCAGCAACAGTGCTAGCCAAAGAAACCCTATAAAAGGTGAGTGCAAAAGAGGAACCGTTCGTTGGATCCTCCGGGCAGCTTCGAGCCAAGATCGAGATGGACAAAGAACTCTGCAGCTGAAGAAGAGCCGGGGCCACGGAGCCGAAGACTGTCCGGCCATGGGGACCAACCCGTCAGCCCTGCAACCTGTGGCTTCAAATCGCACTTCTCTCATCGGCTGGGTTCAGACCCCAAAGACAAAGATGAAGACAAAGGCAAAGACAAAGAAGAAGAACTGGTACCTTCCTTCCTGCCAGCACCAAGTCCTGTGTGACCTCACCATCCATGCGGAGAGGAGGCTCATCAGACCTACAGAGATTCCTGCCTTCGCTGATCAACATCTTCCTCCTGCTGCAACACCTTCTTCATCATCAGACCTGCGGAGATCCTGGCCTTCATCGATCGGCGTCTTCCTCCTGCTGCAACACCTTCTTCATCATCAGACCTGCGGAGATCCTGGCCTTCATCGATTGGCGTCTTCCTCCTGCTGCAGCACCTTCTTCGTCGTCGTGCCAGGTCTGGGGTTCGAGGCGCCATGCTCCGTCCGTCTCTCTCAAAGGTTCCCTTTTTTTAGTTTTCAGTGTCAGCAGTAGGGAAAGATAGACTAGATGATTGATTTTACTTATTTGATTATTTCTGCTACTGAATTAAGCTGTACTGACCCTTGCAAAAATGCCTTACTAATAAAATATTTAGCATAAAGAAAATCTAAAAGATGTTGTGGACATTCAGTTAATGAGTCACCTTAAAGTTCTTTGATGGTTGTAAAATAGCTGTGATGTTTGATTCTGGAGAGGAAAAAGTTTAAAATGTTTTTAAGTTGCTGGTAGCCCAAATTTAAAACGTCATCCTTGGGACTCGCCCGAGTCACTAAAACCTACCTGGTTCAATAACAAATGCAAGTTGTAAAATAAGAGAACGAGCGACCGTTAACAGGTGTGCTCTGTGAAACTAGTTGGCTGTAGGCTGCTCAGTCTGGCTAATTCACAGAGGGAAGAAGGGTGAGACACCTGGATGTAGGCCGTTAAAAATCAGGTGAATCGTTTCTCGAAACCAGCTTAAACAGAGTTTACTTCAGTTCTGGACAGGGTAAATCCCGGCAGATTTAGGAAACTCAATTAACCCGTTAGATGGAGAGCTGGTAGCACATCTCCCCTCTCAGAAGAGGAAGTAGAGAGAGAGAGAGTAGAGACAGAAAGGAGGGGGGGGGGTGTTGCGCAACAACAAGTGGCGCCCAACGTGGGGCCCAGACTAACAGAGTAGGAGGGCCCTATGCCAAGTCAGTAAAAACAGATGTGAGGATCTGAATAGCTCACTTGGTTTGTTAACTCTTAGGGAATAGAGTTAATGGTGACTGATAAGGCCGTCAGTCACAACCCTTGCAGTAACTGTATGGCATACAGGTGAGGGAAAGCTTCTACTGAGGATAAATGACCGGATCCAGACAGTGAAGCTAGTAGCCAACATAGTCTAGACCCATCCCTGCTCAAGAGCGCAAAGAGAGGCTTTGGGGGATAGACAACTCGAACCGACAGAGAGACGGAGTGATGGATGATCACTTCGAGGAGGAAAATCTGGGGAAGAAACCGGAGGAAGCCGGCCGTCCAGATCGTTTGGAAAAGGAGGAGACCTCAACAGAACTGCATCAACTTTCTACACAGCTACTGTGACTCAGACCTGAAGCAAGGGGGGACGTTGGTTCCAAGAATGAGGAACTGAAACATCAACCCCTGACAAAGGAAAGTTGGCTCAGTCTTGCTGGAGTGGTTCGTGATGTAATGCTGACAAGAAAAGAAAAGACCAGCCAGCAAGCATGCACAAGAAACAGAGAAAAGTATCATCAGCTGACGATGGATGAGGAAGCACACCGCGTCCTCCACTGCAGCCATCGAGAAGACATCCGGCAACAGAGGAACAAACACCAGCAGCTGACATCATCACACAGACGCAGACATGGTTAAAGACATCCTGCTGGACCCGGAGCTTGAAATTGGGCCAGCACAACCCACCAGTAAGAAACGACCGCAAGCGACATCTGAGAAGCCAGAACAACCGGAATGGGCAATCTACACCGATGGATCCAGAAAGGGGTCCGACCAGTCGGCATACTGGGGATTTATTCTGAAGCAAGACGGCAAAGAGAGATGCCGTCAGAAAGGAAAAGCTCTCGGTAGTGCTCAAGCCGGAGAAGTAACGGCAGTACTGGAAGGATTGCTGGAGCTGGTGAAAAGGAAAATCAAGAGTGCCAGGTTAGTAACTGACAGTTACTACTGTGCTCAGGCCCTTAGAGAGGACTTGGCCATTTGGGAAGAAAATGGTTTCGAGACTGCAAAGGGCAAGCCCGTGGCACACAAAGATTTGTGGAAGAAGAAAGCAGAACTGAGGCTCCGCCCGAAACTTGAGGTGCAGCGACAAGGCGCACACCTGAGAAGAAGCCCTATGGAGGGGCAAAGATGATGACCTTTCGTGCCACTAAGAAAGGTTGTCTCTGCCGGTGTCGAGGTGGGACAGAACACCTAAGGACAGGTGGTCCTAGAGTAGCATGGGGAGCAGGTAGTACGGTGCGTGCATAAGGCCCTCGAATATGCAGGCGTGCTACACCCCCGTGAAGAACTGAGCAAGCAGGACTGCTGGATGTCCCTTCAGCCCATCCGATGCAGCTGTGTGACTTTGAGGTATGTGGTCGATACGCAGGGCACCCAGGACAGCGGATGGAAGGTTTGTTCATCAAGAGCACAGTCCCATGGGGTTCAGTCTGCATGGACGTAGCAGAGCCAATGGGGATAACAGGAAAGAGAGGTGAGAAGTACCTCTTGGTGCTGATGGACACAGTGACAACTGCTAGAAGAGCAGGTCTTCCCCTGCAGAGGAACTCCGTTCACGTCACAGAAAGCAGGGAGGCGAAGACACTTCTCCTTTTTGCTCAGAGAAGAAAAAGGGAAGTTGCAGCTCAAAGTGTCACTGAAAGCAGGGCAGAGAGTTTGGATTAAAGCTCAAGATCGGCCTGCAACTACGGTGATCAAGCTGAGATTCAACGCCCAAGATTTTGTAAAGTGAGTACTGAACTTCAACACAGTACTACTGATGAAGAAAGGGGTCCATGAGGAAGCAGTGCTCAAGCCAGTTCTTAGCTACAGCGAACCAGAACATTACGAGAAGATGGCCAGAGAATCAAGCACCATGCCATCCTACAGTAGACTGGCCACTATTACGGGAAGGTTGCCGTTCAAAGAACAACTTCAAGGCTTTGGACTGGGAGGGCCGTGAAGAAATTGGACTATGCTAAAGAAGAACTCCTGTCACCACCTGATGGATTAAAATGGAAAAGGATCATGATTACGGATAAAGCGTCATGATGCTTATGCTTTTTGCTTTGCTCTGCTGAACAGCCAGAGTTTTTTTTTTTTGAGGCCTTCTGTCTCAGCCCATCTTCCCTAAAGAACCATCCCACATCCTGAAGAACTGACAGTTCATCCAGCGAAGGTTCCTGTAGAAGAATCAAAGCGATCCAAGTTTTCTTCGACATTCATCACCTCATGGGGGAAATCAAAACTCCAAGGAGGGGGTGTCAAGAGAAGTGGAGTTTTGATGACTACACTGAGCCCTCTGTGACAACTGAGGATGAAGAATCTGCATCTTCACATCCCAGACGAACATCTTCTCTTTCCAGGGGATGAGGACGGCGAACTGCAGGAGGGTGATGGACTCCCAGCATGTGAAAGGTCTGACCTCGTGGAGGGGGTGTCAAGAAAATCCGAGCTCATCCCACTTCCCCATGCTGGAGATTTTAGTTTAACAGTAATAATAAATAAAGTTATCTTTAAAATGAATCACTCAAGTGACATCAAGGCCCAACAGTAGACTTAAGTGTCAATAAAGTTAGTTTAACAGTAATAATAAATAAAGTTATCTTTAAAATGAATCACTCAAGTGACATCAAGGCCCAGCAGTAGACTTAGGTGTCAATAAAATAAATCTGGTTGTGTGTGTTGTTTTTGTCTCATGCAAACTTTGCTTTAATTCTACTTTTTTCTATCTAATCATAAGAAATCATAGTCAGACAGAGAGAGTCATGAAACAGGAAAAGCAGGTTTCCTGGAAAAAGAGGAAGTAAGTTCCAGCCTGCAGATTTATAAAAAATAGCTGAGACTATTCCTTATTTTAAATCATGAAAGTTTAAAGAATGAAATCTAAACATTTTTGGATAATTTGATAAGATTCAAAGTAAAATACTTATATTAATATTGGTTTACTTGTAATAATATTTACACGAACATTTGTGGGAACAGTTACAAGAAAAACAAGTAACTGTAACTTTGGTATCAAATAATTAGAATCATGTATTATTCTTGGTTTCTTTTCAGAAAAACATCTGTAATAACTCACATTAAGATTATAATAAGTATAATTAATAAGTTATGGTTATAAAATCATAAATGAATGATAAATCAGAGAAGCTGAAGAAAATAAATGTGATATAAGTTATGGTTATAAAATTATAAATGAATGCTAAAATCAGAGAAGCTAAAGAAAATAAAAGTGATATAAATGTGATTTTGACATTGAACTTGAAATGGTGTAAAAGGTGTAACTGCAATTAAACATCACTGATATGTTGGAGGTAGAGAGTAGGTGAAAGGTGAAAGGCAAGGAACTAACAGGAGAGCAGAGATGATCAACGCCTTATTTAGAAAGTAGGTGAAAGGTTGTGCAGGCAATGGACAGGAGGTTGAGCAACTCTGAGACATTAGCACAGACATCAGGACATAATGTCTGTAAGACAGTGATGGATATGAAATCATCTGAGCAGTCAGCCAATGAAACAAGCCCAGCAACAGTGCTAGCCAAAGAAACCCTATAAAAGGTGAGTGCAAAAGAGGAACCGTTCGTTGGATCCTCCGGGCAGCTTCGAGCCAAGATCGAGATGGACAAAGAACTCTGCAGCTGAAGAAGAGCCGGGGCCACGGAGCCGAAGACTGTCCGGCCATGGGGACCAACCCGTCAGCCCTGCAACCTGTGGCTTCAAATCGCACTTCTCTCATCGGCTGGGTTCAGACCCCAAAGACAAAGATGAAGACAAAGGCAAAGACAAAGAAGAAGAACTGGTGCCTTTTTTCCTGCCAGCACCAAGTCCTGTGTGACCTCACCATCCATGCGGAGAGGAGGCTCATCAGACCTACAGAGATTCCTGCCTTCGCTGATCAACATCTTCCTCCTGCTGCAACACCTTCTTCATCATCAGACCTGCGGAGATCCTGGCCTTCATCGATCGGCGTCTTCCTCCTGCTGCAACACCTTCTTCATCATCAGACCTGCGGAGATCCTGGCCTTCATCGATTGGCGTCTTCCTCCTGCTGCAGCACCTTCTTCGTCGTCGTGCCAGGTCTGGGGTTCGAGGCGCCATGCTCCGTCCGTCTCTCTCAAAGGTTCCCTTTTTTTAGTTTTCAGTGTCAGCAGTAGGGAAAGATAGACTAGATGATTGATTTTACTTATTTGATTATTTCTGCTACTGAATTAAGCTGTACTGACCCTTGCAAAAATGCCTTACTAATAAAATATTTAGCATAAAGAAAATCTAAAAGATGTTGTGGACATTCAGTTAATGAGTCACCTTAAAGTTCTTTGATGGTTGTAAAATAGCTGTGATGTTTGATTCTGGAGAGGAAAAAGTTTAAAATGTTTTTAAGTTGCTGGTAGCCCAAATTTAAAACGTCATCCTTGGGACTCGCCCGAGTCACTAAAACCTACCTGGTTCAATAACAAATGCAAGTTGTAAAATAAGAGAACGAGCGACCGTTAACAGGTGTGCTCTGTGAAACTAGTTGGCTGTAGGCTGCTCAGTCTGGCTAATTCACAGAGGGAAGAAGGGTGAGACACCTGGATGTAGGCCGTTAAAAATCAGGTGAATCGTTTCTCGAAACCAGCTTAAACAGAGTTTACTTCAGTTCTGGACAGGGTAAATCCCGGCAGATTTAGGAAACTCAATTAACCCGTTAGATGGAGAGCTGGTAGCACATCTCCCCTCTCAGAAGAGGAAGTAGAGAGAGAGAGAGTAGAGACAGAAAGGAGGGGGGGGGTGTTGCGCAACAACAAGACGCAATGTTTACTATTGGAATATTACATCAGAGCAGTAAAAAACTATGTCTAATATCTTCCTAAACATTGATATTTTTGAAAGATCTCTTTTAAAATAATAATTTGGAAAATGTGATATTAAAACCCCATTAAAAATGGATAATATGGGGCATGCCGTGGTGGCGTAGCGGTTAGTGCGACCCGTACTTGGAGGCCTTGAGTCCTCGACGCGGCCGTCGCGGGTTCGACTCCCGGACCCGACGACATTCGCTGCATGTCTTCCCCCCTCTCCTTCCCCGTTTCCTGTCAGCCTACTATCATATAAGGGACACTAGAGCCCACAAAAAGACCCCCTGGAGGGGTAAAAAAAGGATAATATTCCCATAGAAGGAGTAATACTTTATCAGAAAGTTTGCTGAAAATGATCACAAATTATTGCAAATAGACCAGAATCTAAACAGCTGTTAGACTATAATTCCCTGTATGTTGTTTACTGGGCGCTCATGCTATCACGTATTAATTATGAAGCTTAGGTTTGGATTCGTGCGTATAATCTGGATATTGTAAATTACAGAAAAGAGCATATAAAGCTTTTCACAATGTTGGTTTTGTTGTTTTTAAAATACAGAGTACAAAAATTTGAAGACCACGCTGAACTTAAAATGCTACAAATCATATATAGCACCAAACGAAGTGTTCAAAGTGAGGGAACATATCATTTAGGAGGGGAATTTAATCTAAAACAAAACAAAACAAAAAAACCCAAGGTGTTCCCACAACAATTAAACAAAATGTGCAAGAAAGCTAAAATCCAACATACTTAAAAGCAAGCAGTTGTATAATGAGATTTGCATGGTGTAATATGCATGACTCCTAATTGTGAGAGGGAATACGAATAAAGTTTTTACTTCATCCTATTCCCTTTAAACAACTTGCAACACAATTTTTGTTAGTGCAAATAAATATTGAAATGCATTGTACGGTATGAGACAGATAACCTGTGAAAAAATCGAACCCCTCCCCATCCTCCCTGAGCGACTATAGCAGTGTGCAAAAATGCACCAAGCAACCAATCAGAGCCAAGAGGAGGGTCTTAGTGCTGTCAATCAACCTCCTGTACGCTGCTCAATGTGCTGGAAAACAACTTACAGTTACAGAAAAACTGCTGATCCAAGAGTGATTGACAGCACTAAGACCCTCCTCCTGGCTCTGATTGGTTGTTTCTCGCCGACTGGTATATTTCTGCCGTTAGTACCAGGAGCACTGAGAGAAGGCAGAGGAGCTTGATTTTTGTTCACAAATTTTCTGTCCTATGTTATACTGACATAATATAATGATAATGTTACCAAATATGTAAAAACAGATGTATATATATTTTTAAAAGTTCTTTGTGCAGCCTTAAGAACCCCAGCAGGTGATTATTTGGTTGCAGGCAGGTGTAACGGCTGCAGCAGGTTCACTGTACCCTTCAGCAGAGACACAAACAGACCTACACCTGCCAGGATCCTGTCATTGTCATTTAAAGTTTAATTTTTAAAGACATTTCTCTACCTATTATTAATTCATTTGCATATTTTTTTTTCTTGACACCACTGAGCCCTTCACACAGGGAAGTAGCGTGTCTCGTGCCAGTGAGAGGCCAAGGCCATTACATTCGACTCTTCCCTCTGGGATTCCTCCACCTTCTAGCTTGACCTTGTGTTTGAGGAATTCTTTGATGGATTTACTTCGTTTGCCCGTTTTTGATTTATCGCTCCAGAGAGCATTGTTTCAACACTCCAGAGGATCATTGTGTGGTTTTTGGCCAACCTCAGAAAAGCATTCAAATATTTTTATTAGCGAAGTAGGATTCCTGGCTTGCAGCTCTGACATGACTACAATTTTCCCAAACGCTTCTTGCTGATTATAGAATTATTTGTACTTGACTTTAACTGTGTTAGGAAGCTTGAAAGCTCCCTGAACGTTTTATGTGCTTATTAATTTTCTGCTCGTTATTACACAAGGAAACAGCATATAAATTAGACCTGCTTAGCGTTGTTTTGGAGATTCTTGTGCTGAAAAGCTAAGGAAACTCACTAGAGTCTAAACAGAGGGCCTTCTTGGGAGGCCCTGTTCTGTCTGGCTTTGGACATTAGCAGCAGATCCATATTGGCTCATGAGGTGGGCTTTCAGTTACAGTGACCATGGCTGCCTGTTTAAAATGGAGAAAAAAGTATGCTGGGACAAAACAGAGGCTTGTATAATAATTTCATAATTTCAACTTTTTTTTTTTTCTCATGAAGTGTGCCAGAGACCACAATTCCATACGAGACCCAAGGCAGAAGAAATGTGACTGTTTTGGCTGGAAATCTAATTACTTGTGAAAGTTGGGCTGCTTTTTGTGCTACAGAGCAACTAGAGATGGCAGACGTTTTCTTTCAAAATGTCAGCATTAAAAGAAAACAGTTGGATCTCCAGTCTTTGATGTACCCCAAGAAAAAGCTAAACGCTCTACTTTTATGGCAAATGAGTTCCTTTACTTTTATGGACACACGTATGTAGTAAAGCTGTCCTGAGCGCTAAATGCTAACAAATAATGCCACAATTCTACATGATCATGGGCTTAGCTAGAATGGGAATCTTGTAAGGGAGACCTCCAGTGTTACGTTGATAAGACTACTTTCAAGATTTCTTTGAGTTTCCAAACAAATGGGAAACGTCTAGCTCCCATCCCAAAGTAGCACATTGGGGTCCCCGACGAGGGATTTTTACAATGAGTGTCTGAAACTCAAGTCCCAATACCTGATAGGACTTGTTGTGCTGTCTGGAAGTTAGCCATGTTATCCACAGCAGTCAGCCAGTTTTTGGTTGGCCAGCAGAACAGTGTTATTTTAGGCCAAGCACTTTATGTTCCTGAGCTAAGAAATCGTAAGTGTCCACTCACAAGTTAAGCATTTTTACTCTGTGTAATGTCATCGATGATGAAAGAGAGGCTGCTTTAGCCCTGTAAGGTTGACCTTGATATTCACAGGCAGCTCGTGTTTGTTTTATTTTACGATGTTAGAGAAAAAGCACTGGATTTCTGAGTCAGACAGGCTAACATGCTAACATTAGCCTAACACTTCAGCAAACCCCTCTACGGGAGAGCATTGTCCACAGGAGGAAAATGTTTATTGAGGATTAGTTTCGAAGTTCTCGTCTCAGAATCTCTATGGGGCTCAGATCAGGGATAGTCGCTTCCAAACATTAACTCCTTTAGTCATTTTGTATCTATGTAGTCAGAAAGCGTAGGTTTGTTATACATTTCAAAATCCCCTTTGCATTTTCACGTAACTTTTTTGGTGATAATGCCATTTGCTATGTGAAGTGTCCCGGTCACTCCTGAGGCTAGGATACAGTTAGCTTTCTCCGTTTCACTCCAAATAAAAATATTGTCAATCTGGCCATCAACGTAAATTTTAATTTCATGAGACGACACGGCATATTTATCCCTGTGTGCATTTGCCACCAGTAATCTTGATTTTTCTGCTGCTGTTGGAGTTATTGCACTTTCCTGTCTAAGTTCCCTGTCAGCCCATGTTGTTGCAGAACTCATTCCACTGTGGATAACAGCACTCTCTTATTAATTTAAGCCATTATTTTTACAACATATGTTGCATTGTGTTCTACAGTTGATCAATAAATTTAGCACCAAACTGTCTTTGTCTCTGAGGCCCAGAACAGATGTTGTATCTGAATAGTGTGATGGTGATGGCTCCATTTTCCCTTGCTGTATATTTTTATATATTATGTTTCCCCTCTGTGGGACAATAAAGGCTATTTCTGTTGCATAATTGGTTGAACAGATGAACATGTTGCTTTCAGGCATCAAAAAACCGATGAACGAGAATCACTCAGGTCTTTTATAGCCTGTGTAATGATCAATTATGATCTATCACTGACTGGCATCCTGGCCTTCTCACAGCTGAGCTAAAATTAGTCAGATACATTTCTAAAACTTTCAGAAATGTATAAACACTGAAAGCACATCAATACTGTATTATTTTTCCTAACTAGTTCACTGTCTGAGGTAATAAAGTTGTCTTGGTAAATAAATATACTGGTCAATTTGTTCAGAACATCTGAACAAATTGAAAGCTACAAATAGTGTAATTATATATAATATAAACCCCTCATACAGAGGCACTCTATAACAGACAGAACTGAGAGAAAGTGTTCACAGAACGTTGAAGAAACCCTGCAGGGTTGTTTTGAAGTTACGGACTAAAATGATCTGTGCCAGCCACATGGAGAGGACATCAATGATATAGCTGAGTGTGTGCCCCGGTGATATAAACGTCTGCCTGGACAACACCATCCACACCAGAACAGTGAGATGCTTCCCTGATATCAAACCCTGTATCGCCAGAGATCAGTTAAATGAGAAAAAAAGAGCCTTTATTGAGGGAGACGGGGATTTATTCAGGGATGTAGAGAAGCAGCTCAAGTGAGGAGCTGTCTGCCAAGAAGCTGGAGAGGATCCCAAAGACGAACAATATCAGAGATGTGTGATCAGAGATGAAGTTGATCACTGGCTTCTACCAGAGGAAGGATTGGACAGAGGGAAGTCTGATCAGAACCAATGAACGGAACAGTCTTCTATTCAGGATCAGGCTCAGCATCCTCCTCTCCTCATCAGCAGTAGCACCACAGTCGATTGCAATCTCACCACTGCTTTTCAGTTTGTACAGTTCAGACTTCCAGCACAAGTCAGAGTCCTGTTATCTGCAGAAATACGGAAATACCTTTGCAGTCATCAGGTGTATCAGAGATGCAAAAGAAGCCGAGTACAGAGAGCAGGTGGACCGCTTAGTATCATGGTGTGGGAACAATCTTCTCATCTTGAATGTGAACAAGACAAAGAAAATGTTTAAAGATCTCAAAAGAAATAGGGTTAGGTCAAACATGATTTATGTCATGGGAGAAGAGAGGTGATTGAGGAACATTAACACTTCTGTACAACAGGCTGGACTGGAGACTCAATAGCCATCTACATACAGTAAATGGATTGAACAAACTGTATCTCTTGAGGAAGCTTAAAATCCTTCAGCGTTTGCAGCAAAATGCTGTAAATCTTATATAAGTTTGCTGTGGAGAGCATAATCTCTTCTGCCATCATCTGTTGGGGCAGCAGCATCAGAGCCAGGGTCTCAAATGAGCTAGCCGACCTGATAAACACTTCAAAAGAAGTACCTTATAACCTACCTTCCATATCTCCAGTTATCTCTCCATTACCTCCCATCCTCTCTGTACCAATTCCAGCTGCTGTTACACTAGCTTGCAATGTTTGCTCGTGTAAATGGTAAGTGAACTGAACTTATATAGCGCTGTTCCAGTCATACTTTACCACTTAAAACGTTTTACACTCAAGCCACACTCACCCCGTTGCACCACTAACACACCCACACAAAGATCTGTAGGCAACTTGAGGTTAAGTGCCTTTTTCAGGCGCACACTGATATGTGGTAGGAGGAAGCTGTCGCCAAACCCACAACCTTTGGATTACAAGGCGCCCACTGAGCCGTAGTCGCCCCTGTATTGGGTAGCAGCTGCTGTGCCACTTCTGTCAGACTGCCCCTGGGCAGCTGTGGCTACAATGTAGTAGCTTATCACCATTATCATCTGACCATGTGTATGAATGGGCCAATGACTGTATGAACAGTGTGTACTGTACAGTGTGAAGTGCTTTGGAGTCTTCTGGGCGAGAAAAAGCCATTTCCACTACAAGCATGTACATTACATATGGATTTGAATGTGAGTAAATTAAAGGGGTTTTTGTTGCGCATCATCATCAGGTCCTTCCATGTCTTTGAAAAGTATGAGTCCCATTTGATGCACTTCCATTCTAAATAGAAAATGTGCATTGGGATCAATGTTGCGGTTCTGCTGCTTCAGAAAGGGGTTTAATACTTTGCAGTGATGTCGTCTTGTCATCTTTTTTTAATTAATTTTTTTGTTATATTTAAGGATCAACTGATCATCTAGGAAGGACAATGCAATGCTGTTATTTTCCTCAAGGAGTCAGATAGCTGCACTAATAAGAAAGGAGAGCAGACCGTTAGTTTCACTTTCAGTTTGGCATTCTGGCTTCGCTTCTGATCAAATTATGTATTCTAACAAATGCGTCGTAAGGAAATGCTAGTGTCATTTTTACGATGGCATTGTGTCTTCTTACATAACAAAGAAAAAGGCTTTAATGAGAAGGCTCTGGCACAAGAAACCAGCCATGTGTCTCTTTGCTGCAGAGGTATATTTCAAACAATTACATTGGTATTATTTACATATTTTCAGTGGCACATCAAAGAAAGCCAAGTCTTTCATGTACAGATACTAATAGACTGAGATAGCCATTGTTTCACTTTTTCTCTAAGCTAGCTTTCAGTGCTATCATATTCCTCCTTTGAAATCAGTCAAAAGACAGACTGAATAGGGAAGCGGCAAGCTATTCAAGTCTAGATGCGATGGCAACACCCATACAACTCCTTTTGTAAAACGCATTAGCAAATAAAAAGCCCCAAGGGAGACATTTGGTTCTGATAGCGCAATGTCATTTTACTAACTTGAACACATCCCTTGCTTTGAAAGTTGCTGATACTGTCACCTACTGGAAATAGGCCACCCCACAGTATACTGTACAATGGTACGGATGTTCTTATGTAGTTAATTCATACGTCTCTGATTATAATAACGGCACACCAGATGGTCTGATTCAACCTGCAGTTCTCGTGCGGGGGTGAGGTGCTGACCAATGTTCCCTTCGGTGCTACAAACATGGCTGCATAGAAACGTGATCCTCCCCAGAAATAAAAGGCCGAAGCGAAGTGATTCATCCTCAAGTAGAACTGAAGAGGCCTGAAAGCAGCATTCAGCCGCCTCTGAGTCACACTGTGTGGAAGGCCTGACCTTAGATCAGATGACGGGGGTCGGAGCTGTCGAGCACTTTTGCTTAGCGTAAAGGTGATGCTGTTCAAGGTTCCTGAAGGGCCCCTTGTCCATCCAAATCGTCTGCGTTCCCATCTTCTTCCCCCTGCCAGCTCATCTCCCGGGTTAGTACAGTACTTTGATGTTACACTTTCTCCACCTGGTCATTTCTTTCATTGTTGGGACATCTTTTTTTGTTTGTCCTATTTAATTTTTAATTTTTCTTTTTTTTAAGTGTGGACACAACTGACTGGGTGACATGATAAATTGATGTTACTCAGAATAATAGGTAGGAGTTAAAAAAAAATCAGAAATATGCATTTCAAAATACTTTTTCGTTTTATCACAATAACATTTGTACATCTTAAATATTGAAAGTCTTTCTGCTTCAATATGAGGTTCTTGTAACTTTAATGTTAATTAGGTCATAGGGATCAATGTGGACATTTCAAAGTAAAAACATTACATTTCTTGTTCTCAGGGGGCGTGGCTTAGGTGATGTCATGATTCAACCATTGAGATTTTTGGTGAACCAGATATGGATTAATCCAGTGAATTTTCATATTTGAGACGTAACATTGTCGTGTCTTTTGGCAAGATGCCAAACTTGGAGTCTGGCCAACTCTGTCAACATGCTCTAAGACGTACCATTTTGATAACTTTAAATCCCCCATCCCTTACCCAGGCATGGGAGCAAAGCATGTTCATGTTAAGAGTGGCCCAGTCAAAGTTTACTCCTGTAACTCTGAGGTGGGACTTTAATGTTGCAATCAATATATTCTGTATCCAGTCAGATATGAAGCTACTTTGCAAAGAGGAATTGGCAAAAAATTTCAGTTTCTAAGACGTATTGCGGAGGTAGAAAAGTACCCCAGAAGAAAAATGTGAAAAAGTCCAAGGGGTTTAATCACATTTGCCAGGCTCTGTATGTCAGTGAGTTTATTGTTCAGCCATTTAAAGGTGTGAAACATGGCATGCTAATTGCTGGGACATGGTGAGGTGTTTGTCAGAACAGCTAGTCCCTAACAGTAATCAGGAATCAAGACAAAGAAAGGTACGGACTCTGCAACCTACATACAGAATCTCCGGAGACAAAGAGGGAGAGGCGTGAATCATGTTTTTATGTTACATACCGTTTGCATCTCGTTCTCGTGGCAGATCATATCAGCCATGCCAGCTCACAAAGCAAAGCATTTGTTTCAACATCGTTCAACAAACTGCGGGACAACAAAGGATGGTGAATGGCATTACTCATCCCTCCATCTGGCTGAAAAGCCCATCTGACACAAAGCTCAGTTCCTTTCTTCCAACCCACCTGCTATTTTCTACTTTGCTCTCGCGTGTAACTTATTACAACTGAGATGTAAAAAAACAAACAAACGTACATTTCAGAATTAAATATTAGAAATCTACTTGCTTATGGTCACTAATGCATATGTGCTGTCTGTCTTGCTTTTCTTATAATCAAATCCTGTGGCTGATTTCTTACACATATCAACAGGTGGTCTCTAGATTGTGTTATTTTTGACAATCAGTGACAATCGTAATTGTGTTTTGTGAATGTGGACAGTCTTATTACAGATTTCCTTGCCTGTGTGAACTACTTCAGTAGTAAAACTTGGTGAACATCACAGACACCACACACCTACTGATTCAGTGTAGCCTAACTAGGAATGGAAGTTAATCCACCAGAATCAGCGGCCCATGAAAGAAATGTCCAAGGAAAACGTCATGACAACCGACGCAATGTGGAGGCACTCGCCAAAATGGTTGCTGGTGGCCAAAACTCTGACAAGCAATGTATAAAATGAAATAAAAAGCCTGTTCTGAGTGTGCCATTAGAGCCATAATTATGTTTTTTTTTTAAAAAGCCAAAGAAACAGCTGGGATATAAGACTGAATTTTTTAAGAAAAGAGATGTCCTTAAACGTCAAGATAAACACTGAGAAGTTCATCTGGACCGACTCCTGTGGTCAAACATGGAGTCGATCCGTAGCACACTGAGCTAGTTGGGGCCCTTTATTTTGAAGGGTCATCTCTGCCGTTCGTTCTGCTCTCTCCATGTGACCGTTTCCTCTGGGATGCTGAGGTCTAGATGTTGATGTGTTTGGATTCTGACTAACTTGCCAGCAGTTGAAATTCCGCATTGATAAAACTGAGCTCCACTGTCAGCGGCTACATATGTAACCAACAATATCATTGCTGCCTTGGACAGAAAAACAACACTGTGCTGCTCTATTTGTAGATCTCTCCAAGGCATTTGACTCAGTCCACCATCAATTACTTTTAGACAGACCGGAGAGTATTGGGATGATTGATTGTTGCTGTCAGATGCGCCTCAGTGCGTCCTTTCTCTTCTGGAGTGTCCGATATGTAGCGCTTTCTTTTCACAGGCCTATTAAATTTGGTCAATTCCAGGCAGATCAGAGCTCACCATTGAGTAGGTTGTGCAACTTTCTCTTGGACTCCATTAATCTCTGTTCTGTCCAGCTTTTCTTTAATTTTTTGTAGGAAGGGGAAGGTCAAGCAGCATGCAGTGTGTACAGCATCAACCTATTGGCGTCAACATCAGTGTCAATTTCAAACTCAACTTTGAATGTTTTTGTGATTGGATTTAGTGGGCTGTACATTTCCGTGTACAAGTTGTATGTTTTTGTTATTTGTAAGGCACCTTGAAACATTTGCTGACCATCTGATTTCAATGAACTGAATTCAGTTGAATATGTGAATATCTTTTCTAATTTTACGACTTGACGATTTGCTGAATTTTAGTTTATAGTTTAGTGAAAGCGGATATGTACAAACCCTCCATTCTATGTTGAATCAAGTGAGGTGAACTGTGGTGTTGAAGTGTCTTGTTGTTTACAGTTCCTCATATAAGTTCTGGACTTTTTCACAGTTTACCAGACTACAAATACAAGACATTTATTTTTTTAAATAAATGTGTTTGGATCACTCTAATGATTATTGTCTCACTTTACTTATAAACTTTGCACAGAAAATCTCTTAATCTGCTTAATTTTCATTGTTCAACAAACTGTTGTAGTAGACATGCTTCATCTTGACAGTTTATTCCAAAACTGTCATTTAAATATTTCCTTTCTAAACTTAATCCAGCGCTTTGTCAGACATAGTGCTCCGGAAAGTCCACATATCATCAAACTGATATAGACATAGACAATAAGGAATGTTTTCTTGTATGAATGTTTGTGTTTGTGAACACAATGTTAGCCTCCAAACTCTTTTTACAAATCTTTCCTTTGGTCTTTATTCTCGCTGCTTATCTTTTTCGTCAATCAGTCCACATACTTGATATGAAGGGAACTGATTCCTTGTATGCAGTAAATGTTTGGTGCTCTGTGTATTTGTGTCAAAAATAAAGAGGCCAAGCCAGCAAAAGGTCAGTGTTAGGGGGTTTAAACTTTTAAAACTGGTGCCATGTTTTTTGATTTTTAAGAAAAATTATTTTTAAAGGGATAATAAAATACATAAATTATCTTTCATCTTTCACGAAGGTTTGCGTAATAATTCTAATTCTAAAATGCAGTTTTGTAATATAAACAGATCTCTTCTACTTTACCCGATTTTCTCACTCTTAACTGCAATACATCATCCAACGTTTGTCAAAGTGATTTCTTGGTTCCAAACAGCAACTTTTACAAAAATATGTTTTTTTCCATGTTTATTCAAATTGTCACCATGTAGTAACATGTAGTATGAGGCAGATCATGTGTGAAAATAAAAAGAATCTACTCCACTTCCTCCCATCTGAATAAATGCACTGCTTCTGGACAAAAACAACCAATCAGAGACAGGAGGCGGGTCTTAACGCTGTCAATCAAGCTCTTTTACATTGCTCATGGTGGAAAAAGAACTTACTGTTTACAGGAAAACTGTTTATCCACCATCATCTGTGGCTATGCTAACTAGCTTTAGCATTTATTGCAGGCTGTGTTGTGATGAACCAGCAGAAAACAAGGTGGTTGCAGTGTGAGCATGAGGATGAAAGACAGAACTAAGGTCCGCCTCCTGGCTCTGATTGGTTGCTTCTGACTGACTGGTGTGTTTAGAACTGGGAGCACTGGAAGAAGGCAATCTTTTCACAGATTGTCTTTCTCACTCTATACTGCAATGACACTGTGACAATTTTGACAAATATGTGGAAAAAAACAACAACATATTTTTGGTAAAAGTTGCATACTTGCAGCTTTCAATGACTGATTTACCAGGCGGAGGGAGTTATAAGCTCCTGCTCCAGGTTGGTATAAATTGCCCTTTCATCATTAGAAAACTAAATTCCTTTTTCTGTTTACTGTAATTATTCTTGACTCATATTAAAATGCATTTGACGCTTAAAAAAAAGGTAAAACATAGAAGTCCTGTGAAGATGCACATAAGTTCATAACAGCACTGTAACCTGAGCGTTGATGTGGGAAATATATCTGCGGACCCTGAAATTTGTTTATAAGGGAATCTGACTAACTCCAGTCTAGAAACAAATTATGCTAAGAAACTTACAGAAGACCTTTTGGCAATTGCTAAGAAATGTACTGTAACAAAATGGAAATCAGATTCCTCCCTTGCAATTAAAATAGGGCTTTGTGGGATCAGCAGCTGAGCAACTCCAGAGACAATAACATGTTGGACGCAGAAAGTGGCAACCATATTTAGGCCTTTTTGTTCTTTTCTTGTTGTGTCATATCATTGTAAAAGCCTTTTATGTATGTCTTGTTACTTGATTGATGTCCAGCTGGATCTGGAGCTGATTTTGTCATGTCGGTTAATAATTGTAATATTGTTATGATGAAAAAATCCCAAACAAAGTGTTCTTAAAAAGGAATGTACCAGTGGAGACTGCAGTCATCTTCCTCTGGGTAAGGAGTAGCTGTGGAAGCGAGTGCTGACCTCCTCTGTCTCTGTCTTACTCCCCTCCCAGCCTAGCCGTCTATCTCTCTACCTGTCTCCTCCTCCTCCACAGTTCCAGGGCTGCTGAGGCGGCGGAGGGATGGAGTGGGGTGGGTGGAAGGGTGGGCTTCTCAATTTCTCTCCTGCCCAGAAAAATCAATATTGGGAGGCGGCCTGAAAGACCTCTCACACGAGTATTACAGCACAGCCCGGCACTCCGATAAGCCTCCTGTTACGTCCTCCCGGGACGGGGCTGGCCAGGCCCGCACTCCCCACCCCGGGGGTGGGGGGAAGCCATTTTGCTCTGGCCGCAGGGAAGAGCACCATAAAGGGTAAGATGTGGATCACAAGTCTATTGGTGTAAGCTATTAGTAACCTTAGAGTCCCTGAACTGTGAAGGTTCCTGTGCTGATTCCCACACACATGCACACGCACGCACACACACAAAGAGTGTGAGGGAACAGTCACAATAAGTTCATGATGACACACAGCTTTGTCGTGCATTCGGGATGGGACAGTTTTGTTGCTAATGTATGCGCTACGGCAGCAGACTCCCGCCTTGCTCATCAACTCGCCTGGAGAGGCTCGAAGAGTAATCCCGGCAAGGAAGCCAATGTGTGATTTATGCGATGCCAGTGTGGGAAACGTTTTAACCGTGCAACTTGCCAAACACCTTGTTTGACTCGCGCTGACACACGCCGCCGAGGTTCTCGACAGAAACGCTACATAGAAAGGTCTAGACGGAGATCAGCAGGTCTGGCTTTCATCGGGTGGATGAAATGATTTGCTTTCTGAACGTGAGCTGTTACCTTAAGCTCACTTTACAGCTAAAAAAAAATAAATAAAGCTAAAAGTCTTCTTATAATAATGATATTAACCTTTTTTTAACCAGGTTTGTGCTGTTGAGATCAAAACATGGAATAGAGAGATGGATCAACACACAGTCACAATACACATAAATTTATAAAATAAAAAAACATTTACAAATGACTCAAGTAAAGCAATTGTACTTCTGGAACTTGAACGTAATGAAATCGTAATGCTTCCATCTGTCACTATGTATCAAAAAAATTAAAACAATTAAAGAAGTTAAGTATTAATCCTCTGCAATACAAATGTCTAAATTTGACTCTATGTTTTGTTGTATGGATTGTTCTTGTTGATGTAACAAAAACAAAACAATGGGTGATAAAAATAAATGTGATGTGATCTGCAGGGACGTCAACGTGCAAATGTCAACGCATGAGGAAATGAGGTGTGATGGGAAAATCGATCTGCTTTCACATTACATTGTAATTATGATGTTCCTGAAAACCTGGCAGATTCGAACTGCTGAGCTGAAGCAATGAATGATTTTTAATGGCAAGTCTGAGCCTGCCTTTAATAAAACTTCAAGTCAAGTCACATTTATTTGTATGGCAGTTGAAAGTGATTTTCTATATAAAAACATAACTCTATAAACAAGATGACATTACAGTGGAAACACAAAGAGAAGCAATACAAGGTTGTAATCCAGACTAAAATCAATCAGCGTTCAATCAGTTCTTATTAGTCACAGTCAGCTCCAAACAAATGCGTTTTTTAGCCAGGGTTTCGGCTGCTTGGCAGTTTTCTGGAAGTTTGTTCCAGATCGGTGGAGAGTAGAATCTGAATGCTGCTTTTCCCTGTTTGGTTTGACCTGAGTGGCTGATACATTGACGATAGCTCTTTTCTGGTGCTTAGCTGTTCAGTGGTTTGTAAACAGTATTTTACAGTCTATTCTGTCAGTGGAAGGACTTTAGATCTGGGTGATGTGCTCTATCGTCCTGGTTTTAGTCAGAACTCCAGAAGCAGAGCTCTGGCTCAGCCACAGCTGGAGCATTGATTTTGTTTAGGCAGACCTGTGAGGACTCTGTTGCAGTAATTGATCCAACTAAAGATAAAAACATGGATAAATTTCTCCAGATCTTGCTGGGACATTAATTCTTTATTCCTGAAAATGTTCTTTAGGTGATAAAAGGCCAACTTTGTAACTGTCTTCATGTGTCTCTCAAGGTTCATGTCAAAGTTCATCACTACATCCAGGCGTCAGGCTTGATCTGTGGTTTCCAGCTGTAATAATTCAAACTGACTCTAGATCAGGGGTGTCGAACTCCCATCTTCAAGGGCCGGTGTCCTGCAACTTTTAGATGTGCCTCTGCTGCACCACACCTGAATGGAATAATTAGGTCATTAGCAAGGCTCTGGAGAACTGATCTACACAAGGAGGAGGTAATTTCATTCCAGTGTTTTGTACCTGTGGCACATCTAAAAACTGCAGGACAGCGGCCCTTGAGGACTGGAGTTTGACACCTGTGCTCTAGATCATTCCTCTTTAAAAATCTGACTTCAGTTGGTTTCAGTTCAGCTGAGGTAAGTTACTTCACATCCACGAATTGACTGTTTCATGCAGCTACTCAACATGTGAATGGGTTCGAGGTCACCTGTTCGCACCATAATGCACAACTACGCCAATATTGATGTAGATATTAAACAGAATTCATTTTGTGGGATGAAATCAGACAATAACCTCAACCATGGGTGGAAATCCCAAGGGACTCCGGGGGGTCCGGTTCCCCCCAAGCTTTGGAAATGTCTAGAATTGCCTCCCACCCGAAAAAATCATAAAAGAAGCTTTTGTATTTAAACAACATTGAACGTTAAGTTTAAGTTATGATATTTCCTAGATCGTCATTATTTCTACCAACTACTAGATTCTCAATTTCTCTTAAATTTTTGCAAAGGTGTACCAGAGATTAGGTCAGTGGCACTGAACCAAATCCATATTTCAACGTCTGACTTCTACAGGTCTCAACAGTTTGTTTTACTGAGAGAAACACGTTTAATGTGGATTACCACTTACTAGTCATTTTCAGTCCTGCAGCTTGAACATATTAAACACTTTTTAAACCACATTTTACGTTACATTTCACCGTAACTTTGCCGACCTACCCCAAAATTGCTGTCAAATTTATTTTTTCCTGTTTATTGTCCCCCCCAATAATGAAATGGGATTTTTTTTCCTTGACCTCAACATAAAAAAAAAAAAAAATCATTTCAGCCCGGACATCTTGGCAGCAACATGGTCCCATATTCAAATCCATGTTGAAACATTCCATGTGGATATATTTGATAAATTAATGTTTTATTTTATTTATTTATTTACAAAAAGTGTTGTAAAGTATGTGTAAAGGGCCTCTGAGTTCACATTAAAATGTTCACTTAATTTCAATTTGTGCTTTAGTTGAATTTTCTCGAAAGTACAGAAATCTTTTATCACACATTCATATGTGGATTTGGATTTGTTAATTATGGATTTGATTTTGATAAAACACACACCTACAAAGCTTTAATAATAAGCCATTACTTATTAAATGTAACATTTCCATGCTGATACTTCAGGTCCTGCTGTATCTGCTAGCTCTCTGCTAGTTAGCAGGTTTGGCAGCGAAAGCCTTCAAGCTATTGCTACCAATGCTACATTTGCATGCATTGTTGTTCTTGGACGCGACTCGGTTAAACCCCATTTCCAGAGGGTCTCCACTTGAACTGCTGTTCGTCCGACAGACTTGTTTGCTTTCAATTACTTCCCAACGCCGTCATCTGAACCAGAGCCGATGGAGAAACATTCGTATCCCATTCGTCTTTGCCTGAGACAAAGCACAACTGAAAACACATTTTTCACAAATAAAAAACAAGCCCCGTTTTGAAAACGTGTCCAAGTCGCATTCATGAGTGCATAAGGGACTGATCCATCAAGTGCATTCTCACCGGGAGCCAGCGTGCTGTGGTCCAAGTTCAGCTGGCGTACAGTCACAAAAACAAAACACAAAAAAAACAAACAAAGAAAAACAGGGTCTGGGTACTAAACACTCTTTTTTGGTTTCATGACTGTCTGCAGCTGGGAGCTGTCTACGGGGGAAGGATGGGAGAGCAGAAGCTCCTGGTCACAAAGTAGAAACAAGGGAGTTGATGGAAGCTGGTGTCAGCAGGGAGACCTGGAGGCCATGTTTACGAAGAACTTTCACTGCGACTGTTTGGGGATTCGGTTCGCTTCCTGCATGGAGGTGTCTCCAGTCGAGAAGGATTTTGCCTCATGCTCAGCTCATGCGGGTCCTGGGGGTCCAATCATCCGCATCAGCTCCTGAACCCACCCTGCTCTGACTCGGATCAGTCTCCCATAATCTTATTTTGCAAAAAGAGGACTTTTGCGTTTACCTTGTGCAGTATGTATGGGTTTGGCTTTAAATGCCGTCACGCCTGTCGCTTTTTCACTTTTCGTGCTGTCTTCTCTGCTGTTTATTTTGTCAGCTGCATTTCCTTGTTTTCACTCTGAATGGTCTTTAAAATGTGACATTTATTTCCTCATACCTTCTGAGGAAAACACCTAAAGCCTGGTCCATGAAGAGGTGGCGACGGGCCAAAGGGAGGGTAGAAAATGGTTTCAGCCGAGGTAATTACTGTTTGCCTTAGTCAACGATACAAGTCAGTCAAGTTCACTGTATATTTTAACAATCAGCCATCTCTCAGCACCAAACACACCTTTGAAATATCTAAGTACCACATAAAGAGAAGAGATGTAATTAATTAACAATTATTGGGTTTTTTACTTAATTGAAAATAAACATTGTAAAATGTGACGTTTTAAAAGGTTAAATAAAAATTTTATTTAAGGTTTATTAAATAACCCTTAATTAAAGGGTTTATTTCAGGAGCAGTAAAAGTGGTATGTGGTATTTGTTGTGGCTGAGCAAGCCAATACCAGTGCATATCATCTCATTTTTGAGATGGAATATGATGGAAACGTGTGTGCAAATATATTTAGAATATAACTGTGTTGGGGCCGTTGGAACTCCTCAAACTTTCCAAGTTAAAATTCAAAATTCAGTATTTGAATCCATTACTCTTCTTAAATTATTAAAGTATTATCATTTTAATTCATTATAAATTATTCAAAAAACTTTCTGTCTAAAAAAACCCACACTCTGTACTCTGTCTTACTCACAGATAATATATGTAAAGCAATTTGGGTACATTGTCTAGACCTGGATATAGAGAAAAGATCCAATTTTGGCCTTTCAGTCAGTTGATGGTAAAGTAACAACAAAAAAAACAAATAAATGAAGAGAAATCTTGTTTAAATAATAAACTTCTTTTCTTGTCACTTTATGTACATTTCTGCAGATTCGTGGCAGCCACAAAAAAGTTGCAGGGGGATGAGAAAATAGTTGTAGGGTGATGAACAAATGAAGGCAGAATACAGGGGACTGCCCTGGAAACAGTGAAATGCAAAATCCCAAATCCTCCCTCTGCTGTTTTGCGCTTCCATTTTATCACCTGCTGCTCCCCAGCCTGCACTTGTTCTTCCACCTTACCCTTTTACTTTCACCCAGACTGCGTGCAAATCTGGCCATAAATCTCCTTTAACGGCCTCCACATGTTAGTCTTGTATTTTTCACACAACTCTGGCTCCGTTTGCTCCTTGCCATTACTTACTTACTTTTACGCTGCCATTTTTGAACTTCGGGGGTTATTACATGAGCATCATGTACTTTTAACACAATAATTTAATGTTTCAAACGAAAACGTGATAAAATTATGTTGGATAAGCAAGAAATTCAACAACTTAACGTCTTTGAAATTGAATCATGTTGAGATAACATAGTCAGACTGATCTGGTGCTGAAGACGACGAGCGAGAACACGGGAGATCACGCGAGATCATGGCAAATCACATGAGACCACGCAAGACAATCGGTTTGCGTGCAGGAAAACTCCAGCGGCAGTTATGAGAAGGCTATGACAAGAGATCAGGAGATCACGCGACAACTGTTTTGCACCTGGGAAAACTTCAAGGTGGTTTTAGTTACACATTAAACCGTAGATATTTGTTTTTCTCTGCAGGGCACTTAAGAACTGCACTGTAACAAATGGCTGTAAAAACTAAAACATGAAAATACAGTAAGGTGGCTGGGTTTTGAAAATACAGCTTTTTATTGTGATCTGAAATGCGAATGGAAAGTATATCGGACGTGACTGGACCGCTGGGTCGCGTGCGGAAATGTACACCTGCACTGTAAAATTTTAATGTACAGTTGCATTGTGGGATTTTTACCTGCTGGAGGCGAACGTTCACAGGCTGGAGGGTGGGGCCAACAATGACTTTCACCAGGTAAGTACTTTTTAAAAAACATTATATTGCAGTTTTGTGTTTGTGTACGAAAATATATTTTATGTGGTTATATTGAGCAACTCTCGCTTGTTTGCTAAAGCTAACTTTGGTTATTTCTCAGCTAACACAAGTGCTCACCTAGAATACGCAGATGGCTATATTCTGGTCTTTTTGCGGAAGTTGTTTGAGGGCAGGATGCCTCAACTGTTTTTTTTTTTTAATTTTCTCTCACACATATGACTGTCAACCAGGGGCGATTCTAGGATCTGACTTTTAGGGGTGCTGAGCCCCCAGCAGGGCTAAGACCCATGAAAAGATATTCGTTGGTGCAGTTTTCTAAATCTAACTGCTTATTTACATACATTCACAAACAAAATTAAGAGACATGTTGTCAGTAATTTATAAAATTAAAGAACAATGCTCATTTAACATATACCTATAAAGAGTAAAATCAGAGAAACTACATTTTTCCCAGAGGTGTATAAACTCAGTTTGAAACAGAATCTCAAGACCAGAATCTCATGCCTGCCAACATCTGCTAACAGTAATGAGAGACAAGCAGCTGTGGAGTTTCACAGTCCTAGTGTGGCCTTCTCTCCCAGAAATTACAATAAAATCTACTCAAGACTATGCATTTCCAGTGATTTGAATAACATTTTACTAAATTCATAGGATTAATAAACCTAAAACCAGTTTATTATCAAGGTAGAAGTTCAGGTTAATGAGTAGTGAAAATGAGTCCTTAACCTGAACTTTATTTGAAAATCATACTTAGAAATTGTATTACCCTTATTTGTATCTGAACTTTATGTGGCTGTTAGCCATTTTTACAAGAATGTTTGTCCATCTATGGAAAAGTGAACATTATGAGTCAGGGTTTTATTATTTCAGTTCACAGTTCATGAAGCGAGACAATCATAGTTTCAGTACCAAACACCTTTCTGTTCACAAAGAAACAGCCTAACATTCTGCACTGTTCTTTAGTTTTACATTATTTAAGTGACTCCAGAGAGGTTTGGGAAATTAATTACAAAACAACACAACAGTCACTAATCAAACTTCAAAAAAGAGCAGCAAGAGTAACAGGGCTAAGGACCAGGATCAGACTAACCCATTATTTATCCAAATATTTTGCACACATACACAATTTTGTACAAAGAACTACAAAATACTCTTCAAATAAATAAAGCCAATGCTGTACACAATTTCATTCATAAATATAAAATAATTCTAAATTAATTACTTCATTGCCATTTAGAATTGCCCATTGCAAAAAAAATCACTAAGCATAATATTTTGCATTGCAAATTGCCATCTGAATAAAGGTGCTGATGATACAAGTCTGACCCCTTATAGCTGATTTAATATATATATATAAATATATATATATATAAATATATATATATATATATATAAAAAAAAAAAAATTCCCTTCTCACCCACCGCGGGTGGTTCTTATCCTCTGAGCTCGGGTCCTCTACCAGAGGCCTGGGAGCTTGAGGGTTCTGCGCAGTATCTTGGCTGTGCCAAGGACTGCACATTTCTGGACTGAGATGTCTGATGTTGTTCCTGGGATCTGTTGTAGCCATTGGTCCAGTTTGGGGGTGACTGCCCCGAGGGCCCCGATGACCACAGGCACCACTGTGGTCTTCACCTTCCAGGCCCTCTCCAGTTCCTCCCTGAGGCCCTGGTATTTCTCTAGTTTCTCGTGCTCCTTTTTCCTGATGTTGCAGTCGCTTGGTATTGCTACATCTATCACAACGGCTTTCCTCTGTTGTTTATCCACTACGACAATGTCTGGTTGGTTCGCCATTACCATTTTGTCTGTCTGGATCTGGAAGTCCCACAGGATCTTAGCTCTGGCGTTCTCCGCCACCTTTGGGGGTGTTTCCCACTTTGATCCCGGGGTTTCCAGTCCATATTCTGCACAGATGTTTCTGTACACTATGCCTGCAACTTGGTTATGTCGTTCCATGTACGCTTTCCCTGCCAGTATCTTGCACCCTGCTGTTATGTGCTGGACTGTCTCAGGGGCCTCCTTGCACAACCTACACCTTGGGTCTTGTCTGGTGTGGTATATCTGGGCCTCTATTGCTCTGGTGTTTAGGGCCTGTTCCTGGGCGGCCAGGATGAGGGCCTCTGTGCTGTCCTTGAGTCCAGCTTTTTCCAGCCATTGGTAGGATTTACTGATATCAGCCACTTGGGTTATTTGCTGGTGGTACATCCCATGTAGGGGCTTGTCCTGCCATGATGGTATCTCTGGCACCTCAACCTCCGTTCCCTGTTGTCTGAGATATTCACTGAGCACATTGTCTGTTGAGGCTTTGTCCCTGATGTATTTATGGATCTTAGTTGTTTCGTCCTGGACTGTGGTTCTCACACTCACTAGTCCTCTGCCTCCTTCCTTGCGGCTCGTGTACAGTCTCAGGGTGCTGGATTTGGGATGGAATCCTCCATGCATTGTTAGTAGTTTTCTAGTCTTAATATCAGGGGCTTTTATCTCCTCCTTTGGCCAGCTAATTATTCCAGCAGGGTATCTGATTACTGGCAGGGCATAGCTGTTTATTGCGCGGATTTTGTTCTTGCCATTGAGCTGGCTTCTCAGGACTTGCCTTATTCGTTGGAGGTATTTAGCTGTGGCTCCTTTCCTTGTGACCTCATCGAGGTTGCCATTTGCTTGTGGTATACCTAGGTACTTGTAACTGTCCTCTATGTCTGCTATTGTTCCTTCTGGGAGTGAGACCCCTTCTGTGCGGATGACCTTCCCCCTCTTTGTGATCAGCCGACCACACTTCTCTAGTCCGAATGACATCCCAATGTCCGTGCTGTAGATCCTGGTGGTGTGGATCAGTGAGTCGATGTCTCGCTCACTCTTGGCATACAGCTTGATGTCATCCATATAGAGAAGGTGGCTGATGTTGGCCCCATTTTTGAGTCGGTATCCGTAGCCAGTCTTGTTGATAATTTGGCTGAGGGGGTTCAGGCCTATGCAGGGGACAGAGCATCTCCTTGGTATATGCCACATTTGATGGACACTTGTGCAAGTGGTTTGCAGTTGGCTTCAAGGGTGGTTTTCCACAGCTTCATCGAGTTTGCAATGAAGGCTCTCAGAGTCCTGTTGATGTTATACATCTCTAAGCATTCAATGATCCAAGTATGCGGCATTGAGTCATAGGCTTTCTTGTAATCAATCCAAGCCATGCACAGGTTGGTGTGTCGGGTTTTGCAGTCTCGGGCAACTGTGCGGTCTACGAGGAGTTGGTGTTTGGCTCCTCTGCTATTTACACCGATACCTTTCTGTGCCGTGCTCATGTGTTTATCCATGTGTTTGCTTATCTTGGCCGCTATGATGCCTGACATGAGCTTCCATGTTGTGGAGAGGCAGGTTATTGGTCGGTAGTTGGGTGGGACTGGACCCTTTGATGGATCCTTCTGGATTAGGATTGTCCGCCCTTCAGTTAACCATTCAGGGTGAGTCCCACTTTGTAGCAGCTGGTTCATTTGGTCTGCCAGTCGCTCATGGAGGGCAGTGAGTTTCTTTAGCCAGTAGGCATGGATCATGTCAGGCCCTGGTGCTGTCCAGTTTTTCATACCTGAGACTCTTTCTTGGACATCTGTCACAGTGATGGTTACCAAGGCTTGCTCAGGGAGGTTATTATGGTCCTCTCGTAGAGAGATCAACCACTGTGCATTGCTGTTGTGGGACGCCTCCCTTTCCCATATGCCTTTCCAGTATTGTTCAGTCTCCAGCCTTGGTGGGTCTACTCTGTTGTTATTACCCTGCCATTGAGAGTACACCTTAGCTGGTTGAGTGGAGAAGAGCCGGTTAATCCTTCTGGATTCATTCTCCCTTGTGTATCTCTTTAGGCGGCTGGCCAAGGCTTGGAGCCTCTGTTTGGCAGTTTCGAGTGCTTCAGGTATGGGCATCTGCCTGTACTTTCTGGGTACTGGTCTTTTCATTGTACCCTTGTGGAGCTCTGACAGTTGGCTCACTTCCCTCCTTGATACCTTGATTTTAGCCTCTAACCGTCTTTTCCATGGTGGGTGGTTTGTGCTAATGCATTGCCTTACTGCGCAAGGCAGCGCACTAACCTGAGAGGTAAAGATAATACAGGCTAATATTATTGCACCGCCTATGGCAGTGCACTAACCTGAGAGGAATATTGAGGCTTTTATTTTGAAAGTTTCAGTAAGCTTCATTTTAAATGGCAACACTAATCCCATGTGTAACAATGGTTGGGTTAAATCAGTTCTATAATGCCCAAAACATTCGGCCGTGTCTGTAGTTCCAACATTCAGCCTCCTTCTGTAGTCAGTCACAGTTCCTCCATCATTGTAGTTTCTTAGCTGCCAACTCAGCCCTCCTCTGTAGCAACAGAGTTATAAAATTATTCAACCAAAATTATTTCTTTGTAGCTCTTCTCCAAGCAGGCAACATTTCTTGTCACATTTTACAACAGCAGCAGCAAATGCCTGTAAGTTACATTTAATTTTTATTTTAAGATATTTTTAAGTCATGATTAAAAATTTTTAAGCCTGACAGAATGATGAAAAACCCTAATTAAATTAATGGTTTTAATATACCGTTGTCAATCTAAACTTAACATTTAACTATTAAAATCCCTGTTTTAATCCCTATTATAGATCTACGTATGTCATAGATCAAAGAACATCTAGGGTTATAAATGCTTCCATCTCAAAACATCAGGTATTTTACAAGCAGCTCTTGGTCTCTTAGCACGGTGTTTTTCAACGATCTTAATATGGAAGAAGTCTTAGCTACCTTTTTTTCCCCCTGACTTTTGCCACTGGATATATGATCACCACTGGAGTGAGGAAAGTTTTCAACCAGCTGCTTCCAGGTATTGAATTTGACACCAGTAGCTACCAGGACGAGAGCACAGAGTATGATGAGTTCGATGAGTATCTTTTCAAACCGTCTCCGGCTGGAGAAGGTTTCTGTGAGAAAAACTTGAACCATCAGAACGAGTACACCGTCTCTGACGCGTTTGATGATTATCTTTTCAATCCTCCAGCTGGGAAACCAGAGAAGAATTCCATGGATTCTCTGGCCAGAGAAAATGCAGCAGAAATTTGCGTTGAGATTTCAGAGGAGTGCTCTGTAGAAGAGAATGAATCATCGAGTCTCTCTGAAGAGCAAACAGTTGAGTTTACTGTCTCCTGTTCAGAGCAAACGTCTGCGGCTGCGAACGTTTGCTCTGAAAAGGAGACAGTTGAGCCCAAACTGTCTCCTTCAACTTCTGCTGAAGTGGCATTAAAAGACCGGACCCAGGAAAAAAGATCGGTCCGAGGGGACGATTTTGGCAAACGTCACGAGTATCCAAAGGTACCAAGACAGCCAGTATTACCAGGTTGCAACGTTTGCAATGAAGAGAGAAGACGTCTTGCTGCAATGAGTGCAAGTCAACGCAGACGTCATACTAAAAAACTTTGTTGCCCCATATTTTAATTCACACAATGTTCCTCTGTCACGCTCCTCCTAATTTTAGTATGGCAGGTTTGCATCTTCTCCGTGTGCATGAATGGGTTCTCTCCGGGTACTCCGGCTTCCTCCCACAGTAAAAAAAAGATTTTGTGCAAGATTTTGTGCACATTAGCTAATAGATGGATAATGGAATTTTTTTTTACTTGTTTCTAATAATAATTGTTATTATTCTTAGTAATAATAGTAGCAATAATAATATGAATACTAGAAAAACCTGAAGAAATTTAACCGGGGCCTGCCAAAGTGTGCCCATCGGTTTGGACCCAGCGTTCTGATGCTAAAATATAGCATCAATGCTAAAGAGAGCTGCAATGTAATCAATAGCATGTGAAGAGTAACAAGCATGTTGACGAACCTGGACTTGCACCATTCAGTATGTCAAAATACTAAATGTTTAAAGACTAAATGCTGTCAGTAGCATGTGGGGTATTATTAGAATGTTGTCTTAGATTGACTTCCTACATTCAGTGTCATAAACATTGCTAATATGTAAGAAAAAAAGCTAAAAGCTTATTTTAGGGAAAAGGCTAATAATGCTAATGCATTTCCACTGCGCAAGACAGTGCCCTGACCTGAGAGAAAAAGATAATGCAAGGTAATATTATTGCACCGCCTATGGTGGTGCACTAGTGGGAGGCAGTGAAATGCTAATGTTTGGGGGGGTTAGCACGCCCCACATTTGGAGGCCTTAGACCCGCGGACGTCGCGGGTTCGACTCCCGGTCCCGATGACCTTTGCCGCATGTCCTCCTTCAAAAAATGGTGCTGGCTGCCTGCAGACGCAGCTCCTGTCGTGTACGAAATAATTTCCCTGCTGGGATGACTAAAGTAAAAATTATTATTATTAACCTAAGAGAGAAAGATAATACAGGCTAATATTATTGCACCGCCTATGGCGGTGCACTAACAAGGGGGCAGTATTAAGGCTTTTATTTTGAAATTTTAAGAAAGCTTCATTTTAAAAGTCCAAACTAATCACATGAGTAACAGTGATTGGGTTAAATCAGTTGTATAATGCCCGAAAGAACAATAACCTGATGTAAAAACTGTCAGGGCTTTTATTTTGAAATTTTCAGTAAGATTCATTTTAAATTGCCACACTAACCCTGTGTGTAACAATGGTTGGTTAAAATCAGTTATAAAATAACCAAATCACAAGTAATTCTAAAGGCAGGTCATTCCTCCTCTGTAGTAACTGACAGTTCTGCCATGTTGTAGTTCTGCCATAGTTAGAACAACAGTGATGCGTTTTTTGTTGTCCTAATCAGCTGCTCTGCCCTGTTCTTTGTTCTGTTGAAGCATGTCTGTCAGCTGTGAGTGAGACACACTCACAGCTGACAGAATGGACCTTACCAGAGGGGCCGCGTTTCATTGTTGCCCATTCTACCTGGTCACGTGCGTGGCCGTCTCACAAACACACGCTTCCCGTTAGCTAAGTACAACATAATGGCAGAACTGATACAACTTCTACACCTTGAAGCCTGTCTGCTACACAGTCTTACGTTAGCTAAACAGATTAATATGCAGAAAAGGCTTTGGACTAAACTGTTACTGGTGTTAGCCGCTCTAGCACCAAGTACAGCTAGTCAATCAACCATCGCTGTGTTCAGGGAAGCACTGATTAATAATCGAGAAATAAATATCAAGCCTGGAAACTTGATATTGTAGCGGACTGAATGTTTTGTTTTTAACGTAATCTTTGTTTGTCTTGGGGGGTGCAGGCGGTTGCCACGGTAACCGGTGTGCTTAATCTGCAAAGCGAGAGAGAGAGTAAAAAGGTATGAGTGGTTTTGAGTTGATCACCTGTTCGGGTTATTTTACCTTTGTTTCCCTTTGCTGTGGCGCGTTACAGCTGCTGTAGTTTCTAAACGTTGGACTAATTACCTCGTTAGTTCGTGAGTAGGGAGACCGGGTATGGTTGTAACACTCTTTACTCCAGCACCTTTAACTCACAGAATTTTTGAGCTAGAGTTTTCAAACTTTTATACAAAATACCCACATTTGTTTACTACAAATGGCACCAATTCAAACCTCTGCAAGAATATCACAGACCGCATGAGTTCATGTCAAATACATGGTGTTCCTTTGTTACAACCTACCCCGCTACCGAGGTAGGTTGTAACACCTGCTGGGGTAAGTTGTAACAATTAGACAAAAGAAGCAAAAACAGAGGCCACACCATGTGATATGCTTCAAAAAGAGGTTTACTGAATTAAAATAACAATACAAGAACAATGTCTCTCTCTCTCTCTCTCTGTGACTGACCATAACTCAAATATACTCTGTTTGTGTGCGTGTGCATGTGTGTAAATTATTCTACTAGAACAAACTTCCTTAACATGTATAATGTATGCTTAATGAACACTGAACAAACATGTAGGTCTAACAAAAACCAATGTCAATGTGTATGTGTGTTTGTGTCTATGTGTGTGTATCCTTAATCAGAGTCACAGTGGTGACAAATGAATGATGGTAGCCCAGGAGTGCAGGCTTGGTGGGCCCAGAGACTGCATAGGGCACATTTTACCCACACTTCCTGTGGCTTTGAGTTGCCAAATGGCTCCATACAGACAACACAAAAATATTCATCATCTGAGGTCTCAGAATCCTCAGCATTGGCTTTTAACATTTTCTTGGCAGGCTTTCTCTCCTTCCTCTTTTGCTTGCCTTTATTCTTTGCAAAGAAACTCTTCCTTACATTTTTGCTTCCTCTTCTCTGTTCTTCTTCCGTCAGTGCTTGTTTCACTGGTGTGTCAGTGAGTATTTCAGATTTCCTTTTCTTCATGATCCTGCCAGTTGTTTTCCTTGGCCCTGCTTTTGGAAATGGCCGCATAGCCAAAGGATTGAATGCCTGACCAGGAGACACCCCCGAGGTGCTTGGCTCATCTGGAGCACAGGACATGGTCACATCATTAACTGCAGAGGAGCCAGAAGTAGTAGTCTCCAGGTGAGTTGGAGGAGAGGAGGCCGTCCCCAGGTGAGTTGGTGGAGACTGCGGCTGGAAAGCTCCAGATGCCAGGGACGGTCAGTGACTTGTGAGGGTGCATAGTCACACTCCTCAAAAATGTCAGGATTGAAGGGCCAAATACCTGTGGATTGGAAACCGGCTTGAATGTTTTTTGGTGTTGCAGCTGCAGGCAGAGCAGTCTTCACAATACTTGGAATATCATATATCGTCATCGTCTTGGCAGGATTCATCTTCATCCAGGCATCACGTGCGGCGTTCACCATTTTCTTAAATGGGCCGTAGACACTGCGATCCAGTGGCTGAAGTTTATGGCTACAGTGGGGGAGGGGGAAGGTAAGTAGCACTATTTCCTTTTCTTTGCAGAAATCAATAGCTTTAATATATATATGTGAACAGTGATTATCCAGCAAAAGTAAAACCTTCTTCTCTGAGCTGACCTTTGTGTGTTTTGCAAAATGAGCAAGGAATAAGAGGAAGTCTTCCTCTTGCATCCATCCTGAGGCGTTACCACTTCCTGCACTCCCTGTTGGCCCACTCTGAATGAAGAGTTTCTTGTAACGTTTACGGGGGAATACAAAGAAGGGAGGAATTGGATTTCCCAGCGCTTGCACAGCACATGCTACTGACACGAGCACACCTCTCTCACCTGATGTCATCGCACCCACCTGCTTGACACCATGACGAGCAACAACACGGTCTGGTGACTGGACTGTTGTTACACCAGTTTCATCTACATTCCATATATCGCTCCCGTCGAAGTTGTATCTCTCAATGACCTGTCCAAGGCTGTTGAAGAAACGTTCCACATTTTGGCGGTTAAAACTTGTGGCCCGTGTAAGGCTGGCTGCCTCAGGACTCCTTATTGACAGGCTAGGGTTCCGCTTCATAAATAATGTGAACCAGTCAGGCCCTGCCATCTGCTTCTCATCCCATGTTTGTGGATGTTTGATGTTATATGTTACTGCCAGTTGATATGCAAACTTTCTGACCTAAAAGAAGGAGGAATAGAAAATCAGAGTACATAGACACAAAAAGCTTTTAAATTTGTCTAGCACCTACGCTGGTATTCAATTCTTCTCTTGTCTCCAGTGACTAACCTGTCATATGCTTACCTCACGTGGAGTCAGTCCTTAATACAGGTCTGCTGCCTGAGTCAAATAGTCAGCCAACACTTCCTCCTGCACCTCAGAGAAGACTTTGTTGCTGCTCCAATAACCTACACTGGGAAGATCACCGGACCCCTGTTCTCTCAGCTTCTGCAGTGAATTGCAGTATCTGCTCAGTGTTACATGGCAGATCCCATGCGCCTTCGCAACTGATGTGACTGACTTGCTCTTCTTTGTGACCTCATCAGATGCCTTTTTTAAAACATCTGCAGGCACACCTCTATCAGTCTTTCGTATCCACTGCCTAGGCATTCTGTAAAATTATTAAAATCAAAATGTTCTTAGTTGTATGTAAGGGGATGGTTGTAACACTTTTTAAAGGTGTGTTACAACCCACCCCAACCCTGTCAGCCATGTTTAGCTGGCTGTAGTAGCATAGCGGTTTGAAGTTAGCACGGGAAATGCATCACATTTTGCCTGAGAAATTACACTTTCATCTAATGTAAGTCATATGGTTTTATCTGAAACAGTATAAGTACTAAACAAAATATAGTCATGGCCAAAAATTTTACTTTCTTACCTCAAAATCAGTTTCTTCTCCTTAGTATCTGCATGTGCCTGTTTCCAGCCTTGACAATCACAATATGGGATTGGGGAGGAAGCGGGTAAACACTGAAATGATCATGTGACTCCTATCTTATCCCTGATTGATGGAACTGGTGGTGTTACAACTCTCCCTATGTTACAACCATACCCGGTCTCCCTATACGTCATTCACAACAAACATCAATTAGAACAAATATATTTCATAAAATTTTAACAAACAAATGGCTTCTACCGTGGTAATTATGTGAAATTAAATTAATTATATCCCAACTTCAGAAGATTTGCCTTTACCTTTACAGAGCTCTTTGGTTCCTCCTATCAGTCTGTAGCTTCTCATATTGAGGTCATCAAACCAAATTTCAGATCTACCACAACTGACTGACACCTGCTGACCTCAGGTTTGCAACCAGCTTGTGACTGAGAAACCAGTAACCTCCTCCCAGATGATGACATGAACTTGTTAGTTCCTCTGTCCATTGTAGTAGCTGATATATTGAGAAAATCCGGTAGAAATGATGCTCTTGCGGGCACGTGGATCGGTTGTGGGTGGAGCTTGGTAAGGTCCATTCTATCTGTTTCAGCCAGCCAGTTTGACTGGAAAAAGCAGTCCGAACAACTCCTTTCCGTTCGGGAACCGTGATACATATTCGAAAACCGTTTGAAGCGTATTAGAGGGCTATTTGTCGTCTCTGATAGTCCCGCGATTCAAATCTAATTTTCGAAAACATTTTACCGGAGCAGGCATGCGTATCAATGTCATGACCGAGTTTGATGCCGATATGGCGATATTTGTGGGCGTGAAGGTGATTTCAAAATTGTTTTGGGGTCAAAAATTCACTTCATTTCACACTCTAACGGAGCGGCAGTTGGTGTCAGTTACACTCTGCGTTTCGGCAGTTGGAAATTATGCTCGTTCTTCGCTTTTTACGTTGCCATCGTATTGGGCCGCACGTTTTGATACCACTTTTGTGGGTGGGCACGCAGCTGTATGAGCGGAAGAATAATAAATAAAGAGGCGTTCTGTTGTGTGTAGAACAATAGGTGCCTGCCATGCATGGAGGCAGTGACTGACATCACTGTTGATAGGAAGTCAAATTATCCAAACTGGTAAACCACATTAATAAAATATTAGTGAAATAATACAGTAAGTGACCACTGAACAATTATTCATAAAATATATCAACATTTCTGAATAAAACACAGAAAGTAATATAATGTAGGAAATATTTATGTATTTATTGTTAATCTATTCATATGATTTGTTCTTTAAATGGCCTCTTATTTTGGCTATTGCTATTATTTATTAAATATCATCCAAACTCAACATCCTAAGCAAAGAATCAAACCACAATAGTCAGCTAAAATCACAATAATAAACTTAATCAATCATAGCTAAATGTTCTGTACCATATCAGCCTCATGAGATGATTGAGGATGAAGAGACGCTGATTTCTGGTTCTTTAGGTTCTGACGGGTCTGCGGTTCCTCTCCTGATCCATTCTGAGATACAGCAGAACACTGCGCCACGACGGACACTTTTTTATCTTTGTCTTTTGATGTCCACAGTATCCATCCTCTCTGAAATTGTTCAGCTTATAATGCGCGTCTTTTCACTCACGTCCGTATTTTTGAAATAGTTTTCGCTTCTAAGAACAGGGAATCGGATAGAGGACGTTTTAAAAAGACGCGGGATGATCGCAGCTCGCCGCGGCTGCGTAGTGTCCGTCTCTAGGCAACCGTAACAGCAGCGTCGGTCCGCAGCGTTCAGGGGTCCTTTTTAGCTCCCGCCACGACAATTTAGCTGACCTTAATATTTCCTGTGTTTTATTTTGGTCATTATTGTTAATAGTGATGGGATTTTCGGCTCCTTTTCGAGATGCGGCTCTAATGGCTCTCCTTACTGTGGAGAGCCGGCTCTTTCGGCTCCCAAAAGGCTCCCCATATATATTTTTGACATTATTAATTAATTAATAGCTTAAACCTAATTTTATAATATTTTGTTTCATTATTGACATTGTTAAGCACTTATGATGAGTAAAAATGCCGCATAACAATGCTATAGCAATAGAGATGCGTGTGATGTCCTCATGTGGCTGTGCAGGTTGTTTGTCGAGCCTGCACGATAGGAAATGCTGACTTTGCACAGTCTGCACTCTGCCCTGGAGTTGATGTAGCATAAAATGAGTCCAAATATTGCTCCGTTTTCTGTCACTCATTTATTTTCACCTATTCAGTTCTCACACTGACTCCCCTTCTTTCTGTGCTTCTTGACCGCTGAGTGAGTGTCTGTGCATAAACACCTGCCGACGAACGCTATACAGCTTGGCCAACTGCCTGCCGTTTCCACAAAAAAAGTGGAGACAAACTTTTTCTTCAGTGTTTTCCCGCCACATTATTAATTGAAACTATGTGTGATTGGTCAGATGTGGAGCACACGCTTGACATGAGGGCAGTGGACCGACCGAGGGAAAAAAACTCTCCGCTGTAGCACTGGCAGAAGAGCAAAACGCGCAAGGAGAGGGAGAAGGGGGGGGAGAGACAGCGAGGCACCGCAGGACAAAAAAAAAAAACGATGTGGGGAAAAACTATCGGCTCTGGCACTTGCAGAGCACAAGCACAACGACAGGGAGGCGGAGAGACAGCGATATACTGTAGAAAAAAACCCGGCTCCCAAATAGGATTGTAAAACGGCTCCCATTGTGGAGCCGGTTCCAATCGTTCACTTCAAAGAGCCGGCTCTTAGAGCCGGATCGTTCGCGACCGACACATCACTAATTGTTAAACTTAGTGTTGATGTGTGTATGATAGGCGTGTCTATCGGACAGTCATCGGTTAAATACGAGACACACATTTAATGGCCAAATATAGGACGAGTCCGTTTTTTACAGGATGGGTGGCTATACTATTCAAGGGTGCTGAATAGGATTTTAGGCTAAAGCACCCCTAACGCGTTAGCGCACGCGATTAACCAGAACATTTTAATGCGTTAATATTACATAACGCAGATCAATCGAACCAACTATTTTGACATTAGAGCCTCTCTCCCGCGGAGGGTTATCTAGTTCACAGCAGCGCCTTACACACGGGGAGATACGAACAGCGAAATAATTTTTCCGCAACTGCAGACAGCAACAAGAGTTGAACAGTTCCAACAGTTTCTTGTGTTGGGTCTTTAGCCAACGTTGTGCACATCTAGTTTACTAGCCCGCAATTTCACGTGCACGAATTACACCTGTCTTCACTGGCTGGATGAGGACAACATAGTGCCGCCTCATCACAGGAAATGAATGTAGAGGAACATTTCTAAACCAACGTTTAAAACAAACTGAGTTTCTATAAACCTTCCTGAATATAAAAACCTGGAAAACTAAGAATCTTCAGACAAGGTTGGTTTGAGACAACAAAACATTTTTTCAGAATGTGCATGTTTGATATGGGCTTCATGGTATCATAAAAGGGTGGGGCATCCAAGAAGTAGAAATTAAAATAGATCTAATAAAATAGATCTTATCTATCAGTTGGCTCCTGAACAAGTTTGTTACCACTTGTATCCATGTGTAATGGAGTAAATTTCTCTTAGTTGCTGTTGAGTATGGGAGATTACAAATGCAAGATAATTGCTTGGATTTTAAATTGTTGGCGTGCAGCAAGAGGGGTTTGCACAGCTGTGAGCATATTTATATTTCAAGCTTACAAAGTCAGGCATTGTGATTAATCAGCCAGATTCTGCTATGGGCAACACAGGCAACCGCCCAGGGCGGCATCTTATGGGAGGTGACAAGACCGACCCCTCACCTCTCACCGCCCCAGATACTCCAATTGTCTGTGTCTCACTGTAACTTCCATCCTTCTGTCCATAGACTAATGGATGGAAAACATAGTGAGATGTTGCCATCTTATTGTATTTCCATCCTTAGGTCTACAGATGAAGGTACAGAAGGTGTCTCTGTCTGCAAACATAATATATGGATAGAGACATCAGAATGTACGTGTCTATGGAAATGTTTCTGTGTACCTGAGTATTAAGTTAAAATTAAAACTAATATCACTGAACATTGTTTTTTTTTTCAAGAAACAGCATCAAGGGCACAAGCGGGTCCAGCAGCTCCTTTTTGACACTTAGAGTATTGTTTCATAGGTGAGAACTATGAGAACTATTTCAGTAATGCCTTTACAAAACATATTTGGTAGTTCACAGGCATCTAATCTAAAAATGTAATATGTACTTAAAAGCAAAAGGGTAATTTTAAACCGTCTCCCATCTGTTTTTAGGCGATTCATAGGCCTCAACCCAGAAACAAGAACAAAAGCTTCAAACAGAAAAGTGACATCAAAACCAACAGGACGACTTATGCAAAACACAGCAGTGAACCCACATGTCTCCATTCTCCTCCTTCATGAACCAGTGGAACTTTTGAAATGGTAAAATTACACATTTACACACAATCAGTTCTCTCATTCCATCTGTCTGTCTTTTTCTCTGCCTGTCTCTCTGTATCTGTCCTGTCCATTTCTAATAGACAGACAGGAGGACAGCTACAATGAAGGAAGGTCAGAGAGTGTCTGTCCACTAAATCTTTCCTTTTCATCCTGTCTGTCTTTAACTGACATAAATGCAGTTTGGAAACTTTGACTTTTGGGTACTTTTGTTTTAGTCAAGATTATTTAATTAATTGTATTCAATGTCATATTACCATGATTGTAAATGTATCAGTTATGTTTTTAGATCCGAGTGTTTTTCACTTTGGTTGCAATACTTTGACTTCTGTGTAACAAGCAAATATTGCTGTTGCAAAATACTATATTTTGTTTTGCTTCAGTTTGTCAGATTTAAATTGACAATAAAATCAAGTGATTTTAAAATATACGTGTATATTTTTTAAATTAGAAAAATAAAACATTTTTTGAGAGTTTGGTAAATGAAGTTGCAAGTTCACATTTAAACTTTTAAAAGCTATCAAAGTATGCAGTTTCATGAACTACTGTAAAATGACAATTCTACTACAGGACTTCTGTAATTTTATTATGACAAAAATGTGATGAAATCACAGTAGCCATGTTATATAATTACTGTGCTATTTAAAAGAAATAACAGTAACACAGATCAAATTACAGTAATATAGCAATAAAAATTACAGGAAAAACTATAATAAAATCACAGTAAAACTGTAATAGAATTACAGTAAGGCTACTGTAAATTTACTGTAATTTCTTTACTGTAAAAATTACAGTAACTCGCTGGCAACCCTGCTGCCAGCAAGTTACTGTAAATTCTACAGTGACTTATTTTACAGTGTGAGGTAGACTAAACTATTTTGAAGTCTCTTGTTACTAATTAAACACTGACTTTAAAGGTTTTATTTAAACTATTAATTTAAACCAGCTTAAATGCATATTCAAAAAGAATGTGCTGAGCGTATTTAGAGTAAGCATCTGATGCTAAAATGTAAATGCCAATCAAAATAATCTATATTTTAAAAAGTATTGTGTTAACTATGCTGTACTTTTCAATTAGATACTGTGGCATATTATCAGATATGAGCTGGACAGCAGGTAAGCATGCTTTTTTTGTAAATACTTGACAGTTTCCAGCTCAAAACCCCATCAGCGCGTTGGGTTTTTTATACATGTACATATGTACAGCTCTGGAAAAAAATGAAGAGATCACTGCACTGAACTCGTTGAAAACCTCTTGGTTATTCCACCAAATATTGGTTTCTGAACTCTTCCTGAGTTAAAACATTAGTGTTGCTGTTTCTAAATGAATGTGAACTTCTTTTCTTTGCATTATTTGAGATCTGAAAGCACTGTGTCTTTTTTCGTTATTTTAACTATTTCTCATTTTCTGCTAATAAATACAAAATTTTTGTTTGGAGACATGTTGTCAGTAGTTCATACAATAAAAGAACAATATTCATTTTGCTCAAATATATATCTACAGAGAGTAAAATCAGAGAAACTGATCACTTTATGTCGTCTTTTAATTCTTTTCCAGAGTTGGATCAACTCTGGAAAAGTTGATATATATATTATATGATATATATAGTATATACAGTATATAGGTCCTGGGTCCGATTCCCGGCCCGGGGTCTTTCTGCATGGAGTTTGCATGTTCTCCCTGTGCATGCGTGGGTTCTCTCCGGGTACTCCGGCTTCCTCCCACAGTCCAAAAACGTGACTGTCAGGTTAATTGGTCTCTCTAAATTCTCCCTAGGTGTGAGTGTGTGTGTGTGTGTGTGTGCATGGTTGTTTGTCCTGTATGTCTCTGTGTTGCTCTGCGACAGACCGGCAACCTGTCCAGGGTGACCCCGCCTCTCGCCCGGAACATAGCTGGAGATAGACACAGGCAACCCTCCCGACCCCATTAGGGACCCAGGGTGAAGAGAAAATGAATGAATGAGTAAGAGCATTTTATTAAATGTTTTGTCACAATGACAACCATTTTAAAAGAGTTTTCCTCTGAAATCTTTCCAAAAACCTGCCAAATGTTGTGAAAATCAGCCCAAAATTAAACAACCCACCTAAACCGTATTCAAAAGCGAAGATTAAAAAACAAACAAGCAAAAAAAAAAAAAAAACAGACACAAACCAGTAAATATCATTTGGATACATGTACTTTATTCATAATTCATATATGCTTGTTTACATTTATACAAAAATACAGAATACAGTAGACATTTTAATGTTTTTTTTTTTTTGTCATTTATTTGTGCTTTTTGTGCTTTTTTTTCTTTTTCTTTTTTGTTTGTTTGTTTGTTTCATGCCCCGAATATCAGCCGGGCTATAATTACATTTGCTCTTTTTTTGGCACCCAGACTTATTTCCTGCCCAGAGCCGCTTGGTTTGCCCACTGCGATGGGTTGAATTGGATCGCTCGTGCCCAAAAGCACTGTTCAGGATGCAGGTCTCCTCTCTTATTGCCAAACAGAACAACACACAAGGGAGCAGTGTTTAAGGGCAGTCATGCTCTCGACTAATGCACTCAACTCTGCTTCGCTTTGCATCAGACACACCAACAGTCTCTGGCTTCGACGTAGACAGGAAAATGGGAGACCATGTTATTCTTTTTTTTTTTTACTCGTTCACAGCTTAGACCCGTTACAGCTCTTAAGTTCATGTAGCCTACATATTAAAAAAAAAAAAAGAAAAAGCAACTGGATGCCTTGTTTGTTAGTTTGTGGCCAGACTAGCCTATATCTCTGGAAATAGTCAAAGAAACTGCATGGCATGACAGATGACTTAATGTTTATTTAGTGATGTAGAAAAGTACGGAGGAGAAAGTCACTGGTCTAAACTGTCATAGATATATTACTCCAATATTGTTTACAAATCCATCTTTAAATATATAAAAATCTCAGTCCTTCACCGCTAATTTCTGACATTCCTTCGTGAAATATCAGTATATTGTGAGACAAAGACATAGCCATAAAGATTATGGCACAGATAACGTGTTACCACTCTTTTTTTTTTTTTTATTAAAACTGCATTTTTATTTACTTATTCATGTTTTTAGCTGTAATGTTATTATTTTGCAGTTTAACACAATAAACAATACTTTTTACCACACCGAGGAAGTTCCAGCTAATACGAGCTCATCAGAAACATACGAACACCAATGTGGTATACCTTTTCTTCTGTAAGACACACAATCGAACTCGCACAATATACTCTTGTCTTCTATAAGAAAAATTCCCAGTATATAGCTCCAATTACACAGGAAACAAGCAGTTGCCGGCTGAAATGGCTACTAACGTTTGCGAAGGTTAAACAAGCTGACGCGGAAAGAAATGTCACAACCACTGTAGATTCCTTCTGCTGACGTAAAAGAACTACTTTGCCAGAAAAAAAAAAAAGAAGAAAAAACAAACACAAGTACCAATTTATGAATGGCTCCAGGTCGAGCTGACTGACCTCTCTCGTAACAGAGGTGACTGACCTCGGACGATGTTTCCGCTACTACAGAAATGCACAGATAGGCTGCAGAGTCTTTTTTTTTTTTTTTTTTTTACAAACGCACAAGTCCAATACGCTAATCAAACAAGGCACGCAAACAAGAGTGGAAATAGAACAATATAAGACCACAAATATGATGATGATGATGATGATGATGGCGACGATGACGATGTGAAATATCCACTAGAACCAGCAGCAGATTCTAGCGTCCCCTCAGCCGGTTGTCTAACTGCAAAGGTCACAACCAGCGTGTCCTGTTCTCATTCCTAACTTCCTACTTGCATTGTAATCACGTTCCGCTCTGCTTTCTTACTGACCTACGTGGTTCTTATTAGGTCCAGCCTCTTTTTTTCTTTTTCTTTCATAACCGTCGCGTTTTGTCGGATCTGAAGTAGTTTTATCGTCCGATGCCGACCGCAGAGGGAAGCTCCTTGCTCATGGAGACAGGAAGTGCAGAAGCGTGCCTGCTAATTTCAGATAACTGTGGGCACACAGTAAAAAGGTTAACCGTGAAGACCTCAAAACTTTTGCAGCTATTTAATATAGGTATGAGGTCACAGTGCACTACCGTGGACAGTGTTTTAAGGCAAAAAAAAAAAAAATGGAAATTTTAGTTTGCACGTCATTTCTCTGGGATAAGCTTAGTGTTCACCATTAATTTTATCTTTTGAAGCGGTTGCACTCCACTGTTGCCACATGCTTTGCCACTAAAAGGGATCGCTGCAACGTCACACGACGTTGTTCAAATAAATGTAGCAAATGTGGCATAACACGAAGAATCTTTACAGACGTAAACAGGTAGCCAAGTAAAACACGGAAACCCCCCTTGCATGTAGTTTACTACCAACTTTTTCCGCGTTATTGAGCTCGTCGAGGGCAACGGTAAACAGGTTTCATTGCAAAAAGCATTTGAAAACCGACACATTTCCTTCTGCAGTTTTAGACAGTTTAGGTGAAGCTGAAGGTTATTACTTCCAGTATTACATTATAGTTTGTTCGTTGAAAACGACTAGTAAAAATACAACAAAAAAAAAAGAAGTTTGTTTCTGCAGGTATTGCGTGGCGTCTTTAGGTTGGAGGAGTTATTTTATGTTAGAAGCGGTTGATACATTTACTGTAAACCAGAAAAGAAATTTATGCCGACTAGTCCAGTAGGAGCCTGGACTGGTTAGAGTTAACTATTACTTTTTTTTGTTGATTAAAAATAAAACTGGCAGTGATTTATTGCAAAAAGCATTTAACTCCACTTTTATGCCAGTAACTTTTACTGTGACTGCTTTACATTTTTCAAATGAGACAAGAGCCTAAAGGTTCCTTGAATTCGCGTAAACCGCTTGACTCTTTTTGAGGTCAGATCTAAGTGATCTGCATCTATCATAGATGAAGACAGTTTTCTATTGCAGGTAAGATATTAACTGCTCATAACCTCCTTATAACTTCTCTTTAAAACTTTTTTAACTGTCCATTTCAAACAGGGTGGTGTGACTAAAACGTTGTTAGACATTTTCCTGGAAAATCTGGGAACACTAGCGCTTACTTCCTGCAAATCCAGCAAATGGCTTGGATATGCCTTCTTTTTCCTAACTAATGGCACCAATAACACCAATATGTGATCATATGTTCCCCCACAATCTGCTTTCTAAAAGGAAACCTGATAATTGACGCCTAAACAGCACCGTCGGTCTGCCCACATACCTCAGGCTGTATTTTGTGCTGAGCTTCATCAGTAATACAGATGATAAGGAGAAATTATACCAAACATTTAAAGATTTAATCTGCTGGTTTACGGATTATGAATTTTAAAAGAGGACTTTAGATTTTTTTTTTTAACCTCTTTTACTTTTTTCTCATTCAGATGAAAATGGCCATCGAAGGTCTCCCTGGTAACAGGCTGTGCCTTGCAAAGCATATAAGCAGGATGTGTAAAGAAATAAAAGGCCAAAACTAACTAATGTTTACTAAGGAACGACAGCTGCTGCCGTCACTGGCTTTGAATCCTGTTCCTTCATTCCTTCAATTCCTTCAATTTGCGTAATCTTATGGCGTTTCTATTCGCCATGAGATTACGCAAATTGAAAATAGGAAAATAAATTAGCCGAATGGAAATGCTCCAATTAAGATCAAATGATTTTTGTTCTAGGATGAGATGATTTTTATTTTTTTTTGTCCGTTTCCAAATAGATGTATTTCACAAAAACTGCAATGGAAACAGGTGGATATTACTGCGACTTTGTCAGACAATGTCCGGCTGATTCCATCAGAGCTCTCATAGCGTCATAGTTCATAAAAAGTTGAGTTTCATTCCAAAGTGTTCAATCCATAACTTTTCTGTAAAATCACCAACTACAATTTCTCCAAAATGCTGCAAACGTAGCCGCTCCGAGTGGGCGGGGCATGTCACTCTAACGCCTGAATCAGACGCCCACGTCTCCTCTGATTGGCCGATTCATGTTGAGCGCTAGCGCCGTGCCTGAATTCTGAATGCATCTCATGTAACTGTTTGACCAGGGCTTTTAATGACTTATCGCGCAAACAAATTTATTCCCGTACGATTCTCTTTTAATTCCTTACTTGACGGAAACACAGCAATTGCGAAATTTGTGTGTGTGTGTGTGTGTTTTATTTTTCCCCCCAACATCAGCAGAATAGCCACAAAGATTTGCGCACATTCGGAATGGAAACCGCAGCTTCTGACTGTGTGACTAAACTTTACAATCTGAAAACAACGTGGATCCATCCCAGTTTATGGATTAGCAGTTCTGAACAGCGTACATGGGGGGTTAGTCAAAGCAGCATACTTTTAATACATAAATGTTTTATCTCCATGTAATAATTCACACATTCAAAGTGGCTCAAGTCATATATATATATATATATATATATATATATATATATATATATATATATATATATATATACACATATGTATGTATATACTGTATGTATATATATATACCAACTACATTGAAATAGACAGCATAATTTGCTCCAGAAGATAATGTGTTCAGCTTTACAATATGTTGGTAAAGAGATTTATTTTTTTTTACTTTTTAAATGTGACCCATGAGTAAAAGGTGCCCTTAAACAAAATCTTTCAGCTCTGGAAGAGTAGCCACTGAGTGCCAACCACCAATAAATAAATACATCATACCCTCCACTCCCCCCTTCTTCTTCTTCTTCTTGGGAACATACACAAGCCAGACTACTGTGACTAAACTTTGGGGTCAATCACACTCAGCACTGCTATTCTTTGGAGAACCTCAGACACTTTTTAGGATAAAAAAAAAGAAAAACAAGAAAAGAAAAGAAAAGTGGGGGAGCTGTTGAGGATGTGGTTAACATGAAGCGTTACCAGAGGTAGAAATTCATGCCCCAGTACAAACAAGATATTGCCGGCATCAGTCACACCGTCTTTGTTCTTTGACGACTGAAAAGCAAGCGGAAAAAAAAAAGAAGTAGGGAAAAAATTAAAAAAAACAAGCAAACATGGCAACCTGGAGGGGAAAAAAAAGAAGTCGATAAATATGCAAAGTTTTAACCAGAGGGTCGAAGATGCAGAGATAGCTTGGAGCCGGGAGCGTCTAGGGCTTGGATGGGTAAAGGTTATTGGCTAAAATCTTTAGTCCTTTTCAAAAAGCACAGGGATGAATTGTCTTATAAAAAAGCAAAACAAAACAAAAAACAGCGTCAGGTTTGATTGAACCCGACAAAACTCGCAGTCAACGTTTGCCACCGTTAATCTGGAGCACAGTCAAAACAGGCCTCTCAACCTCTGCAGTCTCACTGTGGTGTGCAGGTTCGTGTTTGTCTTTCACCTTTGAACACCAACAGATGAAAAACAAAAAAAAGAGAGAGAGAAGAGCACAGCCCTGGGGAGGAGAATGTGGAGAAAGGCATTAGAGAAGTACAGGAGGTCAATTTCTTTCCTTTTCCGAGCTTTAATGTAGGACAAAACGTTTAAATAAATATAAAAACTCACCAAATTTGCTGGCGCACTCTAATTTGCAGAACGTTACACTTCTGCGGGGAGGTTCAGCGCATTTCTGGAAAAAGGACAGCAGGGCGAATGTTAGACGGCGTCCAGGCAAATCATCTCGCTGTTAAATCTCTGACATTTTGTCGTGTTAGAACCACAAACCTTCATGAATGTTATTGGATTTTTTTTTTTTTGTTGGTGCGTAAGCAACACAAATTCATGCGCAGTCGTGAAACAGAAAATAAAACAAAAACTGCACGTGACTTTTAAAAGATCTCCAGGCGTAAAAATCAGTGGCGCGTTCAGCAAGTAGAATTTGATTAGCACCCCAAAAATGTAAACTTCATGGAAGAATCAAAAGAAAGCCACTGTAGAAACTGCGAAAAAAGCACAGAAAACAAACAACAACAAAAAAACCTCATAAAAAGATGAACGGAACCAATGGAGGCTGGAAACGACTTGAGACTTTGGAGAAGGTTTGCCTTATACAGGACAACACCAGATAAACGTTTTGAGCAACAACAGAATGACCAGCTCAGCGAATATTCATTGTGTTAGAGCGAACAAGTTAAAGTCTAACTGAGAATTTGGAGACTTGAAGATTGCTGCTTAGAGACACGTTGCACAGGCCACATAGATGAGCTGGAGCAGTTTTGAAAAGATTGCGTTAAAAGTCATGTCAAGTACCATTTTTTAATGGTTTTTATCTATAAACTAAATATCACACTGCATCATTTTGCTTCCACGTCACAGAGGTGTGGTGCTTTGTCAGTTTATCACATGAAATCCCATTCAAAGCAGTGAGGACTGAGGTTGCAAACGTGAAGACGCTTAAGAGTTGTGCATGCGTTAGCCAGGCACTGTGCGTGAAACTCCGTTTAAAAATCATTTGCTCCACTGTATTCGGCTTACGCAACTTTCATTAAAGTGTTTCTGCAGATGGTGATGGCAGTGGGCAGAGTGTCCACTGCTCCATTGAATGCTTTAACCCTCATCGTGTGAAAGCGGTGTGACCGCTGTACGTAAAACAACAAAGAAGACTTTAATGTGCCATAATGTAAATGGATAAATTGCTAACTTCATCTAAACGCGGCCCATTTTCTTCTTGAAAATTAGACATATTCTAATTTCACCGTTCTGTGCGTCACGCGCTGGTCTCAAGTGATTCACATTCGCTTGCGGTCTGCGAGCGATGCTTCCTTGTGACTGTCCATGGCAGATTTACTGGAGAAGACGCAGCCTTGAATTTCAAATGACACTGTTTTCATTTCCCTGCTGGAAGAGTTTGGCTTGCATACAGAGCCAAGCCATGCACAGCACGGTGTGAGAAAGGAAATCTGCCACAATTCTGAACCCACAGACTGAGCAACGACGAGTCTGGTGTTTGAATGTTTGCAATTTATCATTAATTACATTGTTTCAAAGAGTAGTACTACTTAACTGGTGCTAGTATTGAGGGTAAGGAAAAGAAGAAATTGTTGTACAGCTCTGGAAAAAAAAATAAAGCCTCCACTGCACTGAGCCTCATTGAAAGCCTCAGAGTTGTTCCACCAAATATTGGTTTCTGAACTCTTCCTGAGTTAAAACATTAATATTGTTCTTTCTAAACGAATGTGAACTTGTTTTCTTTGCATCATTTGAAGTCTCAAAGCAAGTGCTGTGTTCTTTTCGTTATTTAGACCATCTCTCTTTTTCTGTTAATAAGTACTACATGTTTGTAATTTTGGAGACGTGCTGTCAGTAGTTCACATAATAAAAGAACAATGTTCACTTTGCTCAAACATATAAATATAAAAAGTAAAATCAGAGAACCAATCAGTTTAAGTGGTCTCTTATTTTTTTCCAGAGCTGTATTTAAGAGGTACAAAGTGAGCAGCAGAGTGGACCAGAAACAGGGATTGGCGTTTATCACTGATTAAAAAAAGTTTTTGTTTTAAAACCAGTAACAGTTTTCCATCAGACCGTTACCATAGTGTGAAATCTAGTAGGAATATTTGTTTTGTAATTGAAGTGACAAAATTGGGGTTTAACATATGCTTCTGTTAAATGGAGAGAAACGCCTGGTAGGAATGGGGGTTGGTGCAGAATACAGAGAATCTATTCTATTCTACCTTAATATCCTCAACGTGTCTTTTAAGACATTTGATTTCATCCTTCTTTACACTGCTGGTAACTCACGATTTAATTAATCTTTTAATTCATTTAAGACTTGAAAAGTAACCACAAATATGGTCCTCACCTGAGATTTCTTCTTTAGGGGATCTAACCTAATAACTATGTTACCTTCAGATGGTATGAAAATGCTGTATATACCAAAAATACGTTTTAAAAATGTTGACTTCACATCATGGCTGAATCTGATGCCTTGAAATAGGCCTCAGACTCTTTGAAAACCTCCAACCCTTTCCAACACGCCACCACAACAGAGTTCCTCCATGTCACTTCTAACAGTTCTTAGCGGTGCTGCAGTTTGCATAATAAGCTCAGCAGTCATGCATTCCCACCAGTTGTTTGCTAATTGCTGCTGGCACTAGTCTGTAGGAGCCGCTATGGAGCGCTTCCCTTAGTGCAGCTCCATCCTATTTAGTTCTACAACATCCAAAATCGAGTGTTGAGTGTCTTTCTGAAAGTTTTGTTTGGCACACCCTTAACTGCAACTGCACTGAACGATGCTATGAGCTGAATCATGCACAAGTCATATAAAAACAAAGTTCAGACAAGCTAACGCTAGCTTCCCGCTTCGGCAAAAGTGTTTTCCTGCTGGATTAAACATTGACGGCAGAAGCAAGATATGAGTTTATTGAAGACTGTAGTTCAACCTGACAGGTCAAGCATTTGCATTTGCATTTTTAATGTTATTGACATACTGTTTTTCTGTTTAAAATGAATAGGAAATTCTAAAACTAGTGTATTATTTAATTAAATGGAAGAAAACACAATATAAAAACTACTCAGTTTTGGTACCCTACATACCTCTGACATATCTTACCATTTTATACTGACAGTATATTACGCTGCTTACTGTGGGGATTCAGGTGGGGAAGTCAGGTAAAGGTGACTTCCCCACCTTTACTTGACTCAATACAAATTTTCAAAGCTCAAACAGCTGAGGCACTGCGGTCCAGATCAATTGTTGCTTTTATGATTTGAAATTCCATGACCTTTCACAGTGTAACTGTATAGTAACCCTGCCTTTGGACAAAGTCCCAATTCTTTCAAAAACACTACTACTTCACAGTTTTTACACTGCGTGTCGCTCATTTAAGAGCACACCTGCTACTTATCAAGTTATATGACTTTGTGGTTTGTGTTTCCACTTCTTTCTTGTTCACTGCAGATTTTTCTATCCTCACAAGTTAGAATAACTGAGTCCAGACCTCACATCATTGATGACAAGAGATTAGGCAAAATACAAAAAGAACACAAATAACAATTATGTTGCTAATTGCATCCATTTGCAAGATGCACAAGCTGTGGAAAACGACTAGAAGCAGCAACAGAAGCAGCTTACTTTTCTGACGTTTCACCGTCCTGCCGAGGTGCCATCAGATGTGGTTCTGTAAAGCCTTCTTCTTCTCCACGATTTGACCGAGGATGCTGTACGTTCCTTCTTGACCTGACCTGCAAAGGGTTAAAAGAATTATAATAATAATAATGTGCCAAACGCTCACTAGACTCTTCAGTGTCGGCAGAAAGTTGAAAGGCTGCCGACGGTTATAATAAATGCTGTGGAAAAAAGGAGTGAGTATCTTCCGACATCACCATAAAACCCTCTGAGAGACAGATATTGTCTCTGGAACAACTCGTGAAGTTTTATGACCTAGTGTCAGGGGTTAAACATTAGCTCACCTTCCACACAAGCAGGAAGATTAGGGCCAGCAGTGGGACAAACAGTAAGGAGAAAAGGCTTTTCTCCACCACCTGGCGAAGGGGACTTGGCGAAGAAGCTGGGATGGAAAAACAGAAAAAAAAAAAATTCATAAAATTCTTAATAACAGGTCGTAATTCTTTAAAGCATTGTTAAATCTTTTGCCTCTAGCCAATACTGGATTTGACATACAGTAGGTAAAAGAAATCAAGTAGTGCCTTTTTTTTATGGTACAATCGCCCTGTGTGAAATTGTCAAAAAGTTCCTTCTGTTCCAGCAAAAATCAGCTCAAACTGTTGATGTAGGACCACCGTTAGACATCTGGTGTGATGTGGTATCTGGAACCAACCAGTCTGCAGCAGATCCATAATTTATGTAAGTAAGTAGCTGGAACCCGAATGGTACTTTCTTGTTTGGCCAAGGTGTTAACTTGGCCTACGAAGGTGTTAACTGAGGCGCTGTTGTTTTCTCATGTCGTTTCGTCATCGGTTTTGGTCTCGTCCTTGCGGCCTGGTAAAGCAGATTTTTCAAGCTAACTACCGCTGTAAGCTTTATTGTAAGCAACAGGGTTTTTTGTTGATGTTCAACTAAAACACTCGTGGATGACTAAGGGATATTTTCAGTAGTCCAACACGTACAGTTCACCTGACAATAGAGGTAAAGACGAGTCTTTGGTTTTCATTTAACTTCTTATAAACAACATTAATTTATCTTGTTTATTTTGTGTTTTTTTTACAGGTTTCCACAAACATCTTTTCTGAGCAAAAATGTAGGACGTAACAAAACTCCCTACAGACAAACATAAGAATTTGAAACTGTGCATTTATGTATCATGCTATTCATCCAACACACTATTGCATTTCGGCCTTGGGTTTTATTATAAGGCATAGATCAAGGCATCTGATACTCAAATTCAAAAGTACTTTATTAACCCCAAAGGGAAGTTAAATGTTGTTGTAACTCATTAATTTTTTAAAGAGTTATTGTACATGGTGATGGCTGCTGGCATCAAAGGTCTCTCGTAGCCCTCTGTATTGCAGTAAACCTGTAGAAGCCTCTGACTGAAGATACTCTGCCTTCCCAAGACAGTCTCATGAAGAGGATAGGTCAGGGTTGTCTATAATTTTCCTTGATTTTATGAAGAATCCTTCTTTGCATCATCATCTCCAGAGGTTCCATAGTCATGAAACCAAATTTAATTTGATCTCTTGCTAATCCAGGCTGCTATGCATTTTTTTTGTATGCAGGTGAAAAAGATGCCATGCAGTTTATAGAATATAAAGACAACACTGCATTTGATTTTTAGCAAGCGACAATCAAAAGTTATAGCAGTAACCCAACGATTATGTTGCTTAATCTCATGCGATGTTATGCAAATGCTTTGTCTGCAGTGACGAAGATGAATTCACTTAACTAGTTTCTTAGATTTTCCCAAATTGACAATATCTCTCTCAAATCTTTATCTCTTCCAGATTCTTACATTTTCCCATGACCACAGAAACCAGCCATACCTTTGTGACATTACAAAATCCCTCCAAGTGCCACGGAAACGACTTGAACTGAACTTAGCTACCACAGACTTTCTATTCACCCACAGCCAGAAGAAAGGCTAAAGGGGGATCGTGTGAAGAAAATGAGGCAATATTTACACAACAAATACATGTCAAATCAGCTCCCTCACAGTGGTTACATTCTGATATGTGAGCAAAATCCCTCCCAATTCAGAGCAAATGCTCACCATTAAAAGAGTCTTAATAAACTCAGTCTGCAAGCATGACTGGAATGTGTGGAGGAGATGTTTGAATAGGAGAATTGCTGCTGATGATGTGAAAAAAAAACTGAAAAGATTTTGCGTAACACAGATGTTACTAAAATATGGATCATATACCCAACCACTGAGGAACTTTGAGCACCTTTCTAAAAGCTAAAAGCTAAAAGCTAACCTAAATGACCTACCAAACTATCCCAAAAGCACTTAATCCCAATCTGGGCTGTTTTCTGAGATAAAACCTTGAGTCATTTTTGTTCCTACAGTTGGACAAAATCATGGGCCAAGAGTAAGTTCATGAAGAAAACGTTTGTCTATCAAAAGGTTGATAAGAGACTTTACCTGATGAGCGTGTTATGTCTTTAGTAGCGATATTGTATGACATGTCATGGCCTGACGTGGACTGAACTGAAAACAAGAAGATAAAAAAGGGAGTTAGGAGACAGTGACAAAAACTGAAGACAAAAGACCGATGGAGTGAAGCATAGCTGTCTGATGATGAAAACATTCATTGTTAGGCGCTAAATAGTCACTTCAGAGGTACTCTTTTTACCCCTCCTTCCCTTCCCAAACAACACACAAAAACATCTGATCTGGCGGCAAAAAAAAAAAAGAAAAGTGCTTTGGAAAGATTGGAAGATTGCTCTGTAATCAACACGTATACAATCAGGTTTCAGCCCTTTTCTTCCTTTTAAACACCGCGCTACCTTGGGACATCTTCCCTTAGTCCTGTGACTCAGCCGTGTCTCAATGGGCATTCTGAGCACTGAGGCCAGTCCTGAGTTTTTATCTTGCTGAGTTCTTGTGTGGAAATAATGGTGGCAGATTAAAAGCTTCTCCTAAAAAGCCACAAGAGATCTGCCCTAAATACAGCTTGCTCACAATGGTCCATACCAGGTGGCAGCAGTTTCACAATCGGAAGCAGAGCAGGAGCATGGTTTGCTGCTGGTCAGGATTTGGAGATTAGCTTCGGAGACGGTGGAAACGGAGCGTTTCCTTCAGTGGTTCCGGCGAGATCTCAAAGATTTTCAGCCAGTGTGTACACTTTGTCAATTTGTTGTGAACCGTTTTTGATATGAAAGCATTTTGTACGGCAGGTTCTCTCAATCGGCGGGCCAGGACCCAAAAGGGGTCCGTTTTGGGTGGGTTGTTGGTCTTTGTGCAGCAAGCGTGTAAAAAAAAAAGGCGTGTAAAAAAAAGAAATTCACACAGACTTTACTTTTGTGAACCCACCCAAACAATAGGTGGCGATAAAGCCCATTAATGAGTTAACAGCTGTAGTTTCATACCATTCAATTTAGTAAGTTGCTCAAGCTTTATGCATGTAGTAACTAGTTTCTAGTAGTAACATTTATTTGAGTAACTTTTTTTCCTTCATTTTAGTATCAGAATTTGCTGATATATAAGTCTATAAGCTGACATTATTTTAAAATATTAAATCAGGTAATTTGGTCAGTTACTCAGTACTTCAGTAGCATTTTCACCAAATATTATTTTCTGCTCCTACTTAATTAAACCTAAGTAACTAATAGGATGGCTACTTTTTATTTCAGTTGAGTGAAAATATGTTGAAGTAGTCAATTGAAAGTTTTGGGTGGTCTAACCTGAAAAGGATATATTCCCTTAGGACTGTCTCACAATTAAACAAATATAAAAACCAAAACAGATGGAGAAGTCGATATGAACAGGGGTATTTTGCAACTTTCACAGATTCCTTTCTCTAAATAATTTTTGGATTTGTAGTTTTTCCCACAATATTGTGAAAAATGTGTTTTGTCTTGACCTCTAATATGTTGCACCGCCTTGTCTTGGAACTGAATGCATGCTAGTCGCTGACAAATTCAGATTTAAATGAAATTGTTATGATCTGCTCATAGTCTGCAGTAAGGAGGTGTACAGCGGCGTACTAGAGCCATTGTGGATAGATTTTAAAAAAACAAAAAAACTTTTGAGAACTTTTGAAACTTATATCTGTACATGAGATCGTCTTCTCTGTTTTTTTCTCAGTCCATAGGATAAAGGATTTACATGTGCTGGGACCCCCTCAGGCCAAAAAGAAAACAGTCTGCTCTTTGTTGTACAAGAATTTAGGCCACCATTCAGCTATTGAAGAGGATCAGCCACACACTAAAGCATTGGCCACGTAGGAGAGAGTTTAAATTCGGCAACAGTCTGAATCAAGATAACCCTCTGAGGTTCGCAAACAAGCAGTTCGATTCAAGCATTGTAGTTTACACGTATTGCACAAAATCCAGCAGAAACATGTCATATGGCTATGAAAATCTCACTTTTGGGAAAACAAACTGAAACTTCTGTTTATGCTCACTAGAAAGGCAGCTTCTTTCTTTCTGGTTTTTAGGACAGTGGGTTTATTTACACCACTCAGGGACTCGGAGAACGTTTCACAGAACAGCTTCATTTATGATTTTTCACGTGACAGAAGAAAGAAGAAGTACAAGAAAAACCTGACAGTTGTTGAATTTTTTTTCTTGATCAACCACAGTTTTCGTTTTATTTGAGTAGAAAATATAAACTTAATTTGGAACGAAATGCTGATTGTGCACAGCTTTTCGGGAGTGTGACTAGCGCAATATTAGTTCAAAATGACTGAGCTGGATGTTTTTCAAAATATCTGGGACTACCAAGGTGTTGTGTTAATTTTAGAATTGTTCATAATTCTGAACTTTCATTTATGAATGCGTTGTCATGAATATGTTATATAGATCACTACTGAGTGAATAAACATGTTTTTGAACATGTAAATCTTTCTTTCTTCCTTTACTTCTTTCTGTCTTTCTCAGCAAATCATAAATAAAGTTCAACGTTCTGTATGTTAGTCGAACTGTCTCCAAACCTAAACCCACATGCTGTAGTTCATCACACATAACTTTAAAGACTTCACTAAGTTTTTCCTGCAGAATATTTGTTGATTGGTTCTTACTAAGGTTCACATCTAAGTCACATTTTTTCCCTCTAAAGACAAGAAGAATTAAGCCGACGGTACCTGAAGAGGATTCTTCTGTTGGTATCGGTGTGGTGGGACAGGGAGGTGGATCACATTCCTCTTCAGGTCTTTCTCTGTCTGCGGTGTTACACACCTCCTCGACAAAGTTAAAGTATTTCCCTGTTTCCCACTTATCCACTCTGTAGTGGCACTCAAACTCTAACATTTGTGGATTCTGTAAGGATGAGAACGGAGGCGCCAGCAATTAGTCATAAGTGATAAGTAGATACAATCACACTCCACTATAAAGTCTTCTAGATCATCAGCAAAGCCATTATAATGAATTTTGGGAACTCGCCATATTACTGATTCCTATCCGCTTCTCTTCAATGAATTGGATGAGTATTTGTATGTTGAGCTTATTAGATGAAATGTTTCCAAACTTTTCAGATAAATCCTTCAAGCTCTCCTCCAAGTAGTAAAGGTTTAACTTTGCCCAACACATGTCGCCCTGGATGGAGAAACACAGAAACAACAACAAAAAAAAAAACAGAAAGTCTGTGAAAAATATGCAACAGTTTTAGTGATAAAAGTCGTCTCAGGACAGCTGGTATCACTTAAAGAAATGGACACATTCAGGCATAACAGTATGACCTGGGTTATTAAACTTTAGCTTTAATAACAAAGCTACATAATTTTTTTAAGTTTAGTCAGTAATACTTTTATAACAAATTTATGTCAGGTCATGATTTCTTGGTTAATGTCAAGTTGTCATAACGAAGACATTTTGAATAATGTCAACTTTGTATTAAAAGTGTCATGATTTACCAAATGACACTTTATGACAACAGTCATAAATATTTATGACGACTTACTCATGTTCATGACAGGTGTTATGTCATGTTTATGACGGTGTCATGACAGAATTATTCACAACCCGTCCAATAAAGTGTTACGTACATTGCTACAACAAAGATTGGCATTGTATCAACTTTCCAGAAAGCTCAGATCTTCTGGTTCTGCTCTGCATCCCCAGAACCAGAACCAAATATGGGGAAGCAGCATTCAGCTTCTATGCACCAGAAATCTGGAATAAACATCTGGAGAACTGCGAAACAGCCGAAACACTGAGTTTCTTTCATCTTAAAAATCCACCTGTTACTTTTGAACTGTAATAAATGGATCATTTATCAATATATTTGATGTAAATTGATCATTTTAATGACGACACTCATCATAATGTAAAGTTTGTTCCTGGTTCCTCAATTGACGTTTCTTTTTTTTAACTTTTCACTTTTGTGTTTTTATGATTCAAAGCACTTTGAACTGCCTTGTTGCTGAAATGTGCTATACAAATAAACTTGATTGATTGATTGATTGATAAGCCATATTGTCAGTAATTTTTTATTTATTTATTCATTAAAAATTAACACAGGGAGAGAGGAAGACGACTTACCGTTTCTTTGGGAATGAACTTGATGGGGATTTTGTAATCTTTTGGAATATTTTGTCTCTGTTGAAACAAAAGTAGCAAAAGTAAAAACATGTTTGTGCTTTATTGAAGACATCCATAATCCAAAGGTTTACATTGACACTTATTTTCCGCTGACTGGCATAAAATAAAACTAAACATGTCCTGTTTTAGGGTTAGTTAGGATTACCAAACACACTGCTTCCTCGTCAGACATTGTTGGACAAGCAAAAGATGTTTAACAAAACAAAGAGCATCATGAAGGAAGACGTTTACATGGAAATATTAAAGCAACATTTCCAGATTTCTGCCAGAAAATTAAAACTTGGGCACCAATGTCTCTCCCAAATAGAAAATGTACAACCTGGTCTTCTAAATCAGATAGAAAGCGGACAACAACGTTAATGCTTTGCAGTAGCCAGTAGAGCAGAGTGCAGAATGACTCAGTTGTACTAGTTCTGCCAAAAAGAATTCCAACAAACTATTATGAAGAGTCTGAGGCAATAACTACAGACCATTCTACCTAACACCAAGGAAATCTACTTAAACTTCTATTCTTCGTTATTCTGGTATTTACTAAATGGACATGATGTCTTGACTGATCTAAAGCAGGACATGGTTAGTGTGACTTTATGTACCGAAAACACCCACAGTATCTAATTCATCATTACAAATGTTGCCTAAACGGCTTCATTTCCAAATCTTACCAAATCAGGGACTCTTCTGTCAATATCATTGACCACTTTTCCAGTTGCAGCTGAATGTACCCCAAGCGTCATGAACAGCAGGAAATGGACACAGACGTCTATCCAACTCTGAATGAAGAGAGATAACAATTGGCAATCAGTTGAACCACATCCAGTGTCATTATGACCAGATAACAGTTAATAATTGAGCAACATCTGCAGGTTATTCTTGAGGACGTTCGTTAATTTTTTTTAATTATTTCTTCCATCTGTCACACACTGTGATGACGTCGGTGTTTCAGAGACTTTTTTTTATTTTTTTGAGAACACAAGCAATTTTTTCATTTGAAATTAGGGCGCACCTGTCTACTTAAATATAATTATCTTTATTAACAATCATTAGTTGCAGGACAACTAGTGCTTCCACAATAAATAAATAATTAAAAAAATTCTACTAAAAATATTACTTTGTTCTTATCAACACAACATTAGCTAACTCCTCGTTCCCCCCAAACTTTTGCACTATTTTTTTTTTAACCAAACAAGCGTATCAGCAGGTTTTCCTCTGTGTAACCAGGGTCAGAGAGGAGTCCTTCATGTCCTCACGAAAACAAGTGTCATATTTGAAATCGCTCAAATATCTACTGGCTTCCTCTTTGGGATTAGATAACAGAAATAACACGTCCAAATTGACCGCAGGAGTGAATTAGGGAAATTGTGACAATTTAAAACAAAACAAAACAATAAAACAGTAAAAATAAAAAAAACTCAGAAGTGTAAATTTATTCGGTATAACTTCGATCGAATTGGAAAATCTTTGTTCACTTCTAACACAATCTGTCATTTTAATTGACCTGCTTTTGCTTGTTACCATGACTGACATGTGAGAAATTATTCTCGACTAGCTGCTTATGGATTCCTCAGACGACAAAAAGAAACAAAAAAATAAATCTTACACAGGGTCTATTTAAAGCCATCCTGTGGAGCCTTTAACAATCAATGACGTTCTCATTGTGAGATTTCTGCTTTGGTCGTAGGCTGACGTTCCGAATGACAATGAATGGGAGGCACAGAGCGACAAAAGACTGCAGATAGCACGGATATATTTAAACAGAGCTATATTTTTAGGATTTGATATTGTTTTGTGGAAGGAAAGGCTCTGAAGATGTTTGAAGGAGCGACTCCCCGTTAGCAAGGCCAGGTAATGTAAACAGGTCGACCGGCTGATACTTTAAGGCCTCACCAGCAGAAAGCCGCCGTTGGCTGACCTCTTTTCTGATGTCAGCGCCAATTCGACAATATTATGCAACGGACCTGCAGTTGTCCTCTTAATATAGAGTCAAGTCAGCGCCTTGCCCGAGATAGTTCGGCAACCTTGAATGGCAACCAGCTCCATGGCAAATACAGCTTTAAGGTGTTCTAAAGAGAGTGGAATTAAGAGTTCATTGCTGACTTATCCACAGAACCAGGCTTCAACAGGCGCAGCGCCATTTATCTTTATCTGCATAAAGATTTTCTGATCATGCTGTCTCTTTGGTTCTCACGAGGAAAATCTAGAACCAAGAGAACAAAAGCTTTAGAATGTTACACGCAAACTGCGGCTCCCAGATTGCTGGCTCTTTCTATACGTTTGTCAGGCCCAACCAAAACAGGAAAGGAAAGAAACAATGCTCCATCAAGAGCAGGAAAGGCTGAAGGAAAGGCATCATGTAAAAGGCAGATGGGGTGCAGAGGCTTTCACCTCAGCTCCAGCTTATCCATACAAATCAACAGACGGAGATGAGTGGATGTGAGTGTTATGGGTGGGAAGCCTGGGAAACAAATGGGCGAAGTCATTTTGCTCTTTATGGTGAAAAAAAAAAAGTTCAAAAAAGTTGATTGTACAGAGTTTGGTGCACAGGGAGACCAGGCATTGTTCAGGCCAAACTGAACTATTATCCAACATCATTTACTAGAGGCATTTCATTAGCAAATAAAAGTGGAAGAATTTGATGACATAAGTTAAAAAAAAATATTGCAAGACAACATTAAGCAGACCTGGGAAGTCTTTGCAACGCATTCAAGAAAAACACAGGTTGAATCCAACCAATGTTACTTATGCCTGCTGGTGAAGTCAGCTTAACTTAAATTCAATTTAATTTATTTGACAGCATCAATTCACAAGGCACTTTACAAAAAACAATTCAGTACATGAAATTCAAACAACATATTCTTTTGTATATGCTGACAGAATGGTATGCTCTCAGTGAGGCGTCTTATGTCCTGGTTTTTTTTGGAACCATGACTGATTTTTTTCATCGATTGACACTGAACCTTCAGCTACAACAAAATGACTCAGTCTCTTATAAACCAAACACTGGAGACCTTTTTGTGCTCCAGAATTAATGAAGTATTTGACAGTGTAAATACAGTGAAAGATTAAAAAAAACACTTCATGAGACAGCAATGCCATCAGAGAGAGTTCAGTGAGGGTTCTACTGGGAGTCTGCTTAAGACACAGGTGTCAAACTCCAGTGCTCCAGGGTCGCTGTCCTGCAGTTTTTAGATGTGCCACAGGTACAAAACGCTGGAATGAAATGGTTTAATGACCTCCTCCTTGTGTAGATCAGTTCTCCAGAGCCTTAATGACCTAATTATTCTGTTCAGGTGTGGTGCAGCAGAGGCTCATCTAAAAGTTGCAGGACTGCGGACCTTGAGGACTGGAGTTTGAGACCCCTGGCTTAAGATGATGGAAATCCCATTAGTCCGATGTTGGAAACTTTTGCTTCATTTATATATGTGGTGTCCCTCTACACAGATATGTCAAAAACATGCCACACGTACTGGGAAGTAACCCAAGAAAAGCAGCTTGCTACATGCAAACACACACTGAGACCCACATCAAGGTCCTTCAAGTGCTAGTAAAGTTAACTAGTACACCCATGAGACTCTTCACTCACTGTTCTAACCGACTAGGACACTGGCAACTGCTTCACAGGCAATCCAGGTTTGAGGGACTCCAGTGCTGCAATGTCCTACATTGTTTAGATGTTTCCCTTTCTGAACACGTTCCATGTAAATAACCAATTCCACATTTTCCTGCCCTCTTAAACCGATACTCATTATCCTGACTCCCCTTATGACGAATTGTTTTTCTACATTGAGTGATGAGATTTTACAGGTGTTTTGGAAAATAGACTTTAAATCTTCATTCATGTATTTTCCAAAAATGGAGCAAAGATTTTATAGAATCAGCAGTCTGTGCATTTCGTTCTTCTTACGCCAAAAAAAATAAAAGCACTGGAAATTTTTTTTATTTTTTATTTTATCTACAACTACTACTCAGTGGTAGTTGTTATTGTGTCTTGTCTCTATGCTGTAACTGCGAAGTAATTTCCCTGCTGGGATGAATAAAGTAATTCTATTCTATTCTAAATGAGACCGCTTTATGTTTTCACAGGCGAAAGAATAAAGTAATATAGGAAACTGTGCTGCCAGTACGGACAGCACAGTTTCCTGTCTGTCGACACTGGGAAACACAAGAACTACTTCCTTCCTTACTTCAAAATAAGAGACTCAAACAATTACAACAAGATTAAAGTTTGATTAAACACTCATTTTCACACTCAGTGCTTATGATATCAGACAAAATATGAGGATGGTTTAAGATTGTTGTTGGTGCGACCATTGATATCCTTTGCTTGATGTGTTTAATAGATCGCTTGAAACTAAATCATTTTAACCACATGACAATTTGAGCTGATATAAATATCTAATATACAGTATATTGATGTTATGGCAAATAACCAACATTTACTGTACATTCATATTGAAATATTTTATTTATATTTCAGTACTCTTTTGACAACCACTGCTTCTTTGCTTCAGATAAACATCCCATAATCCTTTGCTGTGTCGCCATAACTGTCACTTGACCAAACATGATCAACCTCCTCCTCCAGTCTGAGTTATGCAAAGCTGCCATTTGTGAGTGGGTGTGCCATGTCCACATTACGACCATAAAGAAAAAGATAATGATCAAAACAACAACCCTGGGAAAAAACATAATTTCCAAACTGACTGAATGCACAAAATTGTTTTGTCCTAATAAAACCTCATTTCTGCTATTTTCTCTTTGTTTTAGAAAAAGCACCGAGGCTGACTGCCACTGCCACACCACACTGGAATGAGTAGCTAACGCAGGAGCTTTTATTTGCAACGGTTGTTTAAAAAAAAAAATTGACTTCAAAGGGTGCAGACGCTCATTCCAAACAGCTGGAAAATAAACTCGGAGAAATTATGGGAGTAAACAATTCCTGCTCAAAAAAACCCACCAGTGGAACTGCTTTCAAACTGTTCTGCGAAACAAAGGGAACCAGAGTTGTTCCACAATTTTCGGGAAGGGTATATGGCATTTACTGCCAAAACTCGAGGAACAGATTGGCACAACTACTGGGTTTAAGGAAAACAATTATTATTATTTTTTTCCCTTTAAGGAAACTTTCAGAAAACTGCAAAATAGCTGAAACAGTGACTTCCTCTAAATCAAGACTACAAAACAAACTTGTTAAGCTGAATTAGGGGTCTCAAGAGCTGCTTGAGACCCCTAATAACTAGAACACTGACAAACATATTTGATGTGTTTTGATGATTGCATTTGACAAAATTCATGCAAAATCTGCTGCTGGTTTAACAAATGGTGACTGTACAGTGGATTTATATTTTCATAATGTAAAGCTGAAATGTGCCATGCAAATAAACTTGATTGATTGATTGATTGAATCAATTGTTTGTTTGAAAGTTGAATTTTATTTGTACTCATGTTTCCTTTGCCCAACACTAAAACATGTTTGATGATCTGAAACATGTACAGTGAGCGTGACGAAAACCAAGGCAAAAGCAGAAGACGTTTGTTAGCACGCCAACACTTCTTCACAGGACTACACACACCGCTTAAAATCACATTGCGCAACTGTCTTCAAGCAATTTGATCGTACAACTGGAACCACGATCACCCATCCGAAGACGAGCTGAATAGATCTTCCAACATCTACAAAATATCAGTGGCGTGTGTTTCACAAATCGAGTCAATCGGCTCAGTTAGCCTGAGGCTCAAACCGCTGGAAGAAGGTCAGATGTGAGTTGTTAGCAGAGAATCTCTTATTATTCTTCTTAAGCTAATGGTGATCCCCGTGGCTTTTTTTTTTTCTTTTGCAAGAGCAAATAAAGCCGAGCGAAATCACCTGGCTTCGCAGCGGGATCTGACATGAAAGGTGAGGAATGACAGCGGTATCGGCCGCCGCCGCCGCTCCTCGGGGTTTTAAGAGACAGATTCCCAGCATGCGAACACAGCAGCCGGCTGGAGGAAAAAGAAACAAACAGTCGCATTAAAGGAGCTGTGCTGACTGCAAGCCCGAGGTTCAATTCTCCTCACACCTCCTGGTGCTGACAAGTCATGAAGTGGCTGTCAGAAACACATGTTCGTAAAAATTTGGTGAGCTGACAGGCCCCGAGGAGCAGAGCACCGGATTATGTTTTGTAACTATTTAGCGCAGGCTCGCGCTTTCCAAAAAGAACGTATCTGTCTGTAAAGCACTACTGATGGTCGAGTGAAACAGAAGGAAAGTAAATGTTTTGATGATCCCACTTAGTGAGAGTCTGGAAAGGGCATTAGCCAATGCTTTCCTACATCATGGTATAAACATTAGAAGATGTAACATGTTCTTCTGCTGTCAAAGCCAATAAAATCTGATTATATAGTAAATGGGGTATAAATCTTGGAGCAGAAAAAAGAAGAAGAAAGGATTCCCCAGTGGCAGGGTTCCCAGATTTGGATAAAGCGTAATTATTTGTTTCTTTGCTTTGAGGTCGATCTGTCCTCGGGGAAAATCCATTCCTGTCCGTGAGTCGCTGACAGATTCTTGACAGGATTTAACACTTTGTTGATACATACTGCTACAACAGTGTTCGTGTTCTTGGATTTTCCCCGACTCTGTATAAACATCAGACCCACCGCTGCGACAATCAGGATTTATATATTGTTTTTGTTCCTGACACTGATCCAGGCCATTTAGGAAGAAACATTTGCTGACAGAGTGTCTCCATTACGATGCATGATACTTCATTAAAATCACTGACGTGTGTATGCCTGAAAGCTCAGTGTAAGTGAAATGGCAGCAGGATAACAGCACATTTCATCAGTAATACCCTGCATTCGCTCACTGGTCATATTCATGACAGCGCACTCTTGAAATTTAGTTTGACAGAAAAAAACTTTATCTTTAAGTACATCTGTAACATCCTGCTACATAATGAGATTTATCAGGATAAGAAGCTAAAGTAATATAACTATTTGCCTTAAGCCATTTTTCTCAACTCAAAATCTCAAATTCTTTGACAATTAAGCCAAAGGCAACAGTTGAACCTTACGCCTCACATCCAAGTGAAATTATATCTGTCTGTAACACTGCGTTGCTAAAGGTTGGGGATTCAAATTTAGCCTTAAGCCTGAAATTTAAGTTCTCTATTTGACTAATATCTTTTAACATTATATTCGTTATGTAAAATGTGTTATAAGTTCCTTTATAAGGGCAGTATTAGGTGTTTTCCTTACTATGTTATCAACAGTTGTAAAAAAAAAAAAGCTACATAAATCAAACATTTTTACTTTGTAATTTAACGCCTTGAAATTGGCCCTCTGTCTCTTTATAAAACTCCTGCTCTTTCTGAAACGTCGCGTTCAGGAAGTCATCACAATATGGCTCCTCTATTAGCCCTGTAGCAACATTTTTAGCAGCGTTCCACTGACAAGTAGCTCCTATAATGAGCTCAGCAGATGCACAGTCTCACCAGGTGTTTGCTAATTGCTGCTGGCTAGTCTGAAGGAGCGGAGAGGGGGAGGTGCAGAGAGGGCTGCTCTGTGAGGCCGACGCTTGGAAACCGAAGCTCAGAGGGGGAGCAACCAGGCGTTTTTGCACAGCTGAATGGTTGCCATGGAGATAAAGGAGTCTCTAAAACATGCACGAAAGAATGAAAGCAACACCACACGTTGTGTTCTTGTTGAGGGAATAACATTATAGCATCATGTAAAGCTAAAAAAAAAATCAGATTTTACCTAATACTTTCCCTTTAATACAGTGTTCAGCTGGTGAGGTGTCACTGTGTTTGTAGTTATGATGCCCCGGATACGGTTAGCTGTTTGGTATGAACAGTTAAAAGACTGTAGCATAGTACATGCTTTAACTTACTGCACATTCTTGCTTGCTAATGAGAGAAAGATTACTAGTTAAATTAAATGACAAGTCAATAACGAGTCAATTCTTGCTTATTCTCTATTTTGATATGACCTGTTGATAATTCTTTAGTAGTTTAAATGGCGCTCCAGTGGAATGTTTTGACAAAACAATGCTGTAATTTAGTTCAATGCTTTTCCTGCTTCATACATTAGGCAGAACATGAAGCACTGTGAGTTGCAGCAGCCGACAGGGTCTCTTTCAAAGTAAAACTTCAATGCAATGCATTAAAAAAAAAGTTTTATTTGCTGTGCACTCAAAGACAGGAGTTGGGATAAAGCAAATAAAAAAACCGGATCTGACTTCCACTGTTTAAACTCAACACTCAGCTCCAGCCTGTAACTGTTTGACTGCCACTATTTGACTTTCTAAAAAGTACTTATAAATATATATTCATATCGCTATTGTGCCAACAAAGACATCGGCATCATTTTGGTTCCATTTGGCACTATTTCTAATACCGTTTAGTGTTGGAGGTGAAGTCTGACAATCAGAGCAATTTGACCACAACAAGAAGAATCCGTAAGTTCACTCTCTGTGAAGACAGCCATGCTTTCCCATAACCAGCAGTGTATATATTCACCTCTCCCATGTTGAGACCAAGAGGACTAAAACGACTGGATTTACATTTTCTATATAGTATCTACATCAATTACTCCATTCATACTGTTACAGATTTGTTTTTTAATAAAATTTCATTTGATTTTCTTTTTTTTTTGTCAATAGAGGAACATAGATTCTGGATTATTTTTGTGTTGTGAACCGTCGCAGCACAAAGCAATGCAGGTTAGCCTAGATGCTGTGCGACCATAATGTCTCCTTGTCTTTGGGCTTTTTCTAACATTTATGTAGTTCATATCTATAACTTTACTACCAGTATGCATTAAAAATAACATTCAGCCGAAAATCAAAGCTTTTTTCATGTGGGTATTTAACAAAAAGTCCCCACTAAACTCCTTTCTGAGCCCCACATTTTGTGTTTTTGAATCATTGCCATTGAGTTAAAATTTTAAAAGCCTCAAAGTCAGCTAAAACTCTCACCCATGATGAGTGTATGAAAATGTACCACTGTCACTGTTTTTAATCTTCTGGGGACGGCAGTTGTTACAGCAACATAAAAGCCACATTAGGCTAACAGATAAAGCTAATGTCTGTTAGATGTTAGAGCAGTTCAAAGGGCAACTTTGCTTACGATGGGCCGCAGCCAAGCAATGCAGGGCTTGGTGTTGCTCAGGAAAACATGGCATATACATGACTTAGATTCTGTGCAAAGCTCAACATTTAAAAGAAAATATACATTTTCACTGCGCATGGTACAGAAACATAAAAAGAAGCCATTAAACCTCCTCCTATGTGTGGTTCGGTGGCCATAAAGCTGCCAAGACATTAATAGCAGCACTTCTAACATTTACGTAGTCACATCTATAACTTTCCCAACAGTTGCCATGGCAACAGAGAGGTTGCTCAGATTTGAAAGCAGCTCACTGAGCATACCAGACCCCAAATGTTATCCCAAAACATTTGGGGTCTGAATGTTCGAGTCACAAGGGCTGCATTGAACTACTTCTTCCTTTACTTTGATGGAACATTTGAAATCCATATCTTATTCAGTTTTATTAAATGACACTGGATTGAGAGTGTTGCATATTTATTTATACCATTTTGTGTGTGTGTGTGTGTGTGTGTGTGTTCGTCCAAAATATAACAGATGTCAATAATTCCGGATAAAGGAAACTGATGACAGAAGTCATTGGAGTCATGAAGGACAGATGTTTAATAAGGTATATATTCAAATTTACCACAAGTGAATGATGCTTTGTTAATCCCAGAGGGAGAAAACATAATAATATTCATATGTACATCTTGAGCTTAGCCTTTATTGCTAAGTTACAGAGAAGAACATCTTGATGCAATTATGCTGATGTCTTGACAATTCAGCCACATGTTTTTGTACTTTGTACTTTTGCACTTCAAACTTCCAGAGTTCTTGCTTCTCAAGTATTTATCCAGTATATATATAAAAATCAAACAAAAGCCCAAATAAAAACTAATTAGCTCTGAGTAAAACACCAACATTGAGGGTTTCTGCTGATCTTTCCGACATAAGCATTAATACCAGAGTTATTATGTTCCATGCAAATCTTATGCTACATAATATTGTGCAAATCTGACTTTTTTGAGCTGCGCATGAAGCTGTAATGTCATTCTCTCATCAAATACACACAGAGTGTTGCTTTGACTCATTCATGCACGCTTGAGAAATCCTTGAATTTTCCATGGCAACCATTCAGGGGTGCCATAGCAGCTGCTCATGTGAAGCTCCGCCTATTTACCCGAAGCGTTGCCTTGGAGCTTCTGTCCCCGGCCGAAGTCCCTCCCCGCAGAGTGCTCCTCTAGACTAGCGGCAGCAGCAATGAGCAAACACTCGCTGTAACTGCGCATCTGCTGCGCTCCTAAGAACGGTTGTAAATGGCATCATGGAGAAGCACATATATATATATATATATATATATATATATATATATATATATATATATATATATATAATAAACTTTAAAAATTATGTAGCTTTATGTTATTAAAGCTAAAGTTTAATCAGTAGTACTTTTATAACAAATTTATGTCAGATCATGATTTCTTGGTTAATGTCAAGTTGTCATAACAAAGACATTTTGAATAATGTCAACTTTGTATTAAAAGTGTCATGAATTACCGAATGACACTTTATGACAACAGTCATAAATATTCATGAAGACTTACTCATGTTCATGACAGCTGTTATGACATGTTTATGACAGTGTCATGACAAAATTATTCACAACCAGTCAAATAAAGTGTTATATATATATATATATATATATATATATATATATATATATCCCCACGTGTGGATTCAAAGCATATATATGCTTTGAATCAATATTACTGCTCCACACATTCCACTCAGCTTCACCTAAAATGAACAGTTGAATGTTTGAAATATAAACATAACCAGGTGTTCCAACAGAACAACATGATCTTTCCAAAGCGTTGATTTCAACCATTTTGAAAATGTTGGGAACAGATAAACCAACTAATTTAAATGAATTGCAATTATGCAGAGAATAAGAGTCAAATGTGATGCAAAATCAAAACCCTCAATGTGTTATGGCTGAAACACAGAGGAACCTTTAGCCAAACATTGGTGGGGCTGCATGTATTTGAGCCTGAACTCAAAACTTGTGAGCATCTAAGAAAATCCACAATAAATTCCAATCTGAGCCCCAAAATTTCTTTTTCAAACCATTGCTATTGTAGTCACATTACCCTGAAAAATTAAAGTCTCCATATCTGCTAGCATCGATGCCCATGATGAGTGTATGAAAATGTACCACTGTCACTGTTTTTAATCTTCTGGGGACGGCAGTTGTTACAGCAACATAAAAGCCACATTAGGCTAACAGATAAAGCTAATGTCTGTTAGATGTTAGAGCAGTTCAAAGGGCAACTTTGCTTACGATGGGCCGCAGCCAAGCAATGCAGGGCTTGGTGTTGCTCAGGAAAACATGGCATATACATGACTTAGATTCTGTGCAAAGCTCAACATTTAAAAGAAAATATACATTTTCACTGCGCATGGTACAGAAACATAAAAGGAAGCCATAAAACCTCCTCCTATGTGTGGTTCAGTGGCCATAAAACTACCAAACATTCAACTTCTGCTATTGCTTTGAAGTACTTTGTTCTTAACAATCAAAACAAAGCAAAACCAAAAACACAAATCAGGGTTCCTGCAAATTCAAGATTTATTCCAATAGTTTATATGAACATTTTAAAGCATCCTGATCATTTGAGTATAAAATCTACTCATCAAAAACCTTAATGCCTGCCGCTGACGATTATATCGATATCTTTAACGAAAACTTGATAAAGCCGGAGTGAGTTATCGGATATTCAAATATTTACACTTTTTCATCCTTGGTAGCTTTATTTATTTTCTTTGCTGATGTTAAAATTACTTCTGAGCATTAATGCAGGGTCTTTCATCTACACTCGAAGAAAAGCTCAATCTTAAAATCCTAATCTTAGAGAGTGGTGGTGACATTAGCAGTGCTATAAAAATGTTGCCCATATAAAATAGGACTTAAAGGAATCTTGACTGTATTTTAATGCTTTGAAATTGGACGTTAATTTAGGATTTCCTAATCCTAATTCATCCTAGTCCTGCTCATTCAGACAGAAAAAACTGTAAGTTCTTCAGGACAGCTGTAATATTTGGCTACATAATGAGATTTACCAGGTCAAAAAAAAACAAAAGTATTCTCATGACTATTTGTCACAAGTCGTTTTTCTCAACTCAGATTTCTTGAAGGACAAGCCAAATGCAACTGTTGAGCCGTTTGCCTCATGTCCAGATTTAATTAAATTCTTGGTTGTTTAAGAAAAATGCTACATACATCAAATATTTTTACTTTGTTATCTAATGCCTTGAAATCGGGCCTCTGTCTCTTTAAGAAACTCCTGCTCTTTCTGAAACGTTGCCTTCAGGAAGTCATCACAACATTTCTTCTCTATTAACCCTTGAATAAAGCTTTCACCAGCGTTGCAGTGAGAAGTCGTTTGTACGAGGAGCACATGTGCAGTTCTGCCCGGTGGTCGATTATTGCTGCTGGCTAGTCTGAAGGAGCTGAGTGGAGGAGTAAAACGGGGAATCGCTGCTCTGTAAGGCAGAAGCTTGGAAACTTCAGCTCCGTGGAGGAGCCTCGTCCTCGAAGGCGAAGCTAGATCCATCCAGGCGTTTTGCACAGCTGAATGGTTGCCACGGGAGATGAAAGGATTTCTCTAACATCCTTGACAGAATCAAAGCAAAATTCCAGGTAGGTTGAAGTGGAGGGAATAACATTAGAGCATGACGTAAAGTTCAAAAAAGTCAATTTTACATAATAATACTGAGACTTTGAGAAAAGTGGGGAAAGTCAAACATGTTTGCCATACCAGATTTTTAGACTTCTAATCTCTGAAAATTGATTCCACACTTTACAGACGGCGTTGGAACCCCTAAGGGACTTATGTGATGTTATGTTTTCTAAGCATGTCTGTGAAGTTAACGGCCTGTGAATATTTTGAAATATGCAAGACATTTCTCGAAAGTCTCACAACTTTGCTTTCGTGAGCTTAAAGGACGTCCTTCTGAAAGGACAAACAACTGCAACATCTAATCTCCCCCGTTCTTGCTGTGACTATGAAATTGGAGTTGTTTGGATAAAATATCAGCCGTTTGTCTCCCACGCAGCTAAATTGGATAGTTTGTAATGTCTCGATGCAGTCTACTGTGCTGACAGCACACTGAGAAAACCTTGTCTTACTGTGAGCTGTAGCTTGGCTCAACAAGGAAGGAGATGGGAAAACATCTTGGTTAAATTATAACCACCTAAAACAAACAGCGTTTCCTTCTAAAAGCTCCAAAAGACACTCGTGGCCTGCAAACAAAGCCCATGCCAAACACATCAAGCTACAGGCGGGGCTTTGGTGAGAAAATCGCTTTGACTTGTCGTCACTGGCTTTGCCGATATCTCCCCAACATCCTGTTACTCCTGTTAATCAAAAACACGCCTATATCCCCAAACAGAACGCTCACACTGGCCCAAGATGTTCTCTTTAAGAGGATAAAGCCAATTCAGCAACTTCTGTTGTCACACAAACAACATATTGTCCGATCCAGACGTACCCCTCCGTGAGAACGCCTGTCCATCACCGCGAGATGAATTAGAGTTGTGGAGGCGTTGCCGCGCGACGCCCGACATCTCCGATGCGGAGGACGAGGGTCCTCATCTCGTTTTTCACCGCCACTTTGAAGTTGAGGTGCCATTGAGCTAAACGAGGCTCTCCAGACCGCCGGCCTCACGGCCCTCTCCGCATAATCTGATAAATGTGAGGCGCAGGCCCTCACATGGCTTTAGTCCACCGCTTTGTCAGAGAGAGGGATGTTTTTTATCTTAATCTTCTGCTCACATCAATATTGAGAATTTTGCTGCGAGACCTCACTTCCCATGTTTCATAATGAGGATTAGTGCCGAGAGAAAAACCAAGCTGCCATTGTTGTCCAGCTGTCCCGGAGCCAATCCTGGCTATGACACCGGGCAGCTGGGATTCTGAGTGGAGGTGATGTTTTTCTTTCATCTTGCCTCTCTCTCTGACATAACATGCTTAAGAAGTTGATTCCCTTGGAAAATACTGTCAGAATCTGTCAGAATCACAGTCAATATTTAACGTGTTACGGAATAAGCCGCACAATGGAACCAAACTTCTTATCTAACACATCCTTTCAGCGGTTAAACAGCAAAAGCATGCAGTCTCTATTTGCATGCTAGAGACTGCAAAGGCATGTCAGAGAAAATAATAGAAAAAAATAAACCCTAGAGACTCTAGATCACTTAGTTTGTGTAGAAATTGAGTAAGCAGCCAAGAAAATTCACTTTGGTCCTAATGCTGTCTGCATGAGGTGCACTTAGAGGAGCCACATTAACACAATCAGCAGCCAGGTGATAGGACAGAGACCTGAGGCATGTCAGGGGCAACCTGAAACAGGACTAGTCAGGTTATCTTGTCATATCCTCGGGAGGTAAATAACGAACCTTTCAAAAGTTAGAGACTGATAGACTTAAGTCAGAATTTGCAAATCTCTCTTTGATATGGCCTGACTGGAAAAAAAACCTTATTGTTTCATCTATTCACTGAATGCATCAAAACTAATCTTTAAATGCGTCAACAAACACCAGGCGCTATTGTTGTACTTCTATAAGCTTGACAAAAATCAAGTAAAGCTTGGGCACCTATACTTTGGCAAATCCCATAATTTTCTGTTGGGTCGTTGTCTTTATCTTTTCATGTGTTCCATCCATAAATGAGTAAGTCTTTGGGGGGAAGATGGAGTACCCAGAGAGAACCCAGGCATCCACAGGGAATAATAAACACAATAATAATTGTGTTTATTATTCATTTTACATTATCTTTAGAATTCCTAATTTCACTTTTTCAACCATTTGTAAGAAGATTTGTTGTGGTTTTTTCTTTACATTTGACCAACGTAGTCAACTTATTGTTTTTTGTCAATTTTAGTTTCTTTATTATTTATTTCACATTGGCTATCCTACTCTGAATTGCACTGACTGAACAAACGAGTTGTTTTCACGTGTTTCACCAAGCTTGTGAAGCTGTCGGTGGGTTTAAGCGCACACCGAAAAATAGAATGCTGCAATTCAGTACATTTATATCTGTGTTTAAGAAAAGAAACAATTTAAGTCGACTCAGTTCTGTTTCTCTGCATCGGCCCGGTATCAGCCTGTACTGGTGTTGGAAGTGGTAAAAGTTGGATCAGTGCGTCCCTAGGTTACATCAAATAATGTGATTAGTGAATCATTGCTGCGACGCATGAGCTCTGTCAATGGTGCGCATGTAACCCCGGGAGATGTTGTGCTAATGTGGTGGACTTTCTTCACATGTCCCAAGAGTCAGCCTGGTTCATCTGGTGATAAAGTTGCACATTCTACCCTGTTGAATGCATCGCTAGGTGAGCATACTTTACTGGTCATTGAACAGGAAGGAAATACCAGTATGAAAGGGTAATTGGAGGAACGCATTATCTGTAATAACATGACACAAATATTTACTACCTAATCAGTTTGACTGAACCAAAAAAAAGGTATAAAATCAAGTCCAAGCTCAGATACCAATCACATCTTTTTTTGGCAGAGTTCTTGCTCTCCACACTAATGATTAACAGCCACCTTGTAGTCAATGAACTTTCACGACAAAGTTAACAAGCTGTGAATCGAGGGGGAAGCAATAAAACTTCCCCCTGCTCGGGATGAGGGGGAAGTTTGTTCTGATTGATCAAGTTTGATCTAATTTTTGATCAGATAAAAATGAGATAGTATGACCATTGTGGCTGCCATGGAAGATGCTGACTTCTAAAATGGATCATTTATCACAAACATGGACTAATAAAGAAATTAAAAAGTGTGCGCAGGGTTCAAACCGAACACGGAGAGAGTTACCGCCTGCTCTCCTCCGCTGAGGAACAACATACGCATGAGTCAATATGATGAAAAATACAAACAAACAAACAAAAAAACACACAAAAAAACTGATTAGACACATTCCTTCCGCTGGCATCCCGGAAGCCGCCCGCGCTCTCCGCCCTGCTGAAAAAATTTATTACCACCACAGGAACACAACGAGGCTGCTGAGATCAATCAGTTCACCACGGCAACAACGCGCAAGCTGTCACACATAACTCCAGCTAATGAGGCGTCGTTTAGAGATATGGCTCATCTAATCTAACGTGAAAATAATTTGCTTTGCTGCGTTTGTAGCTCAGCGTATGCTGTAGTGGAGAACAGGGAACGGTGCGTAACGAGACGAAGTTTCATCACGAGTAGCTAGGAGATTGAACAATGTGTTGAACAAATTATTCCAAGCATCATGATGTACTAAACATGTCCATTTAGTTTAATGATGTCCGTATGTCAGAGATCTGGTGTAGATTGGTGATTAGTGTTTTTAGTGCCAAAAGGACACATTTGAGTGCTGCTAAGCAAACAGGAAAAGACAAAAAAAAAACCGATTCAGAAGCCTGGAACTTCTGTGGAGCTCACAAAACCTGCCTCGTATGGAAATAACGCCTTTAAACAACTTTTGAAGAAATATCTTTAACAGCACAGGGACCAGTACCTTTATATAGGTACTGCAGCTAGCAGTTCTATTTACTGCCTTGCAGCATTGAAAGCTCTGACTGCAGTTTGTCCCGGTTCTTTTGTTGCAGATGGGTTGGAGAGAATCTGTGAACAGTAGTTCTTTTCTTTTTTTTTGTAGTCTTGCCACGTACTTAATTGGATTCAGAACTGGACTTTCTAACACACGATTTTATCAAAAATCATTCTATTGTCTCTGCGTGCAGAGACGTTATCTTGCTGGAAGTTGAGGCTCCGCCCCTTCTCAGGTCTTCAGACGATCTTATCTCTGGCGTCTTTTACCAGATTCTCTATTAGTGATGGGATTTTCGGCTCCTTTTCGAGATGCGGCTCTAATGGCTCTCCTTACTGTGGAGAGCCGGCTCTTTCGGCTCCCAAAAGGCTCCCCATATATATTTTTGACATTATTAATTAATTAATAGCTTAAACCTAATTTTATAATATTTTGTTTCATTATTGACATTGTTAAGCACTTATGATGAGTAAAAATGCCGCATAACAATGCTATAGCAATAGAGATGCGTGTGATGTCCTCATGTGGCTGTGCATGTTGTTTGTCGAGCCTGCACGATAGGAAATGCTGACTTTGCACAGTCTGCACTCTGCCCTGGAGCTTGATGTAGCATTAAAATGAGTCCAAATCTTGCTCCGTTTTCTGTCACTCATTTATTTTCACCTATTCAGTTCTCACACTGACTCCCCTTCTTTCTGTGCTTCTTGACCGCTGAGTGAGTGTCTGTGCATAAACACCTGCCGACGAACGCTATACAGCTTGGCCAACTGCCTGCCGTTTCCACAAAAAAAGTGGAGATAAACCTTTTTTTCAGTGTTTTCCCGCCACATTATTAATTGAAACTATGTGTGATTGGTCAGATGTGGAGCACACGCTTGACATGAGGGCAGTGGACCGACCGAGGGAAAAAAACTCTCCGCTGTAGCACTGGCAGAAGAGCAAAACGCGCAAGGAGAGGGAGAAGGGGGGGAGAGACAGCGAGGCACCGCAGGACAAAAAAAAACGATGTGGGGAAAAACTATCGGCTCTGGCACTTGCAGAGCACAAGCACAACGACAGGGAGGCGGAGAGACAGCGATATACTGTAGAAAAAAACCCGGCTCCCAAATAGGATCCTAAAACGGCTCCCATTGTGGAGCCGGTTCCAATCGTTCACTTCAAAGAGCCGGCTCTTAGAGCCGGATCGTTCGCGACCGACACATCACTATTCTCTATGGCAGCAGAGGGAACGCGAGTCAGCACCAGGCTCCCAGCACATGTTCAAGGCGGTGTGCATGTTAGCATTGTGAATGAAGCCCAAAAAGTTTCATTTTGGTTTCATCTGACAGCAAGACCCCAAGGCAAACACTGCATGGGGCTTTTGAAGTATTTCTTTTAAAGCTGCAGCATGTAACTTTTATAGAAAAAAAAAATATTGTTTTCTATTTGTTGAAACTTCCATCATGTTATGACAGTTTATAATCTGTGAAGAAAACAGAGCCCCTCTACTTTCGCCCAGTGCGAACTAGAAAAAGCCAATCAGAGGAGGGTCTTAGCGCTGTCAGTCACTCTCCATGTGGTGCTGCTCATCCCCTTGTATTTCCTTCCCCCAATTCTCTCTGCTGCACTGTAGTTAGCAGTAGTGAATGCAAGCCTAGTTAGCACAGCAACTGATAACAGCAGATAAATGGTTCTCATGTAACGGTACGTTGTTTCTCCACCATTGGCACATTTAGCAGCGAATACACGAGGATTACTGACAGTGCCAAGACCCGCCTCCTGGCTCTGATTGGTTGCAGCTGGTCACCAATAGACGCACTGGTAGGAGGTCGATCTTTTCATGGATTGTGTGCCTCATTCAAAAATACGTAAGAAACATTTGATTTTATAAATGTAATATTCTGCAGCATTAACAATGACTTTCTTTAAGTCCTTTTTCCATAAGGACTATATTTGTAGAGTGCAGAACATACATAAAAGCTCATATTCAAACGTAAGACATGTGGCATAAATTCTTTAATTCAGCCATTAGAAAGGCAGCAGTATATAAACACAGAGTCAGTTATGAGTTATTGGATGTGCAATGAGGAACTTTGGCTCCTGCTGATTAAATATAAAATAAGAAAACAAAATTATAGAATACATGTCAAATTTGACATATTCTAATGTAGCCTTGGCATGTAACCTCTCTCTAGGCCGTCTCTAAGTATGTTCGGAAAACAAGAAGCTTTTTTTTTTTGGTTTGTTTTACTGCTTGAAAATTCAAAGCACATGTTGCCAGGAGAACGGGACAAAAAAAAAAGACCTCTCAAGTGTCTGATGAAATTGAACCTCCATCTATTCTTGGTTTTATGATGGAAACACAACTAAGAAAACAAAGTGGAAAAGAAAATCCAAATGTGTTCCATGTAGCCAGGGTACATGTATTTATTTATTTTTTTGTTTGTTATCTTTCACAGCCTGATTCAGAACGACGCTCTGCTATTAATTTTTTTTTCCTTTTAAAAGAATTTTGAGCATGTTTACAGGTTGACATACTGAAGAACAATATATCTGTGTTTTCCCCAGTTGAGGTAGAACTTTAGTTCCTTCTTTATCTTATGTTAATTTTTTTTATTTCTGCTACAGAGAAGCCATTTTTCATATACACTGTGTGACACAAATCTGGATTCACAATCTAGCCTTTCTGTAAGGCCATCCATAAATTCACTGAAATAAATGGCTGCATGTTCGATGTACATGTTGACTTGAACTACGGACGCCGTGACTGCGATGCTATTGTCCCGCTGGCTTCCAGCAGGAAATCTCATCTCAAGGCTGTGGGAGCAAAACATGACAGTGGGAGGATTACGATGAACTTTTTGATGATAGCACGCTCTCTGCCTTGTTTTCCTTGGAAAGGAAACGTGTCTTAGTGTTTTATGATCCTCTTACAGTCCCTTTACATAGGCGCAATAGTTACTGTGTCAACAAACAGGGGGACAGGACCGATCTGGTTAATATGCACTGAACTGCCGCAGTGGGAATTTGTCTTGGCCAACGAGGAAGAGAGAGAGTTGTGAAACTGCTCGCCATCAGATTCCCTCTCGCACAGATCGCCTGCCAAGATTTCACCTTGACAAGTTCTCACCTGACGGCTCAGCTGAAATCCTTTCTTGTCTAACCCGAGAAATCATTAAGATTTCCCCTTTCGACACCAAGGTACGCTCCCTTTGGGGAGCGAAATAGCAACTGAAAACCGTTGACACCATCTGATTCATCCTCAGACTCGCACGGCTGGTTTATGATCACAATCTGCAGGGTTTTTTTTTTTTTCAATATTAGCATAGTTGAAACCTAATTTATTGTCATGTGGCCCACTCTGTTGACTCAGAGAGGAAAAAAAGCAGCAGTACTGAACAACACATGTCTGACTGCAATGGGCTTAAGGGGGCAAGAAAGAGAAAGTGTCACCCACAGTGTTCTGCCCTTTAATTAGTTGTAAAATAGTTTTTTAGTGTTAATTTTGTGACAGTACATTGAGTCTTTTCTTTTGAAAGTCATGTCAGGGACGGGACAGGAAATCAGCCACTTCGTTTAGTTTTAGCGAAGAGGTGCATCAGCTTTTCTTTTGTGCCAACAGCATCACCGTCTGTAAGTTTTCATTCTATATTCTTGAGTAGATTTCATTTAATATGTTATTCGTTAAGGATGCGTGAAGCAAACGTGGAATTTGATAGCTGCACAGCGCTTCTGGGTTCATGTTGATTCGTTTTGGTTCATAGCTTTATAATATTCTGTGTTTAACTTTTTTCTAATGCTAATAAATTCAACACATTTTTTTTATTTTTTATTTATGTGCCACAGTTTACTCCATGTTACACGTGTACTTGGGTCACCAAAGTAAAGTGGAGGCAAAGAATCTACATCCTGACTCATTCAACGGCGTGCTGCTAAATTGTGTTAAGAAACACACAGGGAGAGCAGAACACACAGAATGAGAAACTGGGTGGACCGTTTTGGTTTCTGGTTTACGCCATCTTTAGCAAGTCGAGACTTGGTGAACTGATCTTACTTTCCACTACAAATGTGAGCAAAACTCCTTTGACATTCCGCTGTCAAAAAAAAAAAAACATTTTTCAATTTTTGTGTTTCCAATGAGCGCAATTAAAATCTCGCGCGAATAAGTTTGGTCACGCGATAAGTCATTAAAAGAGGCGCCATCGTCCTCGACCACTTCCTGTCGTCTTCTTTGTCGTGACGTCTGGTTGTTGATCACACGACTCGTGTGACGTGGAAAAAAAAGCGTAAGTATTGAATAAATATTTTCGCACCTAACATCTGACTGCATAAAAAGTTGGAATTTTATCTGTTTTTGTTTTTGTTTTCTAATTAGTGGTGTTTTAAATCCTTCAAGCTGGCCCCGGTGTTACATTTCCAGCTTGTTCCAACCAGCAGACAAAACAGATTCCTTTACGCCTCCATCGGTTCAACTGGCAGAAAATTGCGGTCGCAAAAAAATTTTGTCACATAAAATAAATGAGATGCACTTGTCGTTAGTTTAAGATGTATTAAATCTGCTGTTGTTGCAGAGGTAAAAATGTAATGTTTTGATTTTTAATCCTGTTGTCTTATGATAATAAGAAGAAGATTGTTTTGTTTTTTGGGGGTTCTTTTTGTCCTCGGCCAACAGTCTCCTATGAAAGGAGCCTAAGGCTGTTAATTTGGGCCTGAAGTTACAAAGCTGTCGTCGGCAAACTTCAGGTGATATTTTCTTTCACATACATTTCGGCAAAAAGTTTCTCTGCTGCTGAAAGATGCTTGGAAGTGATGCTGATTCATAAATCCAGAAATAAATTGCAATTGACAGGCACTGAAACCACAGAGAGCAGGTTTAATTTGCTATACTGCATGTCAGGCTCAAAGCAGTGTCAACCTGACAAATAAAAACCATGCGTGTTATTTAGAAAAGTTTCCTGAGCCCCACAAATCAGTAGCATTTTAATTTTTTTTTTTTTTGCATGGCTTTTTACCCAGGGTGCAACTAATATTTAAAGCTACAGTATGCATCTTTGTTACATATTTGACAAAACTGTCACAGATAATCTGTGAAAAGTGGAGGGACCTGAGTGGATGAGAAGGTGCATGCCAGAGTGATGGACAGCGCTAAGACCCGCCTCCTGGATCTGATTGGTTGTTTCTAAATAGGAGGAAGCAGAGGACTTCAAATTTTTTCCCCCCAGATCATCTGTCTCACACCATACTGTAACGACATAGTCTCACCAAGTATGTAAAAAATATATTTTTTATATAAAAGTTACATGCTGTAGCTTTAAATGACTATTTCTCTGCTTTTTAAGGAATCTGAAAGGCATTCAGTCAAACCTGTTCAATTATAAAGTAACTGGACAATTCAAATGCATATTGAGGTGTTCCACACCAAACGGTTTCGGATTCATTACTTTTTAAAATTTCATTTATAAAAACGCAGAAGCCAAACCATACCGTACCTTTTCACATCAAGACAACTTTAGATTGAGACAAGCGTAGATGATGACATGCAGCATCCAGACTTTCAATAGGCAGAAGAACGTATCCGTAAAAAGAGATAATAGAAACTGCCCAAGACTCATTTAAAAGCAGAAATGACTTTCATGCAACAGCTAACAAATTCTGACTTGTGGCTCCAGTGGATTTTTGCCTTTTCAGTCTCGAAGGCAAAACTGCAGCCTGCTCAGAGTCAGACGCACACTCGGACTTCACAGAGGTGGAGAGCACGTACGCAGGATGAGTCCTGGCTTGTAAAAATGTCTTAGCCGTCCTTCACGCCTGACACGCACCAGGCTTCTGGTAATCACATCATTTAAGGCAGCTTGTCAGTTTCACAGAGCCGATTCCCTGAACGGACCAGCACAGTACACACTCTGTCTGGTTTGAATAAGATTATTCAGTGTTTGAGAAACAAGGAGATAAATCATGCATTCCTTTCTGCAGCTATCATCAGCATCACTCAGTAATGCGCTTTCCCATAGTCTAAATCCCCCCAAAGCTTCCCTACTAATTCATAAAACGATGTTTGAAGTAGATAGATTTTGGTCTCGATGGGGATGTTAGCATCGGTTTTGTCAGTCATGAGGTTTTCTTTATTCTTTATGTCCAGATTCCAAATTTTATTCACTAGACACGGCTTTGGAATTTGTCAGGATGTCTCAAAAAGGATATAAGGCCGCTGGTTCCACAAAAACCTCCTTTTGCACAGCGCAGTGAGATTTTTGCATTTCTAATTTGGTCCATGCAATAAAAAAAGCTGAAATGTCAGTCGTTTCCCAAATCCAAATTGTGTTTACAATTTGCGGCAGTTTAGACTCAGTTCAGATATTTGCACTTTTTTTTTTGCACCAAAGAAAAAGAGAAAAGCATTGAAAAAATATTTTTATAAAATGCTGTAATTGTTCAGTTTAAAGTAATTCAGTTTAGGCTTCATCAGGCTGATGTTTTAGATTTAACTCGAAGTAACAGTAACAACGTTCATTAAGTCGAAGTGAAATAACATAACATCATTAGACAACCATGATGTATAACAATAACACGTTCCAACCAGCTGTGTTTTCATCCACCATATAACTGCTCAATTTGACATTTTGAACGTAAATTAGCTTAATGGAAACTTGTTTTCTGCTGAAAAGTTGTGTTGAGGTATTTTTTTTTTGACCATATTGAAATAGTTATAATTAGCAAAATTGCAAAGGAAACACTTTATGAGCCAAATGACCAACAACTAGCTGTTACTGGCTCTTACTACAGAGAATTAGACTACAGGAAATAGTTGAAGGACGATGACGCGGCGTGATTTTTAAATTACTTTAATTGCCTTCATTTAATGGAAACACCGCAATTGCACATTTTGCACTCGCTTGAAATGGAAAGCGGTGCACTCCTTGTTGACTAGATGTACTAATAAGTAACAGAGAACTTGTTTGAGGAGGAACTGTCAGATATTATTTTTTTTCTTTCTTTTGACCACCCACTAACACAGTAGTGCCCTGGGCTAAAGGCCAAGCATTGTATAAAAATCTGTAACTGGGTTAAACTCGATGCCCTGTGAAGACAGATGTTGGAGCTGCTCTGAAGAATCTGATGTCCCCAACTGTAAACAATCAAAACAGGATAAAAAAAAAAAAAAAAACACACTTCAATGTTTTCTGCACTTTGCATCAGTGTGTCTTTTGTTCCTTAACAAGTTGAGGAAACAAATCACCACTTCTGTTAATAATGACAGTCTGCATTCGCTTTTAGCGCAGCAACAGTTGTTGTTCATTAATCAAAAGCAATCCGTAACCATTTGAGTCTATTAAACATTAGAAAACAGCGTGAAGAGCCAGCAGCTCTTCCAAAGTTCCCACAGTGACTTGTAGATCATCACCCCCAACCCAGACATATTTCACTCGCTGTGACAGAAAACAGAACGAAGCCAGAACATCTTGTCTGAGAAACTACACTCTGCAGAGTTTTTCTTCCCGAGTGTTCCAAAGCAATAATGTTTTTAAATTGTTTAAGTCAAATTGTTGCTGGCCCTGAGAAAATAATGGCAACGACTTCAAAATCGTCTCCCAGACCTTCCATCAACCTCCCACTCTCAGTCTAACAACAGATCTGTCATCTGGGGTCTGGTGCTGCTCTGAATCTCCATAACTGCCCTGATTTCCGGCACTAATCTTTCCATCCACACAGATCATAAAGGACTGTGCCTATTGCCAAGACGATAACTCAAATCTAGTAATAGTAAATTCCCAATACTATTAAACAAGTAATCTACAGCTTTACATGAGTAGAGTAGTACTTTAACATGTAGCCCTACACCATCTTCCTTCGTCTCATATGTGAAAGGAAAACACCCACCGGGTCATCTGATACACTTTGGTACATGAGTTCAAGAGGCGATCGCGCTGGTTTTACATTTCAGACAGGAGAGAACCCAACAAAGCTTCACACCATGCAGATATCGCTGGCAAACAGCAGAGATGTCTGACTTTTTCCTTGCATCTGTTTATTAGTGTCATCAGACAGTGGGCTTTCTCTTCCCCAACATCTAGAAAAAAATTGTTTGCCGTCCTTACATTTCATTATTTTATTTTTCTTATTTTCTGTTTTTTTTTTTTTTTTTTTGGGCTCAAAATTATGTTACAAATTGAAAAGGAAGTTGAAACAACCAGACACTGGATGAGGATGAGAATGAAAAAGATTCAGTCAATCAAACTTCTGCAGGACTTTTAACTCAACATGCTTTACAGTGTTGCTCTTCTTTTTAGAGTAATGGAGTCGAAACAAGCTTGATACTTGATCAGTGATCAAATGATCAGCCAATGTAAGAGACTGATGAGAGAGACGACCAATCAGATCTTATGGCAACTCAGCTCTGCAGGAGCACCCCATTGGATTCATTTTTGCATTGACTGGTCATTAGCGTGGCATTGATGTGTCAAGGTTTGTAAGCAGCCTGTCGTGTCCAGTCACTCTTCTACAGTCCTAGTAGAAGGTCAATGATCTGGCTTGGCAATTTCCAGTTTTGCGATAACTATGCGAGGCATGTTTTAGTTACCGGTACCAAGGTGTACCAAGGTTTTAAAAACTTAGGGTTCCACAAACACTAACATTTTCAATCTCCCAAAGGTTTGGAGTTCTTTTTTTTTTTTACCCCTCCAGGGGGTCTTTTGTGGGCTCTAGTGTCCCTCATATGACAGTGGGCTGACAGGAAACGGGGAAGACATGCGGCAAATATCCTCAGGTCCGGGAGTTGAACCCGCGACGGCCGCGTCGAGGACTCAAGGCCTCCAAATGTGGGTCGCGCTAACCGCTACGCCACCACGGCACGCCCGGTTTGGAGTTCTTTTAATGAGATGCCAGAGTACAGTTGCATGTGGGACAGAGCAAGGCCTGAGCCTTACCCTTCAGTCTACTCTGTTGTCCACTCGACTACATCGTCGCTGATTTTATCATCTGTACCCTTCGCACTACGATGTGTTGGTACTCTCTCTGGACGGTCACATGGACAGATTTTCGACCTGTGTGCACGATGATACCCTCATTCAGAGGGTGGCGCCAATCACATAACGGATACTATAAGTCATGGGTCAGACCATGAGTAGGAGATTAACAACAACAAAGCTTTATTTTGAAGGAATTGAGTGAAGAGCTTCATTTTGAATCAATTAGGACGATGTAACTGCATTGATATCCAGGTGAGAAATCCCTTGACCCTTTCTTGTTGTCTCTTTTCTTCTAAGTTTTCTCAGAATAACCAGAGTACAAATCATCCCATTGTCGGTGCAGTGTCAGCTGAATGTCACTGACTGAAGTGTGATCGTTCACCAGAACTGAAAATAACAGGGGGGCCTTCTTACCCATGAGGTCCAAGTGGCTTGGCTTTTGATTTGCCCCTCCCACACTTCTGCACACTGTGGTGAACTGACTGGAGGAAGTCTCAAATACTTTTGCGTCTTGCACATGGTTACAGATATTTCTGGTTGCAACAAACGAAAGGAGCACCAGCCATCAGTCCTGTTGAGGTAATGCTGTTTTCAGACGGAAGTTGGCAAACTGTGAGTGGTATGTCAATTAACCAGCTGGCTGCAGGCTCTTGGTTCACCTCCAGGGTTCTTTTTTTGTTGCTTTTTATAGAGCTAAACAAAAGAGGTGAAATACTGTACTCTAATGTACTTCATATTTAGTGCATTGTATTTTTAGTCAGCATTTTTGCTTAATTCTACATATTATATAACTAAAGAACTCTCGCATAAAAATTTGTTCCAACTATAATGATTGCTGCTGTTCTGTTTTGAATAAAACCTATCAGATTATTTTAGACTTTTCTTGTACATTTTTGCATAAACACCTTAAAACCATTTGTATTCAAGGTTATGATAGCTTGAGTATTTCACACAGAGCCATGGGAGTTACAGATGTGTCGGCAGAAGTCTCTGGTTGTATTGCTGTGTGAAATCAAAAGTCTCCTCAAAATCAAACTGTTGTTTTTCCAGCACAATAAAACCAGTCTTAAGGTTTTGATTCCAGTAGAAGGACATATGACACTCGATCGAGTGGCGGAGATGGATCTAATTATCCACAGGGCGAAAAAAAAAAAACAACACAAAACAAAAAACATGAGGGTTATACTTTAGTTGGTTTAGAGACGGGAGTAGTGAGAAAAATCTGATTAATTAACACTCCTCCCTAGCATGACCTCTTTTATTGTTGCTTCACAACAAGAGAACAACAGGAATTGCCAGTGTCCTGGGGTCATTTATTGGCTCCAGACTTGGCTCCAGGACCATAAATCATCTCTGATGTTCACTGAGATAATTAACCAGGAATGGGGAAGGAAGGAGCCTGACTCGGATGGGACACGCTTAAAGTCATGGGGATCCAGCTGAAGGGACTAGACTTTTAAACCCACGGCACCGAGACCCTCCAGCTCCCGCTGTGCCGTTTCGTGCCGTTATACTAATCTGATTAGCGATGTAGCAAATTCGCTCACATATGATTAGCAGTAGGTGCGACTCGAGCACATCATTGCTGCATTTGCTGCGGTGCCCAGCCGTCTGCATGCTTCCAGAAAGGTGTGGCCGCATAGATCCAATGACGCAGCGCTCCATGTTTCTCCTTCTCTTCCCTCCTTGGCCCTTTTGATTTGCACATCCAAAGCAAGCATGTACATTTCCCGCTGCGTAGTATGAGTGATGTTTTCTTCAAAGATCCTGATGTTGAGTTTTTTTTTTTCTTAGCAGGCCAGGGGGCCGCCACAAAAAAGAAGAGGTAAACTGAACCCCGGATTGCGTGAGCAGCAGAGTTTGACGATTTACAGTTTTTTAAGAGTCTGGCCATTTGTGCTTTTGAATCACTGCTGTGTAATACTATAAGTCTAATAAGCAATATTAGCTTGTTCAGAAGTCAGGATATCTACTAGTGCAGAGCTTGCAGTCAGCTGCCTTTACACGTCAGCTGCTCGTACTCTCATAGCGCTGCTTTAGGAAGAGTGACAACTTTAGTGTTTAAACCGTTGACTTCGCAAACAGCTGAATTTGGTTTCCTGTTAAGGAGGAAAAAAGCAAACCACTCTTTCTAACCAGACACATGTTGGAGAAATATCAAGTCATTTCCAGAACTTTCTTTTGCCTCTCACCAAACCAAAGCCGTTTTGAAGCTTCTTAAAGCCCAGACAGTCCCTCCAGGGTTTCGTAATTGTTTTCTGATTTCTTTGCAAACAAAATCACAGATTTTGTGGCACTACATTAGCAATATCTGCAAGGGATTTTACAATGTTGTTCCCCCCCAATAACCCATACCAAAGTGTAAAAAAGAATGCTCCTCCACTCTCGTGGAGAACAGAATGATACAGATTTGCGTATGACATCAAACTTTTTCTTACCCGCCACATCGATCACGGACTGAGTCAGCAGTCTAGTAAAAGTAAGAGCTACTGTCACCTGCAGACAGGAGTAGCACCGACATAAACTCATTGTTTTTGACCATTTTTATGAAAAAATTCGCAACAATCTCACAATTACCCAGTAAAGCACACAAAAAGGAATCCAAATGCCCAGGTAGGACATAAAAAAATACAACCTAAATGAAGATTTTAATTTTTTTATTATTATTACCATTCTCCATTAGACACATTTCAATAACAGTTGTTTGAACCACCGTTTTAAATTAAAAACCAAAATGATTTGGTTGAATTTGACACTGAAACAAAGTAGTTAAAGTTGTTGGAATGTAACCGTGATTGCTATCATGCTTGAGTTGAATTTTAGTCATTCTAATGGCTGATATTGAAAACCGTCAAAACACATTTTTATTGTGCTTTAAAAAAAAAAAACTGTTTTGAGAAACTCTGTTTGTATGTAAACTCACTCTGCCAGTCCAATTTGTACCACCTATGAGCGACATAGCCTGAGCACGTCAAACATTTGATCCACAAAAATCTTTTTTAATGAATTTGAATCAAGTGTAAGTTTTTAACTCATCCCTATTGTCTGCTAGGTAATGTTTCCTAATATCCATACACCTACAATTGACTGATTTCATATGTAAGCCCAGTTTGTTATGATCCATGCAAAAGCTGGTGTCCCTGTCTAAAACACTGATAATGGTGGCATGAGTCTAAAGGCGTGCCGTAACTGAAACTGAAGATGCACATCCATAATAGAAAGATATAGATACACGTTTCAGATTTTATTTATACGGTGTTCTTTGAAAGGATTCGAGCAGAAAGACCCTTTGTTTTATGCCACAATGTGGGTTTTTTTCTGATGGAGGAAATATTTACTTTTCAACAGCAACAACTTAGACATTTCTGTTAAGATTTATGGTAACAAAAATGTATATAGAAAATGTTAATATATTAGTTAAGTGATACTGGCCCCAATGTCAAACAAATATGGGACAGAAACATGGATGATCTGTAAATCGATCTATAGATCAATAGTTTTATTGCGTCAGTTCTCAAACAAATCCACACCAGACAAATTCAAAGAGTCATGGAGCCACTTTCGGTAAAATCAAAGCACATGGTGTTAATGTGAGCAAAAAGAAAGAAAGCAATAAAATAAAAGCTCCTTAAACACAAAACGCAGTGATAAGTTAAGGATAATTACTGTTAGGGTTTCCTTTTGTGAAATGTTATTCTTCTCAGCATCAAGCCGACGTTATCTAGACCCCTCGTCTGAAAATATGTCAGTTGTTCTGACGACAGATCATGAGCTGGAGGACAGTAAAGGTGGGCTGGATTCACCCAAACGGGACGTTTTGAGTTTTCACGGCCGTAGGAGTTGCCCTGCGTGGGAGCGGAGCGTTCGATGAGGATGTACGATTTTATTTATTTTTTTCCTCAATGTGGTTGGCGAGGGGCTGTAAAACACATACTGATGGGGCAACGAAGACTGACATAAAAACAAAACAGTCTCATTACGCCGAGGGGTGAAGCTGAACAGCCTGCATCACTTAAAGCACTGAGCTGAGTGATTACTGTTTCATTCTGGTTCACAATTTCAGGTGTCCTATGTAAACTGAGGAACATCATTTACCCGAGACTTTCCAAATCCTGAAACTTACGTAGATAGTTTGAATATGTGTGAAGTCTGTTTTGATACACAAGAATGCAGCTCTTTTTTAAAAATAAATAAAATAAAATAAAAATCTAAGAAAGGGAAGAAAATATGTCAGACGCTAGAGAAGCAAGCAGTACAGTGGTCCATGCATGCTGTAGTAATTTGATTTTCTCCTCAGAAATCAAAACAGTGAAAGAGATTTGGCTTATTTTTTAAAAAGAAAAATTACATTAAGACACAGGATGGTTTTCTTTTTTTCAGAAAAAAAAGTGGATGAGGAGAAATTAACGTCTGCAACTTCATTAAAACACGGTTTTAAGACTTTTTACTATTTTAAAATTGTAGCATTCATATGCGCCGTATTCATGACCTCTCATTCACACATTGCCTCCACCCCCATCAACATAATTAAACTCCCGAGATAGATTTATCTTATTTTATTTTATCTTTTAAAATCCGGCCACCCATCTGTCTGAAAACCTTTTGCTGGCGGCTCCGGGCCCCACAGACGTGATATGTCTTTGCAAGCCGTTCACAACCCAAAAACATAACTAAATAAATAAATAATTTAAAAAAATCCCAGTCTGGCCGCAGGCTTCAGGAAACTGGCGCTCCCTACTGGTGCCAAATGTTCTGTGAAGGTGTGAAGTGGTCCCGTCCCAGGCACCTGTGGAAACGCGGGCCGAAAGCACATAAATAACAGGACTTGGATTTGGACTTAGATTACCATCCACAGACCTGAGAACAGTAGGAGTCCGGGCATCATTTCATGAGAGACTTGACATATAAGTCTAGTAAATGTGTTTACTGTATACTAAGGTTGATGGAGATTGATGGATTGTTTCCCCAGGCCTTTATGGGCGCATAAATCCCGGATGAAAGGTGTCCGTCCGTCCGCTCTCACACAGATAACGCAAATCATAAAGTGAGAGCTGGAACGTAACACCAGCAGCAGGGATTCCTTCACAACACTTTCCCTCATCCCCTTTCTGCACTCACACAGTACGCTCCTCTCTGCCTGCAGCAACGAGCTCGACGTCCTTTAAAATAGTTTTTTTTTTTCAAACAAACAAACAAAAAAACAAGAAAAGAAAAGAAGAAAATCTGGTTAATGGGATTTAGTGCGCGCGGCCTGGCAGCCGAAAGTCTGGTTTTAGTTTGACTTCCAGTGGGAATTTTTCAACTGCATTACTCCAGTAAACACGAGGCGCTGACGATGGAAAGTTTACGCAGTTTTTTTTTGTTTTTTTTTTGTTTTTTTAATAGATCTAAAACGTGAAAACAGATACAAGTTACATTAAACAGGGCGATTTATCTTCTTTGCCTGCACTTGAAAAAAGTGATCATATTTATTACTTTTCTTAAAATGCCTTTGACATAATAATAATAATAATAATAATAATAATAATAATAATAATAATAATAATAATAATAATAATAATAATAATAATAAATACAAAGCTTGCGCATGTTTGAGTCCAGCCACAAACATGAAGGTGTCACCGCTTCTGTCGCCTGTCAACCCGTAACTCCTCCAACCCCCCCGGGGTAACAGAAGCGGGTTGAGGGAAACGCGGAGGCGCACCAACCCCGGGAGGAGAGAAAAGACGCATATTAGTTTCAGGTCTTCGCGTCCCTGTGTTTTGAACAAACAAACAAACAAACAAAAACACGCCTCAACAACGTATTATGTTTCAGACGTGTGAATTCAGGAGCAGGACTCTTGGGCAGGGTGGCGACCCGGGGCGCAAATAGTACTTAGATGTTTCCGACTGGCGCAAATAAACTGACAGGGATCATTCCGGTCTACAAGTGAAACGGGAAGAGAGTTTAGTCTGCATGCTTAGAGGAAAAACCAAGTAAATAAACGAGGTTTGCCACTTTGCCTCCACATGACAGCCCAGCAGCCTAATGAGACTTCTGTTAAAGTCAACCAAGGCGGTTTGATCCCTTCCTCGGCTTTATCCCGTCCACTCAGCGAGCCAGTCAGCTCACTCTGATTGAAGTGAACTGTTTCAGAATCCGGTGAGGGGAAAGGAAACGTGTTCAAAGGAGAACGGCATTCTTGCAACCGGATCGTATGCCGTTTATATCCGCCGCTACGTGAATTGCTTATTTCCTCCATGCAGCTTCTTGCAGCCACACACACTCCCTCCATATGAAAAAAAAAAACAAACAAAACAAAAGTACAAATCAACTTACTTTTGACTTCTTCATATGGAACGGCAAGAGGTAAATCCAGTGTGCGCGAAAGCCTATTTTATTTTACTTCTACGATGAGGAAAGGGGTTTTCATCATCCTTTGTGCACATATCCAATGCCTAAGTCAGAGGTATCCAAACAGAGGAGAAAAAAAAGCCCCGAGGAAAGTGACCACGGCGAAATAATAATAATAATAAAATCTAATTCAATGTTTGCACCCCGTATGCTCGCGTAATGTGAAGCACACACAGCCCGCTCGTTCTAGGCTACAACATAGATCTAGATACTGAGAGGAGCAGCGCGCAACAGCACGGAAGAGGGAGGGAGTTCAGCCTTTATGATGCGTAAAATCAGCAAGAGCCGCCCTACGACGGGGCCGCCTTCACTTCTCCCGGCTGCCAGTGGCAAACAGATGGCAGACGGACAAACAGGGTTGCTCAACGCAGATGGGTTTCTGCCGATGTCAAAATTCATTTTTTACAGGTGCGAGTAAATAACGACGCTGAAGTCATCGAGGACCGGAGGTCGGGCAAGCCAGATGGGCCGCGATTAGCGTGAATGGTGCGCAATGAATGACTCCGAGGATTAACGAGTCAAACTGTGTGTCACAGGCTTTCATACAAATCACGGCCTAAAGCATCCAGAAACTTCGTGTGACTCAAATAGCCAACTGTGAGCCTCCCATGCTGGTAACAGTTACCTTTACGTTCAAAGAGTTTCCCCCACAAACACAAGGAACAGCTCAGTATGTGAAACCTCGTTGCTACACACGGATTTATGCACTTCAAAGTTTTTACATCTACAAAACCTCGAGGTATTGAGAGCGCAGCATTGACTTTCTACGTTTAGGCTGATAAAAAAATATGTTATCGTCAAATTTATTTACAAAGCACTTTTAAAAACAGGTTTAAAAACTGCACCAAATGAGACGGTGGAAAGAGAAAAATAATATATATATATATATATATATATATATATATATATATATATATATATATATATATATATATATATATATATATATATATATATATATATATATATATATATCTGTCCAAAAGTATAAGGGCTCAAAATACCTCGAAGTCTCCAGGATCAGTCCACCAACCAAACTGATGTTGAACTGACTTCTTCCTCTAATGTAGAGGCATACCTCCAGTCACTTTTATTTTTTATTAACTTTTTTTTTGTAAATGATGTGCAACATTTTCTATTACGCCCTGCTCTTTTTGGAGTAGTGCTAGATATTTTAGAGGTTTTAATATTTTTGTAATACTCTGAATCCCAATGTTCATGCCACATATGATAAGAGTAATAATAATAATAATAATAATAATAATAATAATAATAATAACAATAAGTGGATAAAATAAACATAAGAACATCACAACAAAAGAGTTACGGTGTCAGGCCTCGATTAAATGCCAAAGAATAAAAAGGACAGCTGTTTAAAATAAAGATGTTTTTGAGAGCATGTTTACGGCCTGAGGAAAACTGCAGACCTGACAGTTGTCCAGGTGAGTCATTAATAACTTTTACAGGCAGATTAAGTCACAAGTGGCCATTACTAAGGAAGCTGTCTGTTTAGAAAAGCGCTGTCCCCTAAGCAAAGCATTTTATTAAAGAAGAGTTGAGAGGAAGGAAAAAATGTTGCACAGAATGGCGCACAAGAAACAATAGCTGTGCTTCCATCATGAAACTGTGTCGACACCATTTCGCAATTATGGTGTTTATATTCAAGAATAAATGCAATTAAAGTCACATATGTATTAGTTTATTTATGCAATAAGTCATTAAAAAATATTACGTGACCATGTGAGACAACAAGCATGTTTCTATTGCCGCTTTCTGAAATAAACCAAGTTTGATATCCTGGCGCCAAAACCTCTTAGTTTTGTCACGTCTGTACGTCACACACACACACACACGCACACACACACACACACACACACGTTCCTGGACATGAGCTGCAACTGTCACATTCTTCACTCCTGAACCAGAGATGTCAAAAGCATCTTGAGCCGAGGAGGGCTAAGAAAAGAACTCGATGTCGTCTGCTCAGATTGGAGCAAATTTTGCGTTTCATTGGGAAAGCAAAATACTAGAGTATAAAAGAATCGTGGAGAGGCACAGAATCCAAATTGTTTGAGGTTCAGTGTGAAGTTTCCACAGTCAGTGATGCATCAGGCTTTATCTACACGAGACTGTTCTTGTTCTAGTCTTAGTGTCTGGAAACTGACGATACTTTTGGATGTTGATTGAGGAAAAGTCCTACATTTAGATGGCACTGTGTGATTGTTTAGATGGGATTGCCAAGATGCCTTCAACTTGCTGCAGTTGCCATGCCATGGCACTAGATGGTGCTGTGATTTATGGACGTCATCGAAACGCACATGACTACATCTGACCACTTAGGTGTCCTAGCAGCAAAGTTGCAGGCAAAGTTGAATTTTGTTTCAAGCTAGACTTACTTTCTTTTACTATGTAGCGGTTGCTAACAGATATTTGTTTAATACTGCAGTAAGTATGGCAAGTCCCAGCTTTTACTGGAACTGGCCAGTGACGACTGGTCAGTGTACACATACTCGCCTAAATCTTTGAAAAAGTGGTTCAAAAGTTCAAGATTTTCTCTTAACCAGGGTAAATTCATTGAACGTCACATTAATAAGCTGATAGTTTTGCTTTTCCGACATAGAAAATACATGTCGGGTACTCATTTGACTGAAGTCCAAAGACGTCAGTGAAGACCTTTGGAGATTTTCAGATTCACATAAATTGGGAATATCTAATCCTTCCAAATCACTGCAGATTCCAAGATCATGAGTTGAAACCTTTACATGTCAGTGCAACTTATCTGGACAGTCAACCACTTGGCCAAGGTCTGGAAGCTGACCCAAACCGTCACTTTCAGAATAACACACCTCAAAATGTTTCTTGGACTAGACCATGCTGGCTGACATGTTTATTCTGTAACGACCTTCCCAATCCCTTGGCCTTGGCCTTCCTGAAAATCTTTGGACAATCCCATTGTAACCAATCGATTTAAAGGAACTCTACCAGTTTTGACAAGCACAGCGGCCAAACATCCAGCCAGAATTATGCCAGAAGCTCATTAACTTTATTCTACAAATGTTTATTCAACTTTGGAGAATTTGACCCATGTACAGTACAGACCAAACTTTTGGACACATCTCCTCATTGAATTCAATCAGAAAGTGTGTCCAAACGTTTGGTCTGTACTGTATGTGGGAAGCAGCAAATCGTGATCTAGCTTTTAGGGTGTCAAAGTAAATCAGCTGGTTCCTCCTTCATTGGTACAAACAAGATCTATGATTATGTGCAGTTTGCTTCACTGTACACAGCCACAGTAATTCCAGCACCTTTCAGTTCACAACCAGCAGGATGCTCGGTACTTTGTGGATCTTCCAGAACATTTGGACCAGTTTAATTTAATTCTTGTTCTGAAACACTCTTCAATGTGCGATGAGCAGCCTCTTGAAGCAAATAGTTCCTATAGCTGTCAGTAGAACTACTCCACCTGTGAACAGGTGTCTTGGCCCCCACCTGAAGGGTAAGCAGCTCCAGTTATCTCAGGTTTGAAGGGTGACTTCTCCAGATGACATGTTTCAGCTCCTACAGACGTTCTCTGAAGGGAAGGGACAATTTCAGATTCTCACACAACATGTCCGTGTATTTAAAATAATAATTGTTTATTAGCTACAATACATTATCTATGACATTTATATGTTAGATTTTTATACAGATTCTACCAAAAAAAAAAAAAAAGCTTTCAGGTGTTTGTCCCATAATGTCATCCCTTCTTGTGGTTGTGATTTTTTACAGTGTAGCACTGGGAGTTTAACAACATTAGCAGGTGATGCTCTGTTCACTCGGCCACTTCTGCAGCCAAAGAGCAAAACCGCAGAGGGTTGGTGTCCTTAGTAACCAACTTACTCCTGTTGAAACTATTTGTGGGGTTGACACTGATGGACCAAAGTGAATCCAAGGGCTACAATGAAAACTCTTCTACTACCAATAATAACAACAATAACAAGCTTTAAAAGGGTTGGACACAGGCGGCCAATCTGGACGAAGCCGTTACTGTGTAATCAATGATGTCAAATGTTGCAAATACCTGAAATAATGACAATCTGCTCTCAGGTTTGATCTTCTGCTGCAGTATTGACTTAATTTGTTTTCATTGTTCAGGCAAAGCCCATTCCGTGTCATCTCAAACAAAAGTCAAGTTGCGAAACAGATTTTTGCTCCAGCTAAATTGAAATGCCTGAAGAGATTTATTTAGAGCTGGTAGGAATTTGTGATGAATAACCGAGCAAATCCAGCACACATCTCCCCCTGTGGTCATGTTCAGAGCTCCTCAGAGAACCGGATTAGCCTGTTGCATTAAGTCGAGGTGTTACTGATGATTTTATAGTCTCTCGAATACCGGTGGTTTATAGTATTTACCTCCTTACAGATTTATGCTGTTTTTGCGAATCATCAACCACACCGATGAATCAGACAATGCTAACATGACCAAATATGAAAAGCAAAATAAAAAAGTTCTTAAATGGTGATATCATTAATTAAGGGGGGAAAAAAATCCATCTTACCCAATGCAGTCTTGTATGATAATATAATATAATATAATATAATATAATATAATATAATATAATATAATATAATATAATATAATATAATATAATATAATATAATATAATATAATATAATAATACCCTCTAAAATCATCTATATGGAGTCTTTGCAAGACGAAGTAAGCAAGAAGATCATAAATAAGTAAAGACAAATCCGAGAGGAATTTGATTAACACTTTATTTGACAGGCTGCACAGTGGCACAGTTGGTAGAGCTGTTGCCTTGCAGCAAGAAGGTCCTGGGTTCCATTCTTTCTGCATGTAGTTTGCATGTTCTCCCTGTGCATGGTGGGTTCTCTCCGGGTACTCCGGCTTCCTCCCATAGTCCAAAAACATGACAGTCAGGTTAATTGGTCTCTCTAAATTCTCCCTAGGTGTGTGTGTGTGTGTGAATGGTTGTGTGTCCTGTCTGTCTCTGTGTTGCCCTGCGACAGACTGGAGACCTGTCCAGGGTGAACCCCGGCTCTCGCCTGAAACATTCGCTGGAGATAGACACCAGCAGCCCTGCTGACCCCACTAGGGGACAAGGGTGTTAGAAAATGGATGGATGGATGGATGGATGGATGGATGGATGGATGGATTGACTTTATTTGACGGAGTGTGCATAACACTGTCATGTTTATGAATGTCATAAACATGACATAACAGCTGTTATGACGATGACGTTTTCATGAATGTTTATGACCTTTGCCATGAAGTGTCATTTGGTAAATAATGACACTTTTAATACAAAGTTGACAATTTTAATGGACTTTTAATGAAAGTCTGCATTAAAAGTGTCATTATTTACCAAATGAAACTCATGACAACAGTCATAGACAGTCATGACAACTCCTTCATCGTCATGATGGGTGTTATGTCATGTATATGATAGTGTAATGTCAGTCTTATGCAAATAAGATGTTACCAGAATTCGTGAACAGATGAATCACAGTAGCTGCGTTTCCAGTTACCATGTAATTGCTCAATTTGAGAATAATGCGTGCAAAACTTTGTCAATGTCCTGCTAATATCGGAAAAACATAATTCTGCATTTGCGGTGCAATTAAGCAATTAAGATCACACGTGAGTACGTTTTCTCACTTGATAAATCATTAATAACCATGCCACATCTTCACCCAACAAGTACTTCCTGTCGTCTTCTTCTTCATGGTTTGCACCAGTGGCAACATCCAGTTACCACGCAAAAAAAAGAGATTCCATTGCAGTTTTGCGAAATAAACCAATTTCGATATGTAACGTCATCGTCATCCTAGCACCAAACTTTTTTTTGTAATTTAAAATAAAAAAAGTTCTAAACTGCCAATTCTCTGTTAAGCAATTTTCTAAATGTCAAATTTCTCAGTTATAAGGTCAATGGAAACACAGCTAATGTTGGGCCAACATTCTGTGAGTTTAGTACAAAACATGATCCAAATCACAACAGTGAGTCCAACCATGAATAGCATCAATAAATCAATCAATAAAAAGAGGTTTGAATGGTTTTGAAGTCAAAGTCAGTTCTTAAATTCAATCAGAAAGCTTTGGAGCATGTGGCTGAATTAAAACCTTAATGTCCAGTACGGGGGGCTAAAACATTCCTCAGCAGTGAGGTAACAGACTAATTGGTAACTGTTGGAAAAGCCTGAAGGCAGTTATTCCTGCCACTAATATTAGACTCAAGAGGTAATTACTTTTTCACATAGGTCAGGTTGGCTTGCAAAGCTTTATCCCTCAATAAGTAAAGTCGTCTTTACCAGCAAAAACGAAAAAAGGTTTTTTTTTACTGGTTATCTATATGTGATATTAAGAGTATTTGATTATCTGAAACAGTTTGTGTAAAATAAAAGCAATATGTAAGTGACAAATACCTTTTCAGAGCATGACAAACATTTTTTTTTTATTATTGGTTTTGCTGCAGGGAGGAAATCGGATTAGCACTTACTTCTTTCCTGAATGACTACTGTCTTAATTGTGAAACAAAGCTCCTTCGTCTGCCGCTCACGTACAGCGGCTGTCTGGGCGCCATAATTTCATTATGTGCTTGTTCTACAAATCTCTCTGTGCAACGCTGCGGCCTCATGGATCAATGTAGCCCAGATTTTGCAAGTTGCTGGATTTCCTGTACTTACGCTGCGAGTCTCCTGTGGAATGTCTGGAGAATCAGGAGACTGTTTCAATTCACTCCAGCTACGTGGCCATGTTGACAAAGCAGATAAACACAATGGATATATAATGTACATACATATGTTTTAGTCTGTGTATGTTTTTGAATGAATGTGAGGCAGAAAAGTCGGAGGCCTTTCTTGGGTTGCCCTAAGAATAACGACGTTTGACAGATCAAGGCGCATTCTGGCCTTCCTTAACCGCAAGCTTCAGATGAAATTAGACTCTAGGAAAAATCCTATTTCTGTTATTTTCATCGTAGAATGTTCCCCACGTTGACATTCACTGTATTTTTCTTGGGATTGAACAGCTGGTTATGACCCAGCAGGTTTCTCTGAGGCAATGTTTTAGGTAGAGACATCAGATGGAAAAAAAAACAAAACAAAAAAACTTTAATGACTACATAAAGAGAGTAAAGGGGAAGTAAAGCACTGGCAAAGTTTGAAAACCAACACTGTTTTAACCCTGAATCAGTCAAACCGTTTTAGCTTTAGCTCTCTTGTTATATGTGAGCATTAGACTTGCAGGCACCATGTATTCAGCAGAAATGTTGATGGCCAGGGGAAATCGGAACCAGTTTAGACGGCCGGCCAGCTCTAGCAAAGAGTCCAAACTTCTTCCAATGACTGACGATGGAAGCCGCTGAGCTCACTGGATCCTTGAAGCAGCAGAAATGTTTCTGGCTCTTTCCCCCAGATTTGTTCCTCAAGACAATCCCGTCTCAGACATTTACAGACAATTCCTTTGATTTCATTGGTGGTGTTTGACCTCTGACCTGTTTAAAACCCACACAAAGTCCATCGCTCTGAGACTTGTGAACAATGAAAACAAGTGGGCAAAGATTTCTTCTTCTGTAAAGGGGCCAGGGTGTCACTATAAGCAGAGAACACAGTTGATCAAAATAGCAGAAGACATTGACGTGTGAAGATGTCTGAGCAGATAGAATGACTGACATGAACGCTAAAAGAAACTCAAGAAAATAATAGCAAAGAAACTTATCAATAAATGCCTAAATTATAATATGTCCAGCTGCACAAGCAATTTTTTTTTCACAACTAAAGGGAGATCTTTGGTTAAAACAAGTTTCATTTAAACTTTTTAAAAAATTCAAAATGAATCTTTTAACGTGGCAAACTGCGGTTTTAGTAAGTAGCTTTACAACTCCCCTGAGAAAACAACTCCCTGCGACGTAAGAATGTTATGTTTTCTCTTCAGTGGCAAATGTACCTTGTTATACGCATACATGGTGTAAAACACCAGAAAATCTACCAGGAAGAGAATTAAATATCTTACATCTGAGAGACTTTTTTTTTAAAAAACAAAAATGTCACGGTTGCCAACATACAAATATTGTATGTTTAAAAGCAATCTTTACCTGAAACCACTTTGTTTCATTTTATCTCCCCTTCATTTCACATCCAAATGCCAGAACAAAAACAAATCCACTACCTGGCAATTTACACACAAACTCAAGCAGAAGGGAGCGGTTTTGAATTCACGTTGACTCCGTACGGTGCAGCTTTGAGGAACGGAGGTTCCTCAGAGTTTTGGACGTCTGAATATTCCCAGCCGTCTAAGTTGTATATTTCTTGTTCTGAACTATATTCACCTCAAATCACATTCACCTCAGACCCGACCAGGCAGAATATCAGGGTTTTTTAGACAGTGGTTGCATCATGATACATAGATACAATCATTCCAAACTCAATGACAATAATACATTTGAAATAAATCATTGATTTAGTCCTTATGCCACAGAGGCATGACTAAAAATGACAATAAAAAATATTATTTTGCAAATTGAAACCATTTTAGGTAGACCAAGGACACAAATCCTTAAGTAAAATAATTTTGTTGGACATGTCATATTACTTTTTTTATTATGTTGACATTGCTCAGTGATTTTAGCCATTCTGGAGCCCTGGATAACCAATTTTGTGCAACCATCGCTACATTAAAATGTATGATAACTATTTAGCTATTAGTATTCTTAAACAGACACTTTGAAAATGTCAAAAAAAAACAAAAAAACAAAAAACAACCAAACAACCAGTGGATTTAAATACACACAGGAAACAATAGTTCACATTATCTTTTTGTGCTATGAATATTATCTTGGTTTTTGCCGAATTTATGCCAATTACATGAACTGCAATGAATTCAATACAAAAATACAAATACAATAACAATTACAGTCAGAAGTCACATTCAGATTATCCTGCAGCAACACCGACTCAGGAAATCAGAACTATGCTGTAAAACACATAATGGCACAAATGTTCTTGTCAGAGTTCCGGTGTGAGAGCGTGTGCATGAGAGTGTGAGTGCGAGTGTTGCATCTTCTTTCAGCAAGGATCTTCGTGAGGAGTCTGTGGAGCCAGCGCAGGTGAAGCTGATCTGCCTCATCAGCGTGCTGGAATATAGGAGCGGCAGAACCCTTCAGTCTTCGCTAGATGGTTAACGCATACCGGTAGTCACTCTGGCCTCACCTCTTGTTTCTAGAACTTTGTTGTGCAACTCGTAGCGACTAGCTCTCTGTGTCCTGTTCATTTGTTTAAAGAATTTTTTGTCTTCTCTTTTCAAGAACTTGCCGAGAATACCTGCCTGCCTGCTCCGCCGTTCCACCGACCCCATCTCGCTCCAACAAACCGCGATTCCGCCTCGCACCCGCCCTAGGCACCGTAGCACTCCCTCGCACCGGACCCTGGCACCTCTCCCCCACGCTCTGAAAGATCCACGCCTAATGTAAGAAAGTTCCTGATTCCTCTTCCACACTCTCTCACTCCGAGCCCATTATAATTCAGCTCTCGTTTCAGGCCACCTGGTCGGGCGACCCTCGCCCTCCTGCCGAAGTCCGGAGAACTGAATATAAATTTGTCCTGTTGTAAATAAATCACTTACCTTTTCCATCCAGCGTGTGGTTTCTGCATGTGGGTCCGCAAGCTAAATCAAACCATGACAGAACCATCTAGCCAGTCAGACCCAGCAGAACCACCACATAACACCAGTCTGGATCACGCACTCATCGCTCGCCACGATTCCATGCTCAACGCACTAGTTGATCAACAACGAAGTACTAACCAGCGATTGGAGCAATTATCTGATATTCTCACAGCCCTGCACCAAAGAATTGTTCCAGCAGACCTGCCACCAGTCGCTGCTCCGCCCGCCTCCTTTCAGACTGGCGTCTCCGCTGCTCCAGAACGAGCGCCCCCCGCTTCGGCTCGTCTCAGAGAGGTTTCACCGCCCATGCCAGAACCATATACAGGTGAGATCGACAGATGCAGGGGATTTTTGCTACAGTGCTCCTTAGTATTTTCTTCCTCACCTCAGAGTTTTCAGACTGACGGTGCTAAGATTTCTTTTGTGGTGGGGAACCTCAGAGGAAGAGCACTAAAGTGGGCAGAGGCTAGGTCGGCCCAGCACAATCTTTTTCACCGAACCTATGATTCGTTTGTACTAGAGTTTACACAGACTTTTGGTTATTCCGAGTCACCGGCTGACATTTCTCGCAGTTTATTGAGTTTAAAGCAGGGTAATCAATCTGTAGCTGACTTTGCTATTGATTTTAGAACCCTGGCCGCGGCTTCCACATGGAACGCTGGGGCATTAACAGGGGCGTTCCTTCAGGCCCTAAACGAAGATCTGAAGGATGAACTGGCCCTCAGGGATGAACCCGGTTCCTTGGAAGAACTCGTTGCCTTGGCAATTCGGATCGACAATAGAATCCGAGACAGGGCCCGGGCCAAGAAGGAGCCGAGTTTCGCTCCAAGAAGGACCGACTTCAATCCTATCCCAGCCAATCAGACCGGAGAAGAACCTATGCAGATAGGGAGGACCAGACTCCCGCCTGAGGAGCGCCAACGTCGCTTAAGGTCTGGAGCCTGCCTATACTGTGGCCAGGTCGGGCATTATGTTGCTAACTGCCCGAGTCTGTTAAAAGCCAGAGCCCGCCACTAGCTACGGGAACGGTGGTGGGTGGCTCAAAAACTATATCCCGTTTCACGCTACCTTGTTCATTACTCACTGCCAACCGGTCCTTTCAGACTTTTGTTTTTGTGGACTCAGGTTGTGAGCAGAACCTTGTCGATAATAACCTGGTTGATCAACTACAATTACCCACTGTTCTCCTTCCAGCTCCAGTTCCGGTCGTAGCCCTGGATGGGAAGGCTCTACCTGCCATCACACATCGAACAACTCCTATTGAACTGTTAGTTTCAGGAAATCACCGGGAGACCATTACCTTTTTTGTGTTCCCTACCCCTCAGTCTCCAGTGGTTTTGGGTTATCCCTGGTTGCTCCGTCACAATCCACACCTCAATTGGAGGACTGGTCGGGTAGAGTCCTGGAGCAATTACTGTTTATCTACATGTCTTCAATCTGCTCAACCTCCAGCCGTCTCTAGGTCTACAGAGGAACCCGCTCCAGCCGACTTGGCCAGAGTACCGTCGGATTACCACGACCTTCACCAGGTATTCAGTAAGTCTAAAGCTCTCTCTCTTCCACCTCACCGTCCGTACGATTGTGCTATAGATCTACTTCCAGGAGCCCCATTACCCACCAGCCGATTGTACAATATATCTAAACCGGAACGAGAGAGCATGGAGAAATACATCAGCGAGTCCCTGGCTGCTGGATTAATCCGGTCATCCACCTCACCTGTAGGAGCGGGATTCTTCTTTGTAGGTAAGAAAGATGGGACACTTCGACCATGCATTGACTATCGGGCCCTAAACCAGATTACCGTGAAGAACAAATATCCCCTACCATTACTCGCTTCAGCATTTGAACTCGTTCAGGGAGCCACCGTATTTACTAAGCTGGACCTCCGCAACGCATATCATCTGGTCAGAATGCGAGAGGGGGACGAGTGGAAGACAGCTTTCAGGACACCACTCGGTCACTTTGAATATTTGGTGATGCCATTTGGTCTTACGAATGCTCCTGCAGTATTTCAGTCTCTAGTCAATGATGTTCTCCGGGATTATTTAAATCAGTTTGTTTTCGTTTATTTAGACGACATCCTTATTTTTTCAAGAACCCTTGCCGAACACAAGAGACATGTACGCCTAGTTTTGGAACGACTGTTGGAGAACCAACTGTTCGTCAAGGCAGAGGGTAATCGGAGATGGGCGGACCGAAAGAGACGGCCAGCGCCATTGTACTCACCGGGGCAGAGGGTTTGGCTCTCCACTCGAGATATCAACCTTAAGTCTTCTAACCGCAAATTGTCTCCCCGCTTCATTGGTCCTTTTGAGATCACTTCTGTTCACAGCCCCTCGGCAGTTCGTCTCCGGCTTCCTGTGGGGTTAAGGATCCACCCTGTTTTCCATGTTTCCCTCATCAAGCCAGTCCGTTCTAGTTCCCTTTGCCCTCCTTCCGAGCCCCCGCCGCCCGCCCGGGATATAGATGGTCATCCGGCATACGATGTTTCGGCTATCCTGGATGTTCGCCGACGTGGGCGAGGGGTTCAGTATCTGGTGGACTGGCGGGGTTATGGTCCTGAGGAGCGGTCATGGGTTCCCCGTTCCTTTATTTTGGATCCCGAACTTATTAGGGACTTCGAGGCATCTCGTGGCTCGTCATCTTCCCGACCGCCGGGTGGCGGTCTTTGAAGGGGGGGTAGTGTCAGAGTTCCGGTGTGAGAGCGTGTGCATGAGAGTGTGAGTGCGAGTGTTGCATCTTCTTTCAGCAAGGATCTTCGTGAGGAGTCTGTGGAGCCAGCGCAGGTGAAGCTGATCTGCCTCATCAGCGTGCTGGAATATAGGAGCGGCAGAACCCTTCAGTCTTCGCTAGATGGTTAACGCATACCGGTAGTCACTCTGGCCTCACCTCTTGTTTCTAGAACTTTGTTGTGCAACTCGTAGCGACTAGCTCTCTGTGTCCTGTTCATTTGTTTAAAGAATTTTTTGTCTTCTCTTTTCAAGAACTTGCCGAGAATACCTGCCTGCCTGCTCCGCCGTTCCACCGACCCCATCTCGCTCCAACAAACCGCGATTCCGCCTCGCACCCGCCCTAGGCACCGTAGCACTCCCTCGCACCGGACCCTGGCACCTCTCCCCCACGCTCTGAAAGATCCACGCCTAATGTAAGAAAGTTCCTGATTCCTCTTCCACACTCTCTCACTCCGAGCCCATTATAATTCAGCTCTCGTTTCAGGCCACCTGGTCGGGCGACCCTCGCCCTCCTGCCGAAGTCCGGAGAACTGAATATAAATTTGTCCTGTTGTAAATAAATCACTTACCTTTTCCATCCAGCGTGTGGTTTCTGCATGTGGGTCCGCAAGCTAAATCAAACCATGACAGTTCTGTCCATCGGAGAGATACCACTAACCATCTTTAACTGCACGTAAAATCAATAAATGACATGAAGCGGACATAATGTTGATTAAAAAGGAGACATATCTGAAGTACAAAAATGACTCTCTTATTTTAAAACAATAATTTATTTCCTTTTTGGTATGTCGTCTCCTTGATTTACTCATAGAGGAAATACCATCCAGTGACCACTCAGCTGCTAAACTCTCCTTAAGTTTGTCAAACATCAGTGCACAGATGTTTCACATAAAAACACAAAAATAAAAAAACAGTTATAGTGCGTCCGGAAAGTATTCACAGAGCTTCACTCTTTCCACATTTTGTTATGTTATTTGCCTTACTAAAAATTGTACTAAATCAGTTTCTTTCCTCAAAATTCCACACACAAATACCACATTACCACAGTGTGGAATTTTGTTTTTAGCATTTTACTAAATTATGTATACACAAATACATAAATCACATTGGCACAAATGTTGGCAGTCTTTGCTTAATACTTTATTGATGAAGCTCAAAATTGAGCCATTTCAGTTGACTTCAGATGACTGTAAAACATGTAGTCGCTTCTTTAGACTTCAACTGATCTTCCCTGAGATGTTTCTATAGAGAATACATTAAAAATGAAAAATTACCCCACTAAAAATCTATTTATATTTTGCTTTTTGGTTCATAGTCTTTCCTAACATCCATTAAGAATTCCTGAATTAAATTTACCCAACAAAATGTTTGTGCAAACAGAGCATTTTCTTTTTTTGGACTAAAGCAGACTTGTTTTTGTGACTTTTTGAACTCTCAGAAGCGAGTCAAAACAGGCAATTAAAACCACAGAAGCAAGAAACCCAAAAGTGCAGGCCGTGTTTTGCTAAAGAGTTGCCATAAAGCAAGACCTGCATTTAAACTTCCCGTTTGAAAAGTGAAGCCAAAGTGGAAGTGCCTTAAAGTGCAAAACCACTAATGGTGGGTTAGACGCTGGTGACCCAAAACGTCTGATTTCAACAAACCACTACTTCAGCGTCAGCACCTCTATTGACAATAATCAGTTCTGTCAATATACCGTTATTGCAAGGATAGCTATCTCTGCTCCCTATTGGAAGAAGCTGCTGATAGCTCTGTAAATGTTCTTCAGAATTATGTCATTGTGAGTGCTTGAAATTTGCCGAGTCAGGTTAAAGTGGCTCACTCCACCTATAACCTAAACACACAACGGTGGTACTTCTCAAAATGTTTCACTGGAAACCTTTTGGGAAACCGTAAACAGCATCCCAGTTTCTGCTTCTACAGCTCCATCCACAGGGTTACACTCAACATACGGGTTGGTATTGCGGGAAACTGGGCCATTCAGTGGTTTATATGAATATTAATAAAATTTGGTGAAATTTCACTTAGCAAGTTGTACCATAATTATGCATTTAAAGAGGCGGTTAACGTTAAATCGACTTTTTTGAGTTTTACATCATGTTATAATGTTATTCCCTCATCAACAATGTACCTAGAGTGTTGATTTGATTCTTTCATGCATGTTTGAAAAATCCTTCAATCACTTGTGGCAACCATTCAGAGGTACAGAACTCCTTGGTGGACCTAGCTCCGCCTTTGAGGACGAAGCTGCAGTTGCCAAGCTTCTGACTCACAGAGCAGCCCCCACTCAGCTCCTTCAGACTAGCCAGCAGCAGTTAGCAAACACCTCTAGGAACTGCTAATCTGCTGACTTCAAGATACAAGCTACTGCTCACTGAAACGCTGGTAAAAACGTTGTTAAAGGGTTAATAGAGGAGCCATGTTGTGATGACTTCCTGAAAGCAGAGTTTCATAAAGAGCAGGAGTTTCTTAAAGAGACAGAGGCCCAATTTCAAGGCGTTACATTACAAAGTCAAATTTTTTTTAAGATAAATTTGATATATGCTACATTTTATATTACAACTGAAGGTTACTTGATTATGCGATAAGAATGCATTATATCACTGGAAAATACACAACATCTGGAATAATTCTGTCTGGATAGTTGACCAGCGCTGTTGGTAAAGTTTGCAGTATGTGCATGGAGAATAGTGGATGAACAATGATGAAGACAGTGCAGTGGAATCAATTGTACAGGTTGATCTTATAGGTTGGAGAGAATTTTCCCCCATGGAGGGGCAGATACGTCCTATGTGCAGATTGGGCAGTATATGTTTCCTTTCTTCCCTCTGCAGAGGGGGGGGGGGGGCAGAGAGGAAGATGACTGCGGAGCTCTAGGTATCTAGCAGGGATCCAGAGGTAGGTGAATCTTGAGGAGAACTGGAACCAGAAATGGACGAGGAACCACTGGGAATCCAACCCAGAACATGAGGCGAGCCGTGGTACGAGAAGAGCATCAAAACAGAAAATCACTTAGAGGAAGCGCTGGAGGCGGCTAAACTTCACCAGTGATGGTTAAGCATCAGGTGCTAAATGGTTGTCTGACAGCTCCTTAAGAAGCTACGCCAAACAACTGCCTTAGTTGCAGTCAGGTGTGAAAGCTGCACCGGGTGGGAAGGACCGCCAAACAGCGATCCTGCTCAGGAGAGATCACACACTCGCATGCGAAACACACAAACACTCACATAGATCCTAACAATAAAGGTCTAAAAGTCACTGTCTGTGTCCCTAGCTACTTGGACATTTAGGCACTAACATTCATGCTGCTTTTGGCTCAGCTGAATCCACTCAAAAGTGTACAGTTTTCACGACAGCCTCATTGTACTGTGGTCAAGAGAAGAGGAAGAAAGAATGAACGAAGGTAACTCTCTCTTTTAATGGTGTTTTGTTTCCTTGTGGTTCCTAGGAGATAATTGATCTAAATGATAAGGACAAAGGAATCTCCCTATAAATACAAGTGTGGTTACTTTTTTTTCTTCTGTTCATAAATGTTGGTTTCTTTTTCTGGATGACTTTTCTGGATGACGCTCAGCTTGACTCCCATCTAATGACAAACTTCTTTGTTTCTTACTCAGCAAAGTATAAGCATATGTTCAGCCAAATGCTCCATTATATAACTACTTCCTGGATAGATTTTTGTCATTCTTGGTTGGTAATGGTTGTCATACTAGTCTCTCTTCCTTCCACTGAGGCCAAGCAGAAAGGCTTGTCTCATTAATATGCCCTAAAAGAGCTGAATAAACAAATTCATTCACTACATTAACCACTTGGCATTGGTTTTCACAGGTTGCTAGGGAAGCCTCTTTGTTGCCACAACTTGGCCATTCCAAATATGTGCTGCAGCCTCCTTTCCCATCATCAGGAGCCTCGTTTGGTTTGGAGAGCACCAAAAGACAAACTGACATTGTCATTTCCTGTTTCACCAACATGAATTTTACCCCAAATGCTGCATTTTCATTACAGTTTTTCTCTCAATGATGGAGAATGCGTTAGCTGGTGACCCGCATGCAAATAATCCCAGCTGGAACCAAGTGCCATAGATAAAGTCTTAAGAGTGGGCATTTATAATATCGCTTATCGTTTATCATTTATTGTGATAAATTTCTTATGATGACCATTCTGATTTGTTGTTACAATGAATTCCTATTAATGATGTCCTTATTGTGGGGATTGTTAGTTTCACTAATATCTCCACTGTTTGTTTAGCTTAGTGAACAGAAGGAAGACAGACCGGACATGAATCTAATCATATCAGAATTCATCTACTGTTTACGATTACACTATCATTAGGTAAGAGAGCAGTCGGCCCATATCATTTTTATGCACGCTCCAAACTCTGTAATCCTGAATTCCTTACTAGATTTAAGCAAAATCATGTTATAAATAATAGTAGTCATGTAAATTATACTCAACATGTAACTGGAAATATGTCACAAATTACTCTGTAGCATTTTCCTGACGGTAGTAAATCATCGCCACCAAACAGAATATGGGACGGGTCCATCAAGATCTTTTTTCTTTGCCTGTTTTATTACCGTGACGTCGTAGACGGACCACAATGGAAGAGGTTGAGGATCCAAACCCGATTATGAAAAGCTTGACGAAAATAATCAGGTTGAGTTCTCGACCTGTTCCCTTGTGGTCTGTCTGTCTGCGGCGTTGCGGTAATTAAACATTCAAAGAAAAAATATCTTGAATTGCCTGTCCCATATTCTGTGTAGCGACTGGATTATTACTGTCAGAGACGTTTTCACTTCAAGTTGTTTCATCTTGTATATTAACTCAATTGTTTATCTACTGCCGTTTTAAATTGTTGGAAACAGACTGAACTGTATTTCTGTGATTTGAACCGAACGTTTGTGTCTTTATCTGATTGCGTCTGTATCTTGCAGGCGCTGCACCTCTGCTCTCAAAGAATTTCCAATAAAGTATATCTAATCTTATCTTATCTATGGTTTAAAAAAAAGCTTTTGTGACTTAGACTTCATCACACTCTTCATCTGCAGACGGTTGCAGCCTTTACCTTTACACTTAAAGGTAAAGGTAATATATAAGGAGAGCATGACTTGTTTCTGTATTTTGTTGCTAGTTTGTCTTTTGTTCTTTTGGGTTGCTAGGATACGAACAGCTTTCGTCGTTTCTTGCTCAAACTTAAAAACAAATACAAAGATTCTGCTATGAATGCACAACTTAAACTGCGTAATATTTATCCTGTTTAAACACTGACCATGTTGCTACTTAGAGCATATTCAGATGATAGCAGTACTGTATTGGTGTGCGTAAATTGTAAAAATACTAACACCATCAAACTGGCATCCATTGGGATCTGCTGCAGGCTGGCCCCAGTGGATGGACAGCCAGCTTTGGTGTGCTGCAGGATTATTGGCGGGCCTTGAATTAGCCGTAGTGAACAATCTGGCAGAGATTCTTCAAACGAGTCACCATGTGTACTGAGGAAACTCTTCTTTGGAAGCTGGACGGGAGGCGGGGCAGTTAAACAGGCTTCACCTGAAATGTTTCCCCAGAAAGATAAACGGACGCCAGCTTGTGTCAGAAAAAAGACAGATTTGAATTCCTGCAGAAAGTCCCTTAGGTTCCCAGACTAAAAGTTAGATAGACTAAAGAAACCATGTGGTTCATAAAATAAATAAATAAGAAATCGGATCAGAATATTGGCAGTTTTCCTTGTTTTTAAACATCAGTCAACAAAGAAAATCTAGTATTTGTTTACCTCTACTCTATGCGTGGTCATGTGTTTTCCAGCACATTAAGGAACTGTGTATTATTTGTACTGGGGTGAGCAGAAAGATTTGTTCTCCTTCAACTTTTCCTACATTTTATGATGTTTTATTTACAAGTTTTAATGACTTTTCCTGGGATTTTAAATTGCAGTCCATAAAACGTAGTGAAGTGAAAGGACGAGGCTGTAATTTAGGCAGTGAAATCACCTGTGCTGGAGTGGAAACATTTGCACAACATGCCGCTGAAGACTACAAATGGTCACCTCTGACCCCTGGATCCTTCGGCTGTCCTTCTCCGACTGCACTGATCCCCACCACCGTTCTCTAGTTTTCCTAATTTTAAGTTTTGCGGCTGTAATGTGACGAAAAGTGACAAAGTTCAAAGGATCTAAATATGTATCCTCAGAAATGGATGAGGGAAAGATGCCGTCGCTGACATATCTTATGTCTTTGTTGAAATTATGACTGGCAGTAAGGTTAAACAACATACAGACAGATGCCTCGCAATTAAATGCCTATAATTGTGCAGACTGTAACCTACTTTCTCTTGTCAACAGGAAGTTTACAGTAACCGCTCTTGTGGCCAATGGCAGAGGAGCAGCAGGATTAACTTAACAAAAATAAACCACGCAGCGCTCAGAATGGCAGGAGGTTCAACTCGCCGTCTGTGTTTCTGAGATCTAGAAACTCTTGGAGAACCTCAGCTCCCCAAATTCAACCTGATCTGGCCTGCCTGGTGTAAAAAAGGTTCATGTTGAAGCAACAACGGCCACCGCTGTGACGGAAATTGTTCATTGGCAACTGAAGGCATGAAGCCAGAGTAGCTGTCACAAGGAGTATAACACACAAAGAATGAAGAGAGACAAGAAAAACTGATGAAATAGTTGACTGGGACACTCTGAGTATTTTTTAAGGAACTGTGTATTATTTGTACTGGGGTGAGCAGAAAGATTTGTTCTCCTTCAACTTTTCCTACATTTTATGATGTTTTATTTACAAGTTTTAATGACTTTTCCTGGGATTTTAAATTGCAGTCCATAAAACGTAGTGAAGTGAAAGGACGAGGCTGTAATTTAGGCAGTGAAATCACCTGTGCTGGAGTGGAAACATTTGCACAACATGCCGCTGAAGACTACAAATGGTCATCTCTTACCCTGGATCCTTCGGCTGTCCTTCTCCGACTGCACTGATCCCCACCACCGTTCTCTAGTTTCCCTAATTTTAAGTTTTGCGGCTGTAATGTGACGAAAAGTGACAAAGTTCAAAGGATCTGAATATGTATCCTCAGAAATGGATGAGGGAAAGATGCCGTCGCTGACATATCTTATGTCTTTGTTGAAATTATGACTGGCAGTAAGGTTAAACAACATACAGACAGATGCCTCGCAATTAAATGCCTATAATTGTGCAGATTGTAACCTACTTTCTCTTGTCAACAGGAAGTTTACAGTAACCGCTCTTGTGGCCAATGGCGGAGGAGCAGCAGAATGGCCTTTCTACCTATGCAGTCTAGAGATGGGCCAACTGGCCTGAAGGATTTTATCTAGCAGGTGCTTTTGTTCTGTAAATAAGGCCATTACCTTATGAGTACCCTGGTAATGGCCTCAACGCATCTCACAGTTGCACAATTGTTCCTTAGACTTCGACTTCGACTTCGACTTAGACTGACTTTGTTGTCATTTTGCTCGCACAGGGTGTATACAGAACAAAATTTCGTTGCATACGGCTCAGGACAATGTTTGAGGTTCCAATGTTGTGAGTAAAATAAAATACAGTATAAAATATGAATATAAATCTAAATATAAAATATAAAGTGCAGGACTGACAGTAAAATATAAGTTATTTAGCTCTGTACATGTGCAAGGTATAAAGTGGAGACCAGTTTTTGAGTGCAGTCCAGTTAAGAGTTCAGCAGTCTGATGGCAAGTAGGAAAAAGCTGTTTCGGAACCAGGTGGACCTGCACCGGATGCTGTGGAACCTCTTTCCAGAGGGCAGCAGGGAGAACAGTCCATGGTGGGGGTGTGAGGGGTCACTGATGATGTTTCGGCCTCAGGACACGCATCCTGCATCGATGGTTGACCTGACACTTCGCCCTTTTGCCTGAGCTGGGTGTGGAAGGTTGTTGCCGAAGCAGTTTCTCCTTGTGTGCCTTCTTCTCACTCACATGAGAGTTACCCAACTCTTTTGCAAGCTCAACCAGGAAGTCCACCCGTCTCTCCTGCACCCCAATGCATGCTTGATAAAGCACATGTGCATTCAGTGCTGCCATGTCAATCATGTTTGCCAGGTTTGCTGACCAGCTGTCACATAGTGATGGAACCTTGGTCACCCCTCGCAAGATTATGACTGAAATAAATGCCATTAGTTCTTGTGAACTAAATAGGTGAAGCAGTCACCTATTTATCCTCCACAGCACAAAAGGCTGCATGCAAATTTGCATGTGCAAAGTCTCCCAGATTTCTTTTGCTTACATTTTTGCATGATTTTTTTGAGGTGGATCAACACAATTAATTTGGTTAGTTTATTTCTAAACTGTCATTTTCAACCCACTTAACTTTATTTAAAAGAAAAACATTACTAATTTCTTTTAGAAAATTTTTTGCATATTTCTTGAAACAGATTGTATGTTTTGCGAACTCTATGTACATTTGGCAAAATGACCTGGATAATGCAGCACAACATCATGGATCAGCTGCAAAAGGTCACATCTCTCCAAAAACACTTCATGTATGCTTCAAAACTAAACTGACTAGTTGTAGGTATCATAGATACCCACCCCCAACATGGACTATTCACACTCCTACCTTCTGGCCTGACGGTCAACGGCCACATTTACAATTGAAGAAGGGATGCTAATTTGAGCCATCAGAGTCGTCAGTTTGGACTCAGGACCTTTTGACTCTGTTTCAATAAATCTGGGGAGAAGTCGAAAACCTAGTACTCCTAGTGCTAGAAAATGCTCAGAGTGTCCCAGTCAACTATTTCATCAGTTTTTCTTGTCTCTCTTCATTCTTTGTGTGTTATACTCCTTGTGACAGCTACTCTGGCTTCATGCCTTCAGTTGCCAATAAACAATTTCCGTCACAGCGGTGACCGTTGTTGCTTCAACATGAACCTTTTTTACACCAGGCAGGCCAGATCAGGTTGAATTTGGGGAGCTGAGGTTCTCCAAGAGTTTCTAGATCTCAGAAACACAGACGGCGAGTTGAACCTCCTGCCATTCTGAGCGCTGCGTGGTTTATTTTTGTTAAGTTAATCTGGCATTTCTCTAGTACTTCCAGTTGAAAGATTTCCTCAACGAAAGTTGCAGAGGCCAGACATACTTGTAGGACCTGTACAAATCCATAACTAGATAATAATCAAAATGACAGTAATAAATTTCATTTTCATTTGCATAGTGCTTTTCAAAAAACTCTACATTAATCCAACAAAATTGTCTAAATCAGAATATTAAACAAGATTTTAAAAGTGGAACACTTACATATATGACACTTTAAAAAAACACAGGATAAGAATAAACCAGGACATTAATCACACATTAGCTGCATTTTTGTCAGTTTTCTGTTAATGTCAAAATTGCTGTGCTTCCATTAAATAAGAAATTAAGTCAAAATCACGTGACCAAGCTTATTGAAGCAATGAGTCCTTAAAAATGATAGCAGGGATGGATATAAACAGTTACATTCATAATTCAGCCATGGCGCTAGCGCTCATCGTCTGTCAGCCAATCAGAGGAGACGTAGGCATCTTATTCAGGCATCAGAGTAACAAGCCCCGTCTATTTGGGAGTGGCTACGTTTTCCGTTTTGCAGAAATTGTACTTTGGTGATTTTACAGAAGAGCTGTGGATTCGACGCGTTGGAATGAAAGCAGCTTTTTCTGAACTCGGTCTCGCTGTGAGAGTCCTGGTGGAGCCAGCTGGTCATTGTCTGAAAATTAAAAAATGAAAAACCCATCATCCTCCTACCACTTCCTATCGTCTTCTGTGTGGTTTACACCAGCAGTAAGATCCAACTGTTGATCAAGTGACTCATGTTATGCGAAAAAAAAGTGTTTCTATTGCAGCTTTGAGAAATACAGTTATTTTGATACAGCTGAAAAACCACCTTGTCCCAGGATAAAAACTTATCAAAAAACGTGCGTCTTTTTGAAAATGGTGTGCTTCCATTAAGCAAATTTAATTTTCTAATTTCAATTTGTGCAATTTTATGGTTAGTTGAAATGACGCTATTGAAGGAAGTTGCAAGAAGGCATGTTTTGAGATGTGATTTGAATAGGTATGTACACTCAAGGATGTATTTAAGGAGAGAGTTCCAGAAGGCGGGAGTAGGAATGGAGAAGGCTCCATACTTAGGTCCGGTGAATGGTTCTGAGTGGTGGAGACAAGAGGCTGGCATCAGATTAGTGAGGCAGAAAAAGGCCTGGTTATGGAAGGTTTTGTGGGACAGTGAGCCAATGGAGCGTCTAGCGAATTGTCATGGGATTTGGTGTGGGTGAGCAGGCGAGCTTCAGAGTTTATTGAGGACTTTGGATAATGAACAATAAAGAATGTGGCTACAGTTATCAAGTTTTGTGGGGATTTAGGCAGGAAAGAACATTTTAGCGAGTGTGAAAGGAAGTGAAGTGTGGAGATAAGCAACACCTTAAAAAAAAAGTTTTATTGGCTCTAGTGGCCAAAGGTAGTTTGACAGGAAATAGGATAATGAGAGAGGGGGAAGACATGCGGCAAATGTCACCAGGCTGGAAATCAAACCTGCAATTACCGCCACAAGGACTAAGACCTCCATAAGTGTGTTGTGCTTTGCCCCTGCACCACCACAGCACCCCAAGTAACATGTTTTAATGTGGAAGAAGGCAGTTCTTGCGATGTGGTTGCTGAGGTTTTTGAAGGAAAGGGTGCTGTCAAAGATAACTCTGAGGTTGTGGATGTGTGTTGTCAAAGGTGAGACTGAAGTCCCATGTGGTACTGGTGAGGGATTTGGGATCAATGAAAATAATGTCTGATCTGTCACAGTTGAGTTTGAAGAAGTTTGAGTTTATTGATCATTTTATAGAGTGAGTTTCAGTGGTGATGGGTTTTGGTGAAAATGTAGAGCTGGACATCATCAGCATAGCAGTGGAGGATGAAGGGTAGAGGACCAAGCACCAAACCCCGGGGGGCGCCTTCAGGTTGTTTGAGGATGGGGGTGACAGAAGCCAGTTTGAGAATTTAAAGGACTGAGCCAGAGCTGAAAGAGCTGGTAGCATCAATGATGAGTGGGAAAATGGCTGGGAGAGAGTACTTTACATAGTTGGATAGGATCCAGAGAACAGGTGATACCCACCCCCAACATGGACTATTCACACTCCTACCTTCTGGCCTGACGGTCAACGGCCACATTTACAATTGAAGAAGGGATGCTAATTTGAGCCATCAGAGTCGTCAGTTTGGACTCAGGACCTTTTGGCTCTGTTTCAGTAAGTTTGGGGAGAGGTCGAAAACCCTAGTAATCCTAGTGCTAGAAAATGCTCAGAGTGTCCCAGCCAACTATTTCATCAGTTTTTCTTGTCTCTCTTCATTTTTTGTGTGTTATACTCCTTGTGACAGCTTATCTGGCTTCTTGCCTTCAGTTGCCAATAAACAATTTCCGTCACAGCGGTGACCGTTGTTGCTTCAACATGAACCTTTTTTACACCAGGCAGGCCAGATCAGGTTGAATTTGGGGAGCTGAGGTTCTCCAAGAGTTTCTAGATCTCAGAAACACAGACGGCGAGTTGAACCTCCTGCCATTCTGAGCGCTGCGTGGTTTATTTTTGTTAAGTTAATCCTGCTGCTCCTCCGCCATTGGCCACAAGAGCGGTTACTGTAAACTTCCTGTTGACAAGAGAAAGTAGGTTACAATCTGCACAATTATAGGCATTTAATTGCGAGGCATCTGTCTGTATGTTGTTTAACCTTACTGCCAGTCATAATTTCAACAAAGACATAAGATATGTCAGCGACGGCATCTTTCCCTCATCCATTTCTGAGGATACATATTTAGATCCTTTGAACTTTGTCACTTTTCGTCACATTACAGCCGCAAAAATTAAAATTAGGAAAACTAGAGAACGGTGGTGGGGATCAGTGCAGTCGGAGAAGGACAGCTGAAGGATCCAGGGTAAGAGATGACCATTTGTAGTCTTCAGCGGCATGTTGTGCAAATGTTTCCACTCCAGCACAGGTGATTTCACTGCCTAAATTACAGCCTCATCCTTTCACTTCACTACGTTTTATGGACTGCAATTTAAAATCCCAGGAAAAGTCATTAAAACTTGTAAATAAAACATCATAAAATGTAGGAAAAGTTGAAGGAGAACAAATCTTTCTGCTCACCCCAGTACGAATAATACACAGTTCCTTAAAAAATGCTCAGAGTGTCCCAGTCAACTATTTCATCAGTTTTTCTTGTCTCTCTTCATTCTTTGTGTGTTATACTCCTTGTGACAGCTACTCTGGCTTCATGCCTTCAGTTGCCAATGAACAATTTCCGTCACAGCGGTGGCCGTTGTTGCTTCAACATGAACCTTTTTTACACCAGGCAGGCCAGATCAGGTTGAATTTGGGGAGCTGAGGTTCTCCAAGAGTTTCTAGATCTCAGAAACACAGACGGCGAGTTGAACCTCCTGCCATTCTGAGCGCTGCGTGGTTTATTTTTGTTAAGTTAATCTGGCATTTCTCTAGTACTTCCAGTTGAAAGATTTCCTCAACGAAAGTTGCAGAGGCCAGACATACTTGTAGGACCTGTACAAATCCATAACTAGATAATAATCAAAATGACAGTAATAAATTTCATTTTCATTTGCATAGTGCTTTTCAAAAAACTCTACATTAATCCAACAAAATTGTCTAAATCAGAATATTAAACAAGATTTTAAAAGTGGAACACTTACATATATGACACTTTAAAAAAACACAGGATAAGAATAAACCAGGACATTAATCACACATTAGCTGCATTTTTGTCAGTTTTCTGTTAATGTCAAAATTGCTGTGCTTCCATTAAATAAGAAATTAAGTCAAAATCACGTGACCAAGCTTATTGAAGCAATGAGTCCTTAAAAATGATAGCAGGGATGGATATAAACAGTTACATTCATAATTCAGCCATGGCGCTAGCGCTCATCGTCTGTCAGCCAATCAGAGGAGACGTAGGCATCTTATTCAGGCATCAGAGTAACAAGCCCCGTCTATTTGGGAGTGGCTACGTTTTCCGTTTTGCAGAAATTGTACTTTGGTGATTTTACAGAAGAGCTGTGGATTCGACGCGTTGGAATGAAAGCAGCTTTTTCTGAACTCGGTCTCGCTGTGAGAGTCCTGGTGGAGCCAGCTGGTCATTGTCTGAAAATTAAAAAATGAAAAACCCATCATCCTCCTACCACTTCCTATCGTCTTCTGTGTGGTTTACACCAGCAGTAAGATCCAACTGTTGATCAAGTGACTCATGTTATGCGAAAAAAAAGTGTTTCTATTGCAGCTTTGAGAAATACAGTTATTTTGATACAGCTGAAAAACCACCTTGTCCCAGGATAAAAACTTATCAAAAAACGTGCGTCTTTTTGAAAATGGTGTGCTTCCATTAAGCAAATTTAATTTTCTAATTTCAATTTGTGCAATTTTATGGTTAGTTGAAATGACGCTATTGAAGGAAGTTGCAAGAAGGCATGTTTTGAGATGTGATTTGAATAGGTATGTACACTCAAGGATGTATTTAAGGAGAGAGTTCCAGAAGGCGGGAGTAGGAATGGAGAAGGCTCCATACTTAGGTCCGGTGAATGGTTCTGAGTGGTGGAGACAAGAGGCTGGCATCAGATTAGTGAGGCAGAAAAAGGCCTGGTTATGGAAGGTTTTGTGGGACAGTGAGCCAATGGAGCGTCTAGCGAATTGTCATGGGATTTGGTGTGGGTGAGCAGGCGAGCTTCAGAGTTTATTGAGGACTTTGGATAATGAACAATAAAGAATGTGGCTACAGTTATCAAGTTTTGTGGGGATTTAGGCAGGAAAGAACATTTTAGCGAGTGTGAAAGGAAGTGAAGTGTGGAGATAAGCAACACCTTAAAAAAAAAGTTTTATTGGCTCTAGTGGCCATTACTTAAAGGTAGTTTGACAGGAAATAGGATAATGAGAGAGGGGGAAGACATGCGGCAAATGTCACCAGGCTGGAAATCAAACCTGCAATTACCGCCACAAGGACTAAGACCTCCATAAGTGTGTTGTGCTTTGCCCCTGCACCACCACAGCACCCCAAGTAACATGTTTTAATGTGGAAGAAGGCAGTTCTTGCGATGTGGTTGCCGAGGTTTTTGAAGGAAAGGGTGCTGTCAAAGATAACTCTGAGGTTGTGGATGTGTGTTGTCAAAGGTGAGACTGAAGTCCCATGTGGTACTGGTGAGGGATTTGGGATCAATGAAAATAATGTCTGATCTGTCACAGTTGAGTTTGAAGAAGTTTGAGTTTATTGATCATTTTATAGAGTGAGTTTCAGTGGTGATGGGTTTTGGTGAAAATGTAGAGCTGGACATCATCAGCATAGCAGTGGAGGATGAAGGGTAGAGGACCAAGCACCAAACCCCGGGGGGCGCCTTCAGGTTGTTTGAGGATGGGGTTGACAGAAGCCAGTTTGAGAATTTAAAGGACTGAGCCAGAGCTGAAAGAGCTGGTAGCATCAATGATGAGTGGGAAAATGGCTGGGAGAGAGTACTTTACATAGTTGGATAGGATCCAGAGAACAGGTGGACACAGGAGAGAACTGAGATAGGGGCTGAGTCCTGCAAGGAGAGGAAACAATTGGAAGAGGATGGTGGAGGTAGTCACATAACTAGAAATGGTGCCTATTTTGTTTTGGAAAAATGTCAGAAAGGCACAGCACTTATTAACTGTAACGGAGTTGGAGGTGTTTTTAGATGGAGTTTATTTATTGTGGAGAAAAGAGCCTGTATGAGGTTTGAGTAGTGGGTGGACTGATCTGAGCTAAGAGCGTCTTTGTATTGGTGATGGACAGTTGAATCAGTTTTCTTGCAAAGTCATTCCATAGACTTCATCTGATGGAGATCAGGGGTGTACCAGGGAGCACGGTGCCTAAAAGTGACTGTTTTTGGTTTTGATGGGAGCCAGCTGATCAAGACTAGAAGAGATTATGTGGTTATAATAGGTCACAAGGTCACATGGGTTATCAAGTGAGAGGGTAAAGCAAGGGGGCATTTTGGAGGCGAGATAGGCCTTAAAAACAGAGGGGGGGATGGATCTGAGGTTTCTGAAAGTTAGTTTATCTTTGGGAATGTTGATATCCACATTGATTGCCAGGTGGTCTGAGATATTGAAGCTGAGGCCGGAGAAGCATATAAGATCCAGTGTGTGTCCATGAGTGAGTGTGGAGAGCAGACTTGACAAGAGGAGTGGAACCAGAGAGTTTAAAATCAATGTTTTCCAATGAAGGAATGTCAGGAATGGAGATGAAAGTTGTTGTAATGTTCTGTCCTGAATAAAGCTGAGAATGAGATTGCAAAGTGAGCGAATGCTGAGCAGAGCTAGTGTTGATTGGTGATTGGCTGTGAGGTCCGGAGAAGTAGATGGAGATTGGGCAGATTTACATGTTATGTACTGTGATGACGGAATAAGAAAGTGGGGATCATGAAAGGACCAGAGGGAAGGAATGGAGTTAGGTGACCTAAAATTACAGGAAAATGAGACCAGAGCATCTGTGCAGACGTTGGTTTTTGCCAGATTGTCCCAGATGGCGGACAAAGTTTTTGAGGTTGTGGAGATCTGTGGTCCGGGTGGAAAATGATAGTTGCTAAAAGTTAATGTTAATGGGGGTGCTATGGTGGGGTTAATCACAGCCCACATATGGCGGCCTTAGTCCTCGACGCGGCTGTCGCAGGATCGATTCCCGGCCTGGTGACTTTTGCCACATGTCTTCCCCTTCTCTCATTACCCACCTTCCTGTCAATTCACTATCAAATAAAAGCCACTAGAGCCAATAAAACCTTTTAAAAAAAGGTAATGTTAACGGTATCATGCAAGCAAAGTTCTTTCTGATTCTGACTTCTCTATAAAAGTGACATTAGTGACAAGATATCTATGTGATGAGTCTTTGTCATCCACTTTACGTTTCTTGAGTCCAGGTCACAGTCTGAAGTAAAGAACTGTATACTGGTGCTTCAGAAATTAACAATAATATTCAGCTAAGGCCAATTGAATTTTTTTTAAACGTTTTAATTTTCTTCAAAACTGGATTATGGACAACAGAGCAACAGGATTATGTTGTCAGTTGTACGCTGTAAATTTCCCACCCTTCAAGCTAAAGTGCAATATAAATAATCATGCTGCATCTCATGAAATGATTTTCTTCTAGCTTGGAACTGTGAAAAATTCTGTCTAGGTGTGCCCCACATACCGTGAGCCCTCAGATCACACCACAGATCATTTAATTTTTTATAAATAGTTTTGTCTCCTATAAAATTCAAGTGCATTGGATGAAAAACAAACTAAAACCTTTCAGGAACCTGGTGTCATTTACATTCACCACAAAATGATTACAGTGTTGAAAGCTACACTTCTTTATTCAGTTTCAGCATTCAGTCTTCTTGAGTTCACACCTGCTCTAGGTGCTAATGAATCTGATTAACCCAAAAGTAAAGTAAATCTGATTAACCCATCCTAGCAGGGTGTTCTTGACATTTGCTTATTTGCATCCTTTAGCTAAACCGAAAGCCTTCAGAGGGATTACAGTGGCTTCAAAGATCTCATTATACAAAGGTATCAGTCAGGGCAAGAAAACTGAAACTATTCCACAGCGAACTTCTGGTTGTGTCTTGCATGTAACAACAATCTCCTGCTTTCCATTTGTGACTGGTTTCAGAAGTAGGATTCCAAAGAAAACCTCCAACTCTTGCTAAAATTTGCAACAAAAAAAAATTGAGACTTATAATCTTATAATCTGACAAAAGCAAACTGGGACTTTTGATCCACGTTTGGTCCAAACTAGTGTGTTTGTAACAACAACTCCACTTTTTCATCAAAGTAGATTAAATCTTAAACAGTTCCAACTACTGCTTAATGTTGGCTCTAAACCAGTAGGTGTCTGCTTGGAACCTGGAGTTCAAGAGCAATCTCAGAATGCAGAAATAGAAGTTTTGAAATCACCCAACTCAAAGCAAGTTGACTATCATTAATGAATTATTCGGGGTGGTAATTGAGGTTTGGCGCTGTACAGTTTTGCAGGACTTGGTAACTATGTAAAGAAACTCTCACCTGTTTGACTCTTCATGGATCTCTTCATACATTGTAACCTGTTCACCTGAAATCTGTCTGTAATTTAATTTTATTTTGTGTGTGTTGTATTGCTGTCCCCCTCCCTTGGTGACCTTTCAGTTCTGTAGGCTGTTCATTGTACTTGTTGTGATTTTTTTATTTTTTTATTTTATTATTACTATTATTTCCTCTCATTTTTTGTGTTGTGATTGTATTTTGCCATGTATAAAAATCTGATCAAAAATAAAGTATAAAAAAAAGAAATGAATGGTGGCTCAAAAAAACATGGGAGCTTTTATTGAACTTTTTCCATTCTTTTTCCAAGGCATTTTGGTGATGCTGTACAAAGTGTAATTATGGAGAATACATCATAGGTAAGATAAGTATCAAGTAGAAAAAAATGATTCATTATCTTAATTGTTTTTAATGCAAATAAAACCCATTGCAACCATTTAGCCTATAGCTGTAAACAGAGACGCAAAAGGCCCAGACTGACTCTGGAGGAGCTGCAGCAGGGAATCTATCATTGGTTAACTAATATGACCTTCATGGAAGATTGAAAAGAAAAAAAGAATTGTTGAGGGAAGCTGGACATAATATCATTCTCAGCTTGCAATGTTAAAGACATTTTTTGGCCTCCAAGCCTCATTCTATGTGTAACAAAACCTTAGACCTCCCCTTATCCTCACACACAGCCTCTCTCTGTAAATATGATGGTTCCAGCGTAATGCTGTTTGCTAGCAGTAATATGAGGCTATATCTAAAAGTATGCGCTTTACAATCTACAAAGTATTCATTTTGTGCGGGTCGGGCGTGAATACAAATGCACACCACATTTCTTTTCATCATTATTTATCTGCAAACTTTTCTGAAACCTACATATAATTTTCTACTTTGCTAGTCAAACACATAAAACCTCAATTAAACACAACACAGTCTGTAGTAGTAACATGAAAAGGATGTGAAAATGTGGCATTTTGAGTTCCTGATTGCAAAATACACAACCTATATTCAGTTACTCAAAAAAATGTATGCAAATGATGTATGTGTGAACTCACGTTAAATACAAAATAAGCCTTTTGAGTAAATCACCTAGTTAGGCTTACAGTTGCGATCAAAAGTTTTTCTAATGTGACAGAATTTCAGATGTTTGATTTTGCATTTTTTAGAGAATATGAACAACATGTTTTGTTTGTTTTTTCTTGTCACAGTTAGAAGTTAGCTGCAGCCATTTACAATCAAACAATTGTGTTTTCTCTTTTTTAAACCCAAATGATATCAGAGCCAGGCTGGTTCTCCTGATTCTCCACCACTGTTATCTGATTACGTTCATCTTGGCCCATCTAACTCACAAATCAGCAACATGTTAATGATCCAACTTCATATTTCACAGTTGAATTAGTTTTCATCACGGCATTTGATGGAGTTATTCATGAAGTTCACCACTGTTCAGAGCTGTTGATGTTTGTCTCCTCTGAACTGTTCGGCGTATTATAAAACGGTTCCTTTGTGGCAACTCAACCATGCAGCCCATTCTTCAGCTAAGCTGCATGATGAAGCACGTTTGATTTTTTTATTTTTGGCTTCCCAAACACTTTTAGAAACTTTGCTTTTAGCAGAATAATTAGAGTTTGAACTTGGCTTACTGGCGTTCCGATTTCTTGGATATTTGATGTCTTTTCAGTTTTTTAAAGTTCAAATACTTCCCCCCAAAGGTCCTTTTCTTGTTTTGTTTTCTCTTTGGAAAGAACAGCATTGGGTCAAACATGCATACAGGTTGAGTTTCACCTTCTTTTTAGGCAAACAAATTTAAAGAAGGCTCCAATATTTAGCCTCTGCCTTGTCTCAAAGTGCACCGTAACATCACACGATGATTTTCTTCTTTTTGAAGCTACCAAAAAAAATTTTAAATTCATGTGGCAGACCCCTGAGATGCCCACCATAAACAAGTCCAATCTTAACGGTTAATCTTTGCATTAATGAAATAATGATGAAAATCAAAAGACGGCGATCAAAAATAAGGCAGAAATCACTACCAGGGCTGCAGATACCACAGAAAAGATGGACTCCACTTATTACACTAAAGTGTTGCTTCATGTGCAACATCCAAACTTCTATGTGTAGTTGAAAACTGATCCAGAGGACTGGATCTAAAAAACGAAACTGACACCCTTTCATATGGGCTTCAGAATGGATTTGGAGATTGAATTTCTGCTAACAATATTTTTTAACTACAAAAAAAAAAAAAGAAAGAAATTTAATAAAGGAATAAATGCACAAATATTCCTCCTTCAAGACCCGCAGTCTCTGTAGAGATGATTGCACAAAAAAAACAAAACCATTTATTCAAGATTTCCTAATAACTTCCCCTGGAGCCCAAAGTATCCAACGCTGTCTGAGGCTATTTCTGACCACACTGACCAGCACTGCGTCATGGGACACAACGTATGCGCCGTGATTAACTTTTCCCACGCAGTAACATTCATTTTTAACACATAGTAAAATCACCTCAAATCTTTTGTTTAGTTTCTTGCTGTGGAACACCCAGTTTTAAAAGTTGAAACCTGTTAAAAAAATGATCAGACCTCATAATTTAAAGGGACAGTGCTATGCGCTTCCAGACTACTTTAGTGCCACAGTAGCACTTCATAGCATAATTAAGTAAAACCTTGATTATGGCATGGCAATAGTAGATGTTTGCAAAGCAGCCAATCCAGTTCATTTTCCTTGGTGCTGATTGGCTGTGTCTCCTAACTGCCGCGCCAAACTCGTTTTCATTTTGGGCCGGATCAGATATCCGAATCTTCTTAAAGGGCCGGTTGTGTCAAAACGTATTGATAAAACCCATTAAATTGCTAACATATTCAATAAGTGTTTCTTAAATTAAATAAATAAATAACTGATTAAAAAAATGTACTTTTCACACTGATCACTCCATCCAATCACTCCAATTTTGTGATTGTGTTTGTGCTGGGTTTCTTTTGGAATCAAAATCACAGATGCTGTGGTGCTAATTTAGAAATATTTGTAAGGAATTTCTAGAATATTTGCGCTAATGTGTGACGTTAAATGTGACTTAATAAGTATCGGTCACAGACTATAACTTGACATCAGGTCAGGCGAAGGCAGCAGTCACTTAAACCCAAGGCTTTGGGCCAATTTTGAGAAAAAAATGTCAGTAAAATCAGAAAAAGAAAATTTGTGGGGATCTGTTGATTTTGTGTGAATTTTGCAAATTTGTGAAAAACTGGATTTTTTAAAGTCCCTGAATGAATATGCCTTTGTAAAAACATATCTGATGTTTTATTATCCACACCTCACCTACATAACATATAATATCTTTACCTTAGTCTGAGCTGGAGAAGTTTGAAGATTTTTAGGAAAGCCTGTTCTAAATCTATAAAGAAGATATCTGCTTTTACTTTGAAAAGCTGGTAACATTTTTGGAATAATGCAGCCGGCTTAGCAGAGAATATCAACGTTTCCATTTATTCTGTTCTGAAATGGCCCATAATGATCACACACAGGGCTCTTTGTGGTCAATTTATTATGAAGCTACATCAAACATAAACAGATTGTTCTAAACTATTATTAGTGCTGTGGATGCTGCAGGCGGATAAATCAAGCTCACCTTTTTAGGAGCAAAACGTGCATGCAACTCATCAACTGCCAGAACCCCGGGCTTTGGTTTACATCCCGGCATGCTTTCACTGGTTTCCTTTATTTATGAATTGATTTAGAGGTTATCTGGTTAGAGACAAGGTTGAAAACAATGTTGCATTTAGAAATAAAGCATAAAGCAACCGCGGTTTTGTACATGACCGCTGAGGTCACGAGATTATTTGCAATGAAAATCTCTGGCTAAGCTTTTAAGAATCAACATCAACTTCAAAAAGAAAGAGACATTTTTGAAAATAATAGTAAAATAAGATCTAATGGAAAAGCCAAATTTAAGATAATGGCAGTAAAATATACTGCTCAAAAAAATAAAGGGAACACTTTAAGTGTTAAACACCTGTTTAAGTGTTCCCTTTATTTTTTTGAGCAAAAATACACAAAAATGTGTATTTTTGTACATACAAAATATACATTTTGTATGAACAAATACATACAAAATGTGCTGAAGTGTTCACAGATTTGTCTCTGTTTTACCCACTTTTAGTACCAAAACAAGTATTTCAGTTGGATAATTATTACCCAATTGATGTAATCACTACACAATACTATTGTGATTATGGATGATGACAATTATGGATTATTCTGCCCCTACAAATGAACAAAAGTATGAAAAAACTAAAACTACTACTATAACTAATAAAAACTAAACAATATCTGACTAATAATTATATTTAAAAACATAAAATGTGGAAATGTTCAATATGTTTTTGAGTTTCTGTGCTGAACATTTTGTAGATGTCAACATATTTTTTTATCAGAGTGCATATTTAAATGTATTAAATGTTTCTGTCTCAGTCCCAGTACATTTTGCTGGGGGATTTTTTCACACTGGGGCTCCTTCTCTGAAAATAATACTAACCTTAGATGAATAAGTGGCACAGCTCACCCAGCCCCTCTTCAAAGTGCCTAAAGTTGCCTTCCAACCTTTCAGACGAGCTCAACAGAGAGATTATCTCTAAACTAACTGTTGCTGGAGGTACGGTAAGGAATACTTCGACCACTTGGACCAACATGTTTAAGGTCACGAACCAGGAGTTCATGAACCTTTCAGTTTAGATCCGTTTTAATGCAGAGGTCAAAAGGGTTACGTTCAACCCCTTTGTACAGATTTTATGGGTTTAAAGGCTGAGCTGGGATTGCAAACTAACAGATTGCTTTTGTCTGCTGTGAATAACAACGTCCATGCTGTAATGCATTTAGCTTCGACTTAAAAGTCAACTTGTTAGCGTTGGGTCTCGTGCAGCTTAAAGCTCCGCCTACATCACACAGCCCTGGATCCGAGTTATTGGTAATATGAACACATAAAGTATTAAAAACAGAAATCACTGGAGCCGCAGATCCAGCTGAACACGGTGAATACTTCACCATGAATTACGTTTATAGCTCGATCCCTGGTTTCCTCAGTTCACGTGTAGAATCAACCAATCAATCAATCAATCAATCAATCAATCAATCAATCAATCAATCAATCAATCAATCAATCAATCAACTTTGCTAGTATGTCACATTTAAGAAACAAGGCAGTTTAAAGTGATTTACGTCATAAAAACACAAAAATGCAAAATCATAAAAAAACACCACCAATTGAGAAATCTAGTCACAAACGTTACGTTTTGATGAGTCATCAAAATCAAAATGCCAAAATCATCAAAACACATCAAATATGTTGTTCAGTGTTTCATTTATTATGGCTCAAAAGCAACTCTAAACAAGTAGGCTTTCAAATCTTGATATTTTTAGGAGCTCTGTGTTTTGGCTGTTTTGCAGTTTTCTGGAAGTTTGTCCCAGATTTGAGGCAGATACATATATCATATACATATCTATATTTTTCATCTTAGGTTGTTTAGGAGCTTTTTACAACTCAAGACGCGACATCAGATCTCTGTCGCTCTCTCTTCTGTTACAAAATAACTTCTCACTCAAGCAACATAATCGTTTGTTGATCTTTATCAACGAGGAAGTAGATGCAGGAAAATAGCTAACTGCAGAAGCATGTCAATACTCGCAGCAGGAGCGAGGATTAAAAAGTTCAAAACAACTGAAACTCTGACATGAGAAGGTCAGAAGAGGACACAACAAAAATAAAGCTCAAAATATCACAATTATCATCAGTTCACTACTTTTTCTAACTTATGACAATTTAGATTCATAACAGAGAGAGTGAAATATTTCCAGCCTTAAGTTCATTTAATTTTCAGCTTAAGAATGTGGCTATTACATTACAGTATTACATAAAAGGATTTTGTGAGGGGAAATGTCTATTTCTGTGCACCAATACTTGGTTTGGCCAATCAAAAGAATATTTAGCGTATTACAAATGTGGTATTTTATTAAATTAAAGCCTGTGACAGACTGGCGACCTGTCCGGGGTGAACCCCGCCTCTCGCCCGAAACATTCGCTGGAGATGGACACCAGCACCTCCTGACCCCACTAGAGACAAGGGTGTACAGAAAATAAATGGATGGATTAAATTAAAATGCTTATCATGTGAAATTTTAAAAGTTGACATCAATTCCTTCCTTACAATACAAAAAAAAAAGACATTTAGTCTGTTAAGGGAACAGTCACCATATTGTCTCCCCTCAGTTTAAAACTGGGGCAGCAAAAACATTTTTTGACCAAGAAAGAAATTCAACGACTTCCCCCAAGTAAGAAATAAATATTAACTCCCTTTGCATGCCACAGTAACAAAAACAAACAAAAAAGTCTCTCAGACACTTTGCTTTTGTCATGGATGAGAGAGTTAAACAATATCCTAGTTAGCTTCTATTATTGTTGTAACACCTCTGTGTCTCTGCCAAAGTAAACCAGATAACATACAGAGCAAAGTGCACCGTATTGTAACTGCTCAGGTGAAGCCTAAAGGCCGCTCCCCTCAGCAGCTGCTACAGAAATGACATCAAGGAAGTTAGCTTACAGCTAGGTTCTAAACACACAGGTAAAATTATACCAAAAATTATACTCGCTTAAATGGGCAAAATTACCTAAAACCAACATTTTTGAGTTTTACCTCACAGTGTGACATTATTTCCTCATTAAATAAAACAAACCTGCAGTGTTGACTTGATTCTAGCCAGCAGCAATCGGCAAACACCTGGTGGGACTGAGCATCAGCTGATGTCATTAGGAGCCGCTTCTCAGTGCACCGCTGGTAAAAATGTTAAAGGGTTAACAGAGGAGCCATGTTGCGATGACTTCCTGGATGAGGAATTTCATAAAGAGCAGGAACTTTTAAAAGAGACAGAGGCCCAATTTCAAGGCGTTACATTACAAAGTCAACTTTGTTTTAAGTCATATTTGATCTATATGGCATTTTTATAACAAGTGAATTTATCAGTTACTTGATTGTTCTATAAGATACAGTAGCACTATGTGCCTGGAAAACACACAATACTGCTACTTTAACATGTACTTTGTAGGTGTGGGTCTGTTTCTCAAGCTTTTTTTTAATAAATATGTTTATATTTCCCTGAAGGTTTTTGCAGTGTAGAGTATCTAGAAACAATATTACTCAAGAAAAAGTTAAAAGTGCGCTAAAACTACTCCAAAGACTGATTTTGTTTCCCCCCCAAAAAAATTACTCAAGTAACTGTAACTGAGTAATTGTAACTAGTAACTACATTATTGTTGTGGTTTGTCAATATCTACTAAGACAAGAAATAATCAGCCTTAATAAAAAAACAAAAGTAATTTCCCAGCAGAATAAATGCAGTTTTCGGCCCCTACAGCTTTTGACAAATGAAGCACAAAGCTGTGAATTCAAGCTGTGAGACTCTCTTCAGCCTATCAGCATCATCCAATTACCATTCCTCCGCCTCAGCCAACCAGCACTGGATTGTTGCTTCGCCTCAGCCAATCACCACGCAAGAGCTCCTTCAACAGGCCAACCAACCACAGATCCACCTGCTTTGCAGCTGCGCTTCGACCCACCTCCTCCCCGTCTCCACCCTCATCCTCCCAGGCTCCTCCCAGGCTCCTCCCAGGCTCCTTCCAGGCTCTGCTCCACCACCAGTGTCCGGGCCTGGAAGAAGACTACCCTGAGCTTCGCTCCGAGCCAATCATTCAAGCTCTCAGCGATTCTCAGCACACACATCTTCTGCTGGCGTCTGATCGCCAAAGAACTTTGGGCCAATAAAACTTTCTGCTGCTTTTTCTCTGTGAGTCTCTACAGACTGAAATAAATGATCAAAATCTTGATAATAACAGATCTCTCGACTAGCCATTTAAAAAAAAAGTTGCATCCTTGGTGTTTTTTTACTTTACTTTTTCTACTTATCATCTCAGTCAATGGGAATTTTATTGGTGCTGTCAGCACACAGTCAGGCTCCCAACAATCTGAACCACATGCGAACATCTGTGGAGGGTCTTGGCAGAACCTGGCGGGCCAGTAAATCTGATGAAACATTTAGACTCACACAGACTTCCTGCAGACTAGGAGCCATAAACTCCCCATCAGACAGTATTTAAAGCTTTTGTAAATGTACAAAACTAGAAAGAAAACTAACAGAATATTAAGCAGAACTTGGCCAAACACTGACACTTTCAAAAGTGCTTAATTTAATTTTTTGCAATTTCAGGGAAAAAAAGAATCATTAAAACAGTTTATCTGAAGCCCTATGCTGAGTAATTAACTAAGAAAATTTGCTAATTTTATCCTCCTCCATAAGAACAGGCAGAGTTAATGCAGGACAAAGTTAATTTTGTGTGGAGTTTCACAGTCAGAAAATTCCAACAAAAGAGGGAAAAAAAAATCCAGTCTAGTTAAAGCGATCCAGTACAAGTCAGTTTGTGTCGGTGTGCAACATTTTAGCCCTGTAAATTTAGCTGATGCTGAAATACTGATCAAATAATTTAAAAGAAACAAACACTGATGTATTTTAAACATCAAAACCTCCAAGTGTCTCGTAACAGTGAGTTGATTTGCTTTGGTTCACAGCCAGAAATACATTTGGAAGTGAAGGATCCCGTACATTTGGTGGAACACCCCATCATGTTTAGGAACGTTTTTCCTATCAATAAAAAAATGAACGAAATATCTTTTCTTTATTTCCACTTGAGACTTTATGGTCTCAATGGTTCTGTTCTCACGGAAAACGCATGGAAGGTTTTGCTAAATCAAACGTCCTCTCTATCCAGATATTGCACTTTATGATGCTCACATCATTTTGACAAGGCAGTAAAAATACTGAGATTAGTAGTAATAATAACAACAAAAAATCTTACGGTTTCAGTCAAATTGTGTGTTCAGTGTGTCTTAGCCTCCTTCTTATTTTTTTGTTTTGTTTAAATTAGAAAGATGTTCTCTTTCCTCAGGACTGTGAAATCCGTTAAACACACCTCAGGCAGTCCCAGCTCAACGTTTTCAACAGCTTCAGCTGGGACTTGCTTTTACAGTGGCTTCCAAAAATATTTATACCCCTCAGAACATTTCCCATTTTGTCACAGAGCAACAATCTTTAATGAATTTTCTCGTGACAGGCCAGCAAAAAGTAGGGCAGATTTATGAAGTGGAAAGAAAGGGATGCTAGGTTATCCAATCTTTCTCAAATGAAATAAAATAAAAACCTAAGGATTTTTATGCTCAGTGGCTAGAGACTGGGAAGAGAGATCTTCAACTGTTGCTACAGGTTCTCCACTAGGTTTAGCTCTGGACTTTGACTGAACCACCCGAGCATGTGTGCTTACTGAACTCAAAACAGTTAACCAGATCTTAGCTTGGCAACTGTTTCAAAAAAAGGGCCTAAATGAAGAGTGATCTGAGGGATTTTCTGGCTTTCAGGATCTTTTCGTGAGTAAAAGTATTTTCAAAAATATTATATATATATATATATATAAAATAAAAGCCACAAAAAAGGTTAATTGTGAAATTATTGCTTTTTCTTGTCAGCATAAAAAAAACCTAAAAATCTAATATTTTAAGAAAACACACCAAACAGTAAGGGGATCTGGATATTGTTTTTCTACAACTGCTTCAATGCACATTGTAGAAATTATAGATTGAAACTCCGAAGATTTTCAAAAGTCGGAAATGATCGACTTTCTAAACTCTTGAAATTTCCCCAATTTATTTTTATAGAAAATTCACTCATCTGCCTCAATATGCCGTTGTACTTTTCAGCAACAAAACCCAGCTATGGTTAACTCTTTTTTTTTTTTTCAAAAAGCATTTGGCATATTTAGCCAAAATGAATGGCAGGACGCACCCAAGTCTGTTTTTGATTAAAAGTCACTGGATTATTTTTGCTCCTCTTTGTTCGGTTGCTTCCGTGGTTCTTAAAAAATCCTCACAATGTGCTGCGCTGCCAAATTTTGCTGCATTTTGGTGCAGCACAAGTACAACCACTTCAACATTTAAGAAGGTTTTAACTTATCTGGATTTTTTAAAAAATTTTTGAAAGGCAAAGAATCAGTAAACCCCCGCCCCGCCCTAATCCTGCATTTTCCAGTCTTTATTGATTCAGAGAAATCCTCGTTATAATACAGTAAAAGCCATGTTACAGATCCGGCCCTGGTCCAAGTGTAATAGGTTTGTGAAGTTCAGGGAACAGACCATGAAACACAGGGTGTGGTTACATTATTCTTCAGGAGGGGAAGAGGTTTTTACCCGCTGAAGAGGAGAGTATCTCCCTTCCACTGAGGACACTGTCCTCTTTGGCTCAGGCGCTGAGGAAAGTGCTCACATGCTGCCCCAAATAAAGGAGTGGAAAATTGTGGAGAAGGAATGTTTAGAGTGCATTATCTCATTATTAACTGATCTGATAGATAACATTGAAAAGCAGATCACATGCCAGATTTGGACCCTGCACTTTCCTGCGTGCCTACCAATTTATGTGACTGCAAGCATGTGATCAGAGCGAAATACAAATTTGACAAAATCCTAAATCTTCCACCTTCGACCTGTCCCACAGATGTCTGGCTGATAGAGATGTTCGCAGACCAGCATGATGATTGAATTTGATCACTGAGAAGTTTTTTCTCATGTTGTTTTGCGGAAGTTCTGCTCTCAAACAGATAAATTTTACTCAAACTTTCACCTTAAGGCCAAAGCTCAGATGAATAGAAAATGAACATCCATATCCTACCTGCTGATATACTGACAGTTTTTCTGTTCATCTAAAAGCATGATGAATAGATGCCAATTTGTCTATCCTCATGCCCAACTCATAGTGCACAGATGTTGCCTATTTTCATTTGTAAAGCCTTGGTTGCAAAAACACCTCAGTGAGGATTAAAAGGCACATCTAACAGCAGCTCCTGTATGCTGGCAAGGTGCATAAACGCTGACACAGATCTGAAAATGATTCTTCTGCCAGGTTTCAACATTACATAAATATATATATATACAGGTACAGGTATGCACGGGTATATATATCCATCATATCTAGGGAGGTGTATTAGGGCCATTGTAGATAGAAAGAAAAAGTAAAAGTAAATTTCCAGCAAAAAAACTCTGAAATTTTGAGGCTAATTTCCAAAATTTGCTGAAAGAAATCATGCAAATGCCTGAGCTTCAGAAGTTATTTTTTTATTATTATTTGTACAATGTACATGTTTTTTTCTAGAAAATTCTTGAGATCCATATGAGATTTTTTTTTCTCACAAATGTTTGACGTAAACCTCAGAAATTTCCTTTTTTTTTTTTTCTAGAATTTTTCTGAAATGAATCTCGAAATTTCAGAGTTTTTTTTCCAAGCTAGTTTTTGACTATTGGAGCTCAAACATTTCCTTGTTTTTTTTCCCAGAACATTTCTGAATTCTGTGGTGGAAATTTACTCCTTTTTCTTCTATTTGTTATGGCCCTAATAAGCCACCGTACAGAACTGTAGCTGTAGGGAATTTATACTTTACATATGTATATTTTTTTGTTTCTTTGAGCTGAGGTTTTAGGAAGTTATTAGTTGACCTGTAGAAAGTCTTTTTAATAAAAAAATAAATAGAAAAAAAGAAAGAAAAAAAACCCCTCACCTCACTATTGCAGTGAAACTACCAGGATCATTTTCAAACAACTTGAAGGTCCTGGAGAAACACAGGAATGTATCATCTCCAACGCCATTGATCAAATGACATCATGTCAGAAATCCAACACTTCACTGCTCTCTTGGTGGACCTTGAGAGAGCTGACGGGTTTCCAATAACCGGGCAGTCGGACACAGCTGCATCATCAGCAAAAAGTAACTTTAAAAGTGACATAAATGTTGCAGCAGCAAATGAACACCATCTCTTGAACAGCTTTTCTGTTCAAAAAACTCTACCAGATGTTTCCTTTTTTACAAGCACATTTACACGCATACTTTAAAGCAACATCAGGAAGGCTTTCAGCAGAACATTAAAGCTGAACACCTGGATAATGGCTGAATATCGTAGCCTAGTTAAAGCACCAACATCAATTTCCACTTTTACGCTTTTTTACGCAACAAACCTTGGATTTCTTTGGGATTGCATTGAACTGTAACATGTTCAAATTAACCTGTTTTCAGTATTTACTAAAACAACAATGAAATATTACTTATGTGGCAAAGTAGCTTATAAAAGTACACCATTTCTCTCAGGGCAAAGCAGTGAAAGTATTGGGTCTGGATCAGTTTTACCTAACTGTAGCAGGTGTTAAAGGGACAGTATTATGTATTTTCCAGCCACATGGTATCATTTTACAGCACAGTCAAATAATTATGTTACCTTCAGTTGCTCTATCAAATATGACATCAAATAAATTTGACTTTGCGATTTAACACATTGATGTCCTAACAGAGATCTAATCTTTACTGGATCCCATGCATGTCAGCCTGAGGTCAGTCCTCCACAGCTGACTGTCCCAAAGTGTAAACGATTATCCGGAGAATGTTTCCTACAGCATCAGTGAGGAACACCAGGCCATTTACTGCCCCCAACCCTGGCCATTCAGAGCACACCAGTGTGTTTGCTGCGTTGAAAAATGTCAGGAAGTAAAACCAGAACAGCCATCTGGTGGGCAGCCGGCGTTGCTTCAGCTCCTGGAAACTGCTTTAAACAAGAAAGAAGTGCAATGTTTGAAGGGGTTTGTGATGACACTAGCAATCTCAAGGAGCAAACAGACTGAGTAACCTGGTCCATTTTCCAAATTCATAAAGGACGCTACTGATTTCAAAGTCATTACCATGAAAGCGAACGACAACCCCAAAATGCTGAAAGAGGTTAAAAGATGTCTTAGTGTTTAGATCGAAGGTGGAAGTGGGCAGAGACAAGCTGAGCTACTGTGTGTGCAGAGATGAAAAAGAACAAAAAATCAATCAGCAGCACCAGAGGTGGACGTCAGAAGGGCTGGGGCATTATGGTGAACACAGACTAGAACCACTGGCCACATTCTTTCCTACAGTACAGGCTGGATGAAGTCTTTACATGATGAGCTACAGTCATCATGTAAAGACTTGATGACTGAATGTTTTCAACATTCAGTCCATATAACTGAACAATAAAAACCCGACAGAAAGACCTTTATTTATTGCTCCGGTGAGCAATAAATCAGGATGCTCCCATACTTAGTTCCAGTTAAAATGGCTAAAATTACAAAGAGACATAATACATCAGGTGCTTACAACTGAAAGATGAATCCACTGTATCCACTGTAAAAAACGTCTGTCACCCACATACTATGGTGCTCTTCACTCGAGGTGGACTCAATGTGGACGTCCACCGGAAACGTCCGCGCAAAGGTACATTTTTATGACCGCTTACTTGTGTCTCACAGTAACCTGGTTGGTGGGGAAACGGTGCTCACAACCATCTGTTTTATATTCGACACAGAGCTGATAAGGTTGAGAACTGCAGGGACGACGTGCTGCAGCTACTACCTGGTGTTGGGTGGCTGCCCTGGCGGAGCAGAAACAGTTTTAGGTTCCTAATTAGCTCATCATACTTGCTAGTATCCATTCGGATGAAGGGGAAATAAAGTAATTTGTCACCAGAAATGCGCGCAATCAGTACGCTTGACTCCGTGGACAGCGCAGTCACAGAGTTTGCGCAGCTTGAACAGCATGGCGTGAGACCAAAGTAAGTTGTTGCAGCTTACAGATTATTGTGAAAGAAGTCTCCAACCCTCAAATGTAATCGTCATATCTACAGCAGTCTGCTGCTACTGGAGATCTGAAAGGGCTTATTTGCACAATCAGCAAAGGACTGAACAAACGTAGCTTTCAAATGGTTCGTGCAAGACGGAAACTGTAGTTCTCTTAAAAAAAATAAAATAAAAGACAGCACTAGTTCAAAGTTTACCACAGAAGAATGGTATTTGTAGAATGATGTTCTAATTTGGGTTGGCAGCAGAGGAAGCGGACAACGCCTTTCAGTCCGTGTTGGCAAAGCCTCCACATATTGAGCAATTAAAGTCAGAGTGAGAGGTCACGTAACAGATTTTATTGCTGACAGAGATATCCTGGAGCGACAGCTTCCCAAAGATGGGAATCAATTCCCAAGGTCTCTTTACTACACAGAGTCACAGAAATCTTATACAAAAATAAGAAAAAATGAAAAGTCCTTGCCCAAGTTAAATCCATTGTTCACGAAAAGGTGCTGTGCAGTGATCTGAGACAGGCAGTACATAAAAGAAAGACTTCAAACATCTCACAACTGAAAGTGGGGAGTGGGCCAAGTTTTCTTTGGACAGGGGTCAGACATTGGTCAATCACTAGAAGATGTGTCTCAGTGTCTCAAGTTGTTTTAGCCAAGATTGTTTAACTAACTATACGTGGGTAGGTGTCCTAACTTTTTCCAATGAGTTGAATTACTTGTCGATAGCTTTTGTTTCATTAGTCAAATAAGGTTTCTGGTGTTTTCGTGTAATTAAATCCCTTATTCTTTGCCAGAAAAAAAAACTAATTGGATATTCACTGCTAGCTAAGAGGTTTGTTGTGCAAACCCTAAAATGCTAATTATAAACAGTCATGCTAATGCTAAAGCACAACACCAGCATCGTGATGAAGTTCAAGCCAATTTCAAGTTAAATTATATCCACCCTTGAAAGAATCCAACACTTGAGCACCACTTTAATTTTGAGATGATAATTTACATATTCTGCTATCACCTTAAATACGGTGTTTGTATCTTGTTCTCCATTGTCTGCGTTTCATTTAGTTCCTGAGAGAGAGAACGTGAGGAGAGGAAACAAAACTGCTTTGTAAACAATCTTCACCCTCTTCAAAATAAAAGCATGAAAACAAATGTTTAACTACCTGATGAATTTTTAAAAAACCAAAACTTCAACACGGATATCAAACTTTGTTCAACTAAAACTTTACAAGTGGAGTGGAAATGGTATTCACTTGATCAATGCTTTTCAGAATTGATCTAATTGATCCAGCTTACAATGGTCCAAACAATTATTAATAGTCTTTGTCCGATTTTGTATAGAAATCTGATTCAGAAGTGTATTTTCCTTCACTGGCTTTAAGCCCAAGCGTCTATCTGAGGTCAACACAGGGTGACAGGAAAAACTGGCTTAAAGGGGCAGTTTTTGGAGCTTTACATCACATTACAATGTTATTCCCTCATCAAAATCACACCTGGAGTGTTGCTTTGATTCGATCATGCATGTTTGAGAAATCTTTTAGTCTCCAGTGGCAACCCTTGAGCTGTGAAAAATGCCTGGGTGGACCTAGCTCCGCCTTCGAGGCGCAGCTCCTCCTCAAGACTGCAGCTTCCAAGATTCCAAGCTTTTAAATTTCCACCCTACAGAGAAGCCCTCCCTGGTTACTCCCCCACTCAGCTCCTTCAGACTAGCCAGCAGCAATTAGCAAACACCTGGTGGGACTGTATATTTGCTGAGCTCCTTATATGAGCTAGTTCTCAGTGAAATACTGGTGAAAACATTAAAAGAGGAGCCATGTTGTAATGACTTACTGGATGAGGAGTTGCAGAAACAAGTTATTAACATACATAGAAAAACCTTACGAAAATCTTATATAACAGCCGAGAGTATGATGGCCACTATAAGAAAGGCTTAAAGTATTCAAACCTATTGCGACTGTACGCAATACGTTTGCGAGGTAACGAAAAAGAAAAAAAAAGTCCTCCATGTCCCCTAGGGGGCTCTGTAATATTTAAATTCCTTCTAATGACATGTCTGGTTATTATAACACAGGTGCGTCGTTTGCCATCTTTTGGTGTGTGTGTGATTTACTGAAGCTGCCATTAGTGATGAGGCAGACGCCGGGATTAGATCACTTTCTATTTTCCATGAGTAACGAACTCAGTGCACTAGAGCTGGGCAGGTTCCAGAAGGGGATCATCTGTTCCAAGCTGCCTATCTCAGTACTTGATCCTTGACCGGTTGGTGATCAGACGGATCACCGAGTGGGAGAAACACACATCACTGGCTATTCTCGCTGTTTATTCAGTTGTTGGGATCTTAACCATTTTAAGCCTGTCATCTTGGATTTGTCTTGTTTATAGCAATATGGTAATCTGACATATTTGCTAAATTAAATAAATAAATAAAAAGTGTAACTGAGTTCTGATGAATCAGCTGTTCGGCTGTCACATGTGAGTAAGCTGTTTTTCTTGAAGCGATAAAATTGTCTCAAGTAGGTAATCCAGGCTGGAAGCACTTTCTTCAAGTGATGCAGCCAAAGAGAAAAAAGCCAGACTTTAAACACAAATGATGACTTCCTTCATCTGTTCTAATTTTATGTCTTCTGCCACTGTATGATAAATGTCCTAATAAAACACACGCAGGTGACTAGATGACTAGAATAATAATAATAACTTTCTTTTTGATCATTAAAAAATTAAGTGCAGCTTTAACTGTTCTATTTCCACAAGACCATCTATTGGGTAGAAAGTCTTACTAACAGAGCATTTCCATGTCGTCGTGAGAGAATAACCACAGTCAGTGCATGTTAAAACACAGTAAAGTGAATTTGCGTGACAGCTAATTTTAAGTGAATTTTTTATATTTTTTTTGTACCAGGACTGTACATGGACTAAGAAAAAAAATACTAAATATTACCATTTATTAGTGGTTGAGTCTATGGAGACCCTTCAGAAGATTTTTAACTCCAAAATGCTGGACTAATAAGTTCTGTCAAACTATGGAATTTTCCATGACCAAACAAAGGGCTATGTACTGTATGTAGATATATAAATACACACTCACTGGCCACTTTATTTGGCACACCTGTCCAACTGCTCATCAACACAAATGTCGAATCAGCCAATCGCATAGCAGCAACTCAATGCATTTAGGCATGTAGACGTGGCCAAGACGATCTGCTGCAGTTCAAACCGAGCATCAGAACAGGGAAGAAAGGTGATTGAAGTCATTTCTGGTCTACATGCAGTATCCCGTGTGTGGCAGCAAAACAATACTGCATATCGCTCTAAACATGGTAGTGGGGACACTTTTCTTCACCAAACACAGGGAAGGTGGTGTAGACTAACCCCATAATGTTTGCAGCTGTACTTTCACTGAAACCTTTGACTCAATGGTGCTGAATACAAGTCCTGGTTGAAAGAAAGTGTGAAAAATGTTTCATGTTCTTTTTATTGTGGAAAAGACCATTTGTGTCCATTCACAGGTTGCTGTTAATCTGTAAATTTGAATGTCAACGCACTTACAGGGACAGACAAATTGTGCAGGGATAACTAAAACAGCTTATATAATGTGTCTACACCAGTAGACCAGTGGCTTATTTTGGAGAGGACATATTGAAAGTCCATTAATCAGTATAATCTAATTCCTATTTTACAGGCCTAATAAAGTGTTCCCTGGCAGATATTTACAGCAAGTTGATTTATCTAATCACTCCTGGCTCCAGCAAACTAAAATGCCTTGAATGCCTTTGGTTTACCTGCAATTTTCCTCTGAATCACATGCTTGTGCATCGGCAGACAGGCTGCAAGATATCAGACATGGGTCTTGTTCCAGGAAAATGCTCGTAAGTAATTATTCTTGCTTTGGGTGCCTTTGCAATTAGCCACATTATTTACTGTCTGCTTCAAGACAAGCAGTGCAAAGATGACAAAATGACACAGATTTAAGCTACTTTGGTAATTAGTGATTCTTTATGCTTCATTTCTCTTATAAAGTACTAGAAAGTCATGAAAGTCTTGAAGGGTACAACCTGGATGGTTCACGGCCAACGCAGAGACAGACACTACAACACCAGCTCACACCTTAAAGCTCACAGAGAGAGAGACTTTCAGAGGTTTTCTCCATCCACCTCAAGTGGTGTGGCATGCATTTCTGGGCCTGCATAAACGAAAATCTTAATTTGCTCACAATTTATCCCACATATTTTCTCCATGAACAGTAACTGCATTTCCGCTGCAAATGTGTGCAAATATTTTCCCGTTTTCTGACGATGTCGAGAAAAAGCACGGTTGCGATTTCTCCGACAAATAAGAAATAAAATGAAAATCACACGTGAATGAGCTCGTTCACGCAACAAGCCATTAAAAAATATCGGCAGCCATGCATGCAAACACTTAGATGGAGATGTATTCATAACTCAGCCGTGGAACGAGCTCTATCAGCCAATCAGAGGAGACGTCGGCGTCATCGTCAGATGTTGGAGCAACAGGCCCCGCCTACATGGGAGCTACGTATGCAGCGTTCTGTGGAAATTGTAGTCGATGATTTTACAGAAGAGCTAAGAATTCAACACGTTAGAATGATGCAACTTTTTATGAACCGTGCGATGCCGTGAGAGCTCTGGTGGAGCCAGCTGGACAAAAACAAACCGTCATCCTCCTATCACTACCTGTCGTGTTCTTCGTCGTTTTCACCAGTAGTAACATCCGGCTGTTGATCTTGTGTGTTGTGAAAATGTAGTCGCAAATCCGCTGCAAAACCGTTTTCTTTTTTTTTTTTTTTTCGAACAATGTGTGTTTTCGAAACTGCAGTGTTTCCATTAAGCAAGTAAATTTTTATTTCAATTTGCACATTTTTATAGTTGATCAAATTGCAGATAGAGTGACAGCAGATTATGGGTTCTTTGAAACAATCTCATAGCTTTTTTTTTTTTAATTTTTATCTCACATTATACCACATGCCAGAAACTAGTATTCAAATCAGTGAGCAGAAAACCAAACGCTATCAGATGACAGGTTGATGAGGATGAACAGTGTCCTTTTCTTGGAAGACACACATTCAGGGTTTGTGACGGCTCACAGCAACTGCCACATTAAAAATGTTTTTGATCCAACTTGGTGCCTATGAAATGAACCAAAGGAGGCAGTGAGCAAACGGGTGAGACGGCCTGATTGAATGTAATGAACTGTTACTGAACCGTCTCCCAAAGTTCCCTACAACATCAAAGTAAAAGATTAGCATTGAGCCATAAAAATAAGTCTTACTTTTTGATGTGTAGGAGAGAAAAGATTCATTTTTGTTTGTCAGAACAGAACTGTTTTTCACTTTCTTTTTTGTGTGTGGTTTACCAACTGAATCTGTTTTTAGCCAGTCATGTGTTCTTCTAACAGTTCTTCCATTCCTGCGCTTTATCAAACTGGCCCTATTCATAATGTGGGCAACCGATTTCTTGCTCCTTTTTATCAGACATTCAAGTAGTGATGAAGTACTTGTTAGCACTGTTGCGCACACGTTTGACACACATTTTTCAACACCACATGGAAAATGTGACGACCGACAGACACAGATAGTCCTTCTCTGTCTTGAAATCTTAGACAAATCTTTGTCATTGGGTGTTCATTGCAGCCATGACACCCAATCTGGTGTTTGTGGAGAAGTTATGAGAAAAGAAGTGCTAATTCTAAAGCTACGTCCTCTATGTGTTCCAGTTACGTGAAACAAGGTGGCCACGTATGCTGAACGTTTGACCTGCATTCAGTGTGTGTTGCACTGCAGATCAGGCTGAATGCATCCTAGAGCTGGGCGATAAAACGATATCAATAGCTAAAGCTGTTGCTACTATATTCCAGTAGTGGATCGACATTCCATCAGCGAATCGATGGAATGTCGATCCACTGATTAACTGAACTTTGATCCAGAACCGCATGGCATTCTGGGGTATGGAGGCCAAGGAAAGGCTTTAGTCATCAGACTCGTCTTTTCACAAAGGAAAAAGTGTTTTGTATGTTACACTGAGCTGATGGGACGATGGTGGCAGGAGTTAACCTCACAATCAGTGGGTTACTGGTTCTGAACACACTGTAGGTGAACGACTGAATGTAGTGTGAAGCAATTCGGGGACCTATGGACTTGATCAAATGCTGTATAAGAATAAGCCATTTACCAGTTAATGTTGAGAATCAACAAGAGAGCTACCCCCCTCCAATCTGTAGCTTCGGTTCAGAAGTTAACACTAGAAGTACTAGGTTTTAGATGTTTGCCGGATCCAGTGGCAAAGTTAAGAGGTAGCAAGACAAATCTGAAGCTACGAGAGGGAAAGACCATATTTGCTAAATAAATGAAGCACATTTAAGGCAACTTTATTTATGTAGCACCTTTCAGTCAGAGACAATTCAAAGTGCTTGTACAAAAAAGTTAAAACATGAGAAAAAGAAAAAACAAATTAAAAGTAGACAGATTAAATAAAATGTTTAAGATAATACATATATTTAATATTCAATAATCCAGAATTTTCAGATATTGAAAATGTCTCACCACAACTGAGTGGCAAATTCATTACAGATATGCAAAGTAGTTCTGCAGATTTACACCAACATAAATTCTTTGCCCTTTGTCACTCTGCCAAGAGGAAGAAGAAGAAAAAAAAACCAAAAGTACCTTTAGGACTTTTTCTTTTTTTAAAACCATATCATCTTTTGGCAGGTCAGTTCACACATTCTGTGACAATATCGCAAGTTCACTGAAAGGTAAAGAATGTTTCCTGTTGGGTTAAAGTAACACTCCACTCAGAAATAATTTTTAAAAAAAGTTGATCAAATGTAATCCAAGAATGAGGACCTCATTCAGTCCAAACCTGTATGGTTGTGGTCGGTTTTTGATTTTGACAGGATAAAGGTGATTTATTGCAGCACATATTTTTCATTGTCACAACCTGCGTGTCACTAGACTATCAAAAGGAGTTTACAGAGATAAGAACTTTTAGTTTTATCTTGCAGTAAAAACTCAAGTGCAGGAAATGACACGAACATGTCCAGACACAAAAGGAAAACAAGAAACTTCCCCAAGCATAACTTTTCTCCACAGCATCACAAATATGAAAAACAAAAACAAAAAAGACCCCGCATCAGGCCTGGACCTTAAATCTCAACCGCTTTTCTGCAATTGGAAAGTTATTTAAAGTTCAGTTTTAAGTAACAAGATTAACAAACTATTTTATTTAAATTTATTTAACCCATGAACTGTCATGATGACACAAGAGAAAGCATTTTAGGGTGACTGTTACGGAGTTAAACATTAATAGCTGGGTTTGCACTACAAATGTACACAAAACGTTCTCAATGTTCCTTCGGTGAAATGCAATTGCATCGTTTCCATGACAAAAAAACGCAGTTAAAACCACATGTGAATACGGTTTTTCATGCTCTAAGTAAGTAAGTAAGTAAGCAGAAATCAGGCTGCGCCGTCGTCCTCCAACTACTTCCTGTCATATTCTTCATAGAGGTTTGCGCATGTGGCAACATCCGGTTGCAAAATGAGGGTTTCCATTGCAGTTTTGCATGATAAGTCAATGCAAATACAAACAAAAAAACCCCGTTTTACTGGCAACCAAAAGTTTTCCATCCTTTTTTCTCAAAATTGTCATGTTTCCATTGAGCTAATTTATTTTCAAAATGTCAGCTTGCACAGTTTCATTTCACCTGAGAAGCAATTTCAATAAAACTACTGTGAAAGGGCCAACATACAGACAAAACAGGCAAGATCATTTTGTACTCGTACCTTTTGCACCTTTTTGAATGTTCTCCTTGAAAGTGACTGCTGAGTGGCGTTTACATCACAACTGGTTGGCTGCACAAACTGATCATCACTGCATAATTTCTTTGATCTGCAAAGTCAGCCTGGCTTTGTACAAGTCAGCTGATCCGGGGCTGGAACCACCACGCTTGGCGAGTCAGACATAACAAACAGACTCTGCTGTCACAAAATACATGAAGATGACAAAAGGGTTTGTTTTTTTTCCAAGCACTTGAGCCTGAAAGGGAAATAGGCTGCTGAGAGGAGATGATGACAGACATGGCTGAGCATTGTTGGTATCTGTTGTGAAGTGGGGTGAAGATGGTGAGGAGAAAAGCGATGAACCCAGGGTGGAGTGAAGGCAATGATGAAAGTCTCAATCATCCAGACAGCAGAGATGAGCAGAAGCAACGACTCACACTGGTAGTAACTGGACTCGACTTGAAGACAACAGACAGAATAGACAGACTGGTACGACAAGGATCACAGGGTAATCAGGGAACGAGACACACCTGGGAACAATCAAGGACTACACAGGCTCAAAAGACACAGAAACCCAAAATAAACACACAGAAAAACTTAAATCAACACAGAGAAAACCAAATCCTTACAGTATCAAATATTTCATTCCGTTCATATCATTTGTTTTACTCTTTTTGTTTTAGGGTGGAAAAAAACTGCACAACTAGAAATATTTTTTAAGAACTGTGAAACAGATATTGTTATTCCTGGTGTTGATACTTTGTTCATCTCCCTTTTCCAACAAAACAGCTTTGACTAAACCTAGAGATGGAGCTTTGACCATTTACTTTGCAAAAAGCCTCTTGTAGTTTTGAGGAATGGAGTTGTATTGTGCAGTTTCAGCTCCAGGGCTAATTCCCACGAGCACCGAAGGAGATTTTATCTATTCCAAGACCAGAGACTGTTGTGATTAATGATATGGTGCTACTGCTAACTGAGGAGCAGGTGCTGAAAAATGAGAAGCAGAGTACTCACTTGCAGAGAGGCTGGTGTTAGCCTTGGATTGGCTAACTAGCATGCCCAGGCTAAACACCCACTAGATTACTTCGTCTGCTGTTCATTTGCACAGAAAGGCTGTTATTAACATTGGATAGGTTAACATAAGCCTTGCACAGGCTAACTAGCATACCTAAACTGGTCACAGTTTCTTTACAGAAAACACTGTCAAGAAAAATAGTTGGCGTGTCTTATCTGTCGTCTCGTAGGTGTGTTTCTTGACAGACTTTACTGTAATCCATTATGACATCAAGCACAAACGTACTCTATAACCCGGAGCTGAAGTTGGCCTCCGACTCCAGCTTCCAATTCGACAAACTAAACTTACTTAAATAAAAATGCATTTTGTTAAAAGGCCTTGCTAAAGGGCAGCAACAGTTGTACTTATAAGGTTACACAACAACGGTTACATTAGAATGCTTTTCTTTCATTGGATTCAGGTAGCAGTTCAATCCAGTTGTGTTGATTAGAAACTCGACATGCCATCAAGGCAGTTTGTAATCTAATCTTAAGGAAAAAGTATATTCCTCATTCCTTCACTGACAGCCCTTTGGCAGTGGCTCAGAGCGTTTGATATCACCTGGAGCCGATGCTACATATCAAACTGCATACATTTGTTCTTTGTACCCACAAAACACATTTTAACTGGAAATGCACCTCATCTAACGGAAGAATACACGAGACAAAGAAATAAAAACAGTGTCTGAGGATACCTTGTACTAAAAAAATATCATTAGGCAGCAATCCTTCCAAGTAGCGTTGTGGATTAGCCGTTGTCTTTTATTTGCAAAAGAAAAGAAAAAAAACTCCAATTATTCAGAACAAATTGTAATTGTGTCCCTTTAAATTAAATAAATACTTACTTTTAGTGCGGCTTAACTTAAACTATAATTTAAGTTAAGCTATTATATAACTATTTGTTGTTTCTACTAGTCCGTTGCTAATCCCATCTCCAATTTTTGAGGATTAAGAGTGTTACTGTACTTTGAGGCTAATCCAGTTTCATCTGCTTCCTTTTCTTATTGGACTTAACTCAATATTTTCACAAAAATCCTCCATTTTTATGCTTTTCTTTGTTTTGTTTGACATAACAAACAAAACATAAAAACTTATGTCAAACAAAACCAAGAGCAGAGCAATTTTGGCTAATAATAGATATTAGCTACAGTGCTATCAGTCACTCTTTTTTCACTGAGGAGAAAAAAAACAGCTACTCAAACTTCTTAGGTAAATACATTCTAATATGATACTGTTGACTATGGTTTTTTTTCCTTCATTAACAAGTGGGGAAAAAAAGAAACAGAGCATATGTTGCCCTATACATGGTTTAGGAGCTTTCTGCATTAATGCTGGTTCTCCAGCAGTCGGTTGTTAAGAAAAAGTCCAGCTCTTAATTTACTCGACTGTCTACATTCTGTCCGTCACCTTTGATAGTTCAATAAGATATGATCATGGTGGAAAGAACCAGATTCCAGAAACAAGCTATTAAATTTAGATTCCTTCTGTCAGAGATCATGTTTGTGGAACTTCAGGTTTTTTCCAAGGGTGGGGCTGAGTGGTGTGCTCCCACACACCTGGAAATGATCAGCCATCCACCGATAACGATAAAAGCAGCGAACAGGAACCTCAAGTTTTCTCTACGTCTCCTATGGTTTTTCCGTGTGCATTAAAACCTTTGCTAACATTTTCCTCCTGCCTTCTCCTAGGGTTTCTCCCCCCACCTGCTCAAGTAGTTCTAGAACCGCCTTCCACAGTCTACAGTTCTAGGACTCCTAGCCGCCTTCCACCTGTCTGACCACCAGCTCCACCTAAACACCCAGATCCCGTTTGTTCCTCCAAACCAAAAGGAGAAGCGGGACTGACGACAATCTAAGAGAACGCGTGCAAATACACAAGAAGCGTCACACTAAGAAAAACGTAACACTTACTAAACGAGGAAATGAACAGCAAACCTGAATAGAGTAAATGAAAGCAATGAGGATGAACAGGAACAGTTTATAAACTCAGCACATCTTTGCCAGTCTAAACACAACATAAACTATTCAGGAATAGTTTCTGAATAGTGCAGAACAAACAACATTGTGAATTGGTGCTGTCTAAATAAACTCCTTTACAAAAAAAAACATAGAGTTGAGCTGCTGTCTAAAAGGCCAAGTTCCTGACCTTAATACTTAATTATTTAATTAACTTAAATTAGTTACTTAAGTTCATTAATTATTATTGAACTAATTACACGAGCAGCTGTTTCTTTCCAGCTAAATTCACAGCGATCCAGCAGAGTTTCAAGAAGCTTCATTTTTGGATTGCCTTTTGGATTTTTTTATTTATTTATTTTTTGCTAAGTTTTAGTTGAATAATCTTAAAATATTTAAACGTTTTTCATATATCACAGAGGAAATACAAGTAAAGTCTCATCACTGTGTTCTTAAATGAGTGGAGATTTTAAGTGACAAATTTTGTCTGAAATGTTTTTTTTTGTTGTTTTGTCTGTTTTGTGACTCCAGCATCAGTGACCCAAATAAAACAAATAAATGATGGATTTTAGCTCTTCGGACTCCATGGATTAGCTAATTGCGTCGTACTTTGGAGTAAAGCTGCAGAAAGTAACCAGAGGGAAACTAAACAACTTTTATTTTGTCTTTTCCTTCTGATTGTTGGGTCAATTAAATTCGGCTGCTTCTCGTGATTTGCTAAAGGAGCAGTATTATGTAGAATCAACTTTTATGAGATTTACGTCTTGTTATAATGTTACTCTCTCATCAAAAACATACTCGGAGTTTGTCTTGACTCTAATGCAAGTTTGAAAAATCATTGAATCTCCTGTGGGAACCATTCAGCTGTGTGAAACGCCTGGCTGAGCCTCGCCCCGCCTTCAGTATGGAGCTCCTCCTCCAAACTGCAGTTTCCGGGTTTCCAAGCTTTCGCCTCACTGAGCAGACCTCTCCTTCGACTCCTTCAGACTAGCCAGCAGCAATTAGCAAACACCTGGTGGAACTGTTCATCTGCCAAGCTCATTATTCGAGCTACTCAGTGCAACACGAGTAAAAATGTTGTTAAAGGGTTAATAGAGGAGCCATGTTGTCATGACTTTCTTAAGGCAAAGTTTCAGAAAGAGCTACAGACACAGAGGCCCACTTTCAAAGTGGTAAATTATGAAGTAAAATTCAGTCATATTTGACATATATAGCATTTTCTTTAAAAATTGAAGTGAACATAGTTACTTGATTATGTTATAAAATGGCCCAATGTTTCTGTAAAGTGCATAAAACTGCCCCTTTAAGAAAAACTTTCTAATGCACTCTCCTGTTGGGGAGGCAATTTACAACAGCAGGTCCTTCAAATTTTTAAAGGAAAATAAACAAAAGAAAAAAAAAAAGAGTTGAAAACTTGTAATACTTTCACAGAATAACCAACAAATTTTCTGCATAATCTTTTTTTGATACTTATTTTCAAACTTTCTTTTGCTTTTTACAGACAAATCATATTATTTATACCTTTCTTTTTCTTCCTTACAAGAAAGAAAATCCAAGACTTTGAGCTCAGACTGACTGGCATCTAGAATAAGTCACGTTCCCAAGGGATGATAAAACCCCGGCAGGTAATGCTCTGACAGACTTTCTCTAATACCTCGCGCTCAGAACATTGTGACCGGGCGAGCCTCTTCTCTTAATGAACACTCGCATATGCCGATACGGCTTAATCCGCGTAAGCATTCGGTAATCCCGTTAGATTTGTGCAAAACAAGCTTTCATTTTTATTCCCTGCAAACGACCCTGTTCCTAGATCGGTCCAGACTGTCAGACTTGGCACACACACCCCCGGCCGGGTCACCTGGCTTTTAAATATGGCACCCAAAGTGTGTGACCTCGTTTCACTCCCTGTGTCGCGGCAACTGCTGGTGTCGAACAGGCAGCAGTGGCTGTTTTCAGCGCTCTAGGTTTTGTGTTTGTTGCTGCTTCCGGTTCACAGATTGTGATAAATCTCGGGAATGCGATAAAAATAATTGTCCACGCTATCTGCACCACATGTTTGTTTGGGTTGACTGCTGTCAGCCCGTAGATATATCTAGACGTTGAGTTGACAACATTATGCGTCATATTTCTCATAAATTTTAAAACATACTGTATATATTTTCCTACTGACTAGATAAAATGCTGCTGATGTAGCATAGAGATGAATGCATCAATTTTTGATATTGTATTCAAAGATAATGTTATGTCCTTAAATAAAAACATTTAGGCTTTAAATAAGCCATCTGGAGTGAAAATGTGCAGGACTTCCTGCCGAGTGATCCTCATGGAAACAGATTCTGTCAGGAATAACTTCCTGGTGACGACACCTGTCTGCAACCATCGATCCAGCCTAGTTCACATAATTGATAAACAAACCTTGCAAGAGAGGAAGCAGCCAATCATCAGCTGGCGTCGAGCTTCAAGAAACAGAAAGTCATCAAGGTGTTTCTTGAAAACTGTGTAAAAACGTGTTAAAAACATCCACCTTCCCAGCAGATGCGACGCCCACATTTGAACTGGAAGTTCTTCATGCTGAGCTTTGAGGTGATAAGACCCTATTCCTATTTCAATAGCAGTTTATTCTCCTTCCAATAGTATGGATGAACAATCTTCGGCAGCCCTTTTGAAGACGTAAAGGTTGACGTAAGGAAGGTCTCACAAAGGATGAATGCATGAAAAGGCTAACGGCTAAGCATAGTGGAGGATCTATGATGCCGCGGTTCCTCTTCCAAACCTTGTTAAAGAGGCATCAAGGATTCTTTCAAATATCGAGTAATTTAAATACAAATATGTTCATTTAAATACAAATATGGCGGACTCCAGCAATAAACTGTCATTTTGTGTTTTAACATATTGTCAAATCAGTGCAGGCAAGGTTCTCCAGAAATCAACCTTCAGCCTTTAGATCAGTCTTCTGATCGAAATGCTACAAAAAACTTGTGAGACAAGTTAAAAAGAAGAGAGAAAAAGAGACTTCACCCACCGGATGAGCTTGAAAGAGAAGAAGAATGGTTAAATATGCCTCTCTCTGTATGCGCCAACATTTTTGAAATGTCATAGGAGAAGCGTGACGAGTGACGAGTGACAGCGGTGAGTTAAAGTCTCCTTCACCAACACCCAAGATGTGATGGCAACGGCAGCAACGGCACAAGAAAGTTTAACACTTTTCTGCTTTCTTGTGGCGCATCGCCGGCATTCGTGTGCACGTCTACGTGTACGAGATTGAAAATTCACAACTTTCCCTCCTCAGCTGGAGGAGGGCAAATGATTGTTGCCTCATCGTGCAAGTTCCGTAGAAAACGAGTAGAGAGGGAGCAACATGTGGCTGGTCCTTAAGTTCTCTCCTACTGTCACATGTTGCATCTCCTAAGTTTGGTATTTCGGCCTTTATGAGTAGAATCACAATCTGAATCTTTTTCGTCAAAAATGAACTCTAGAGACGGTTGAAAGCTGACTATTCTTATACCACAATTTGCTGTATGAGTTTTCATAAGGATCGGTGAATGAATACGAGACAGAAATCAGAAATGTTTTTTTTTAAGTTTCAAAGACTAGTTTTAAAACCTTGATACATAGTTTGTGTAAAGCTCTATTATCCGGTGACTAAACCTCACCTTTAGCTTGAGTGCCTAATCTTAGCGTTTACGTTAACCCACTTAACCTCCTCCGCAGTCCTAATCCTGACTGTAACAGATCTAATATTGTTTCAAAAATACTTCAACCTGAGGGATTCAGAGCAAAGACATCAGTGATGAGCAAAACGACGGCTTTTGGGTCATGGATCAGAAAAGCAGAAAGTGTACAGTTGGTTCGTTACCCCAGCTCAGTGAACTTTACATGCACAAGTTTTCGGTGGTTTTTGAGGTTTCAGACAGTAATTACAAGTTCCAGAGCTGTCACTATTAACATAAAAACTGTCAAGAATATCATAAACCACCACTTTTACTTTTGCCCCCATTGGGGATAGGTAGATCTAAGACTTGTTCTACGTACACAGAAATACTGTCTAAATCGAGGTTAGTGAGCCACACTCTCTTAGCGAGATAACCATAATTATTGTCCATAACTTAGTTGAGTTTAACTTTAGCTATGTGAAGCTGTAAGAATACAATATACAATGTTATCTACGTCGGCATATCAGGACCATTGCATAAAAAATTTGCAAAGTCAAAAATTTGCTGGAAAAAAAAAAGATTAAAATATGTCAATTTCTGGGTTGGAAAAGTGAAAGTTTGCACACAAAAAAAACTCAGAAATATCAATGTTTTTTTTTTTTTTTTTTTTTTTGAAGATACATTTTTGGCTGAAATTTACTCTTTTTTTTCCATCTACAAGTGTATAATGGTCCGTTCCAAACTCATATACTTCATATATATAAAATATTATTTCGGGGCATGCTGTGGTGGCGCAGGGGGTTAGCACGCCCCACGTTTGGAGGCCTTAGTCGACTTCGCGGGTTCGACTCCAGGTGACCTTTGCCGCATGTCTTCCCCCCTCTCTTTCCTGTCTGCGTACTGTTGAAAAAATACGAGCCACTAGCGCCGCAAAAACGCTTCGGAGAAAAAAAAAATTAAAACGTATTTCAACCCTTTATTTCTTGTAATTTTGATGATTATGACCTGCAAGTTATGAAAGCCCAAAATTCAGTCTCGGAAAATTTGAGAATTGTCAAAAAGTTAAATATTGAAAACTCATGATATCGCATCCTAATCAGCAGGTTAACTCAAAACACCTGCAAAGGTTTACTGAGCAAGAAAGTTGAGTGGAAGGAAGAAGTGTAATGGAGAAATGTGCAGCAGCAACAGGGATAACCACAGCCTTGAGAGGAAAGTCGAGCAAAATTCATTCAAGAGGATCGGAGAGCTTCACAAGGAGTGTATTGATTATGGAATCAAGATTGTGCACAGATTTAAATTCATGCACAAGGCATAACTGTTTTATTATATTTATATATATATATAGTGATCTGAAGTACCATAAATTGATTCTTGGTTTTCATTTGTAAGCCACAATTATCACAATTAAGAAAATAATAAAATCTCGAAATATTTCACTTTAGTATGTGTCGATAAAGTTGATCAACAGGCTCTTAGAACTGTTTTATGATTTTCCAAAGAAAAACCCAGTAATGTGATGCCTTACTGAATTGTGAGCATTATTACTCCATGGCATTCCATCTTCAAAGTTATTTACTGAATTGGAACAACTCTTTATTATCACAGTTCAGGAGTACTGGAACAGAAATGAGCAAAAGCAAAGGCACTTTTAAAATGTTGAGCTCTTAAGCAATGCCAAAAGATGTTTACTTTCACATTAATATACCGTTGTATATGAACTTAAGACTCACAAATAATAATAAAAAAAATCCTTCCTATTCACTACTCGAGTATTAATCATAAGGTAGTAATACTCATATGAGAAATTGATTTCTTTTGGGAATAACTCACACATCAACGCAAATGAACTCAAATATTTTAATTTCAACACCAAAGTCAAACCAAATATTTATTAAAAAAATAGACAAGCTTTTACTTTATTCGCTCAACCTAAAGGCTTTAGGATTCCGGGATTAATATTGCCCAGGAAGTTTCCACTTCTCTATGTTGACGCTCTTTTATTTGAGGTTTTGTAAGACGGCAGAAAGGGTAGATACTGGAAACATTTAAACCTTTTTAGAAAACTGTTGCAGAACGGGATGTCATAGTCAGAGGAGTTTAAGCCGTCCCCTTGCACTTTGTCCTGCCAGTTCTTGATCCCTCTCTCTTTGGCCGTGCCTAAAAAGAGAAGACTGGGTAAGCTGGCAGCAACAATGAATTTTGTAATAATTTGATGTTTTCTAATGTTTTATTCTTTACCTGGAATCGTATTATCAAGAAGAAACCCAAAAATTCCACCGATGAACATATGTGTGGTGAACAGCACTACGATCACCTGGTCCATCTCTTTTATTCCTTTAGGAGGGAATAAAAAAAGTTAAGCACCTTTACAAAGATTGTGCGGTATCTTGAACCATATAAATGTCAAAGGTCTTGGTTCATTAAGTTTAAGTTTCTGAAACAACAATAATTCCATGAAAAAGTAGAGATTTTTGTTAGTTTTAGTGTTAGTGTTAGTTAGTTTTTCATATATTCTATATGCAGTTTTCAATGGTAAGCTCATTAAGGGGTGAGGAGGGGCGACTCCCTTTCATATTGAATAAAGGTTGAATAGTTTTACCCAGTCTTCTTTGCACAATTCTTTAAAAGGGACAGTATTATGTGTATTTCAGCCACATAGAATAATTTTATAGCACAATAAAGTAACCATGTTTCCTTCACTTGTTATAAAAATGCTGCTTAAATCAAATATGACTCCAAATAAATTTGACCTCGTAATTTAACACCTTGAAACTGGACTGGAAATTAACATGGATATCGCTCTGCTCAGAGCGTCTGGGAGGAGCTTAAACAGTAGGCTAGCATGCTAACGCTAGCTGGTTTCTTCTCTGTGGTCAGTAATTTGGATCAGGACATGTTCTCTTTGAAGTTCCAATTCATTGTGTGGGATAAAATATACTGGAGACGTGGCTGTCATGTTACACTAATAACTGATTTATAATGTAGCCTACTGAATCATAATCAAATCAAATTGTAAAGTGACTCAGAATTCCTGCCTCTAATAGATTCTGCCCTTGTCACTTTTCAGTGTGACTTGTACAGTAATTTACATTGATGTAGGTAAATATATGTATTTGCTATACATATATAGCACATTATATATGTGAAATTGTACCAGCTTATACAATTGTAACAATTAGCGAAATACGTTAAATTTTGTTAATTTAACAGTCAATTAGCTCAATTGTTTTAGCTAATTTACCGTTAGCTAAAACAAACAGTAGATCAAACAGTAAATTAAAATCTGTACACTTAATTATTTCTTTGAAAAATCACTATCACAATCATTCCTCCCTGGAGAAAGAATGGTTCAAAATCAAAACTGATCCAGAACTTCAATTGAAAATGACAGTCCTGCCCCGATGAATGGATGTAAACTTTTCTGTTTTCTTTATTTACCATTCAAGCTCTCATGAGCTAACCATTGAGAGCTAATGAGAAAAACAAATTTTAAGCTGATAGTAGATGAAGATTATGAAAAGGATTAAAACAAAAAACAGTTGGAGGACTGAATGGCTGCTTACTTTCCTGTGAGAACATTTACATGTGAGAGTACGGGATGGGAATCTTTCCTGAGTGGGCGATTAAAGCGTTAAAAAGAAAGCAAAACAAAACAAAAAAAAGACATTAAAGACATCCCGCAGTATTTCGCTTTATAAAACTTTGTGTCAGTTACTCGGCTGAAAAACCGAACCGATTTCTTTTTATTGGAACACCCTACTCTCAAAAGCTCCTTTATTTCCGAATCTGGAGGTGCCACAAACACAATTCCAATTAACCTTTATAGTATTTGTTCAAGCCTTAATCTTGGACAAAAAACTAACTTCAGGCTCAGGAATAAATAAATCCATCAAAAACGGGGAGATAATGATGTGTTTTTGAAAGTTGGAACAGTCCAGTGGCCACACAGCTTTGTTAAAATTCCAGGGTTTAAAAAATTTGAGAACATGATAAGTAATTCCCAAACTTTTTCCACTGATTAATGTTGCATGTATGCTGTGGCAATTATAATGAAAAACAAATCTCTAAAATACAAAAATTTAAATGCGCATAGACCTGATTGCATACTAATACTAACTCTTTGTAGGAAAATCTTTAGCTTTAACTTCAGCATTCACTTTGATCATTATAGATTGTTAGCACATCTCTTGTCCCCAGCTCCCTTCAGAACTTCTGCTGGATTTTGTTTTGGACTCTGGTTAGATCATTCCCAAAGTTACAAATCGCTCATCAGCTTTCTAGCAGACACCAGTGGATTTAGTGTCGGTGAGCCACTTTGAAGGTCCAATGAGCCGAAAACCTTTGATGATAAAATGCAAAAGTGGTATCATGAAATTCAGTTTGAAGAACAAAAAACACAGAACATGATGTTATTACCACCATGTTTACTGTGGGTTTGGTGTTGTCTGGGCGATACTCGCTGGTGTTTTTGTGTTACTAAATTTCCAGTGAAGAGCACATTCTCCCACACAACCTTGGAATATTTCAGCAAGACTTGGTGTTTAAAAAAAGATATCTGTTTTACTTCTTGCTCTAGAAATATGTAAAATCCTGATATGGTGTGGAATAACCATTTTTCCAGCTGCTACTTTTGTGGCACTGGCTTCATTGCACTGATGAGTAGGTATCAGCAAATTTCTGTTAGGCTTAGCTGGATTTTCATTTTGATTCACCAGATTTACTGCATTTGGCTGGAGGGTTGACATCGGTAAGAATGAATGCTTAAACTGAAATAAAAGCCTTAGTTTAAAGGTTTCCATACACGAATGCAAACCCTTAACAAATTAGCTTGTACACAATTCAGGTTTCCTTGAAGGTATACCAAGTTTGGAAATAATTTACCCAATTTTTTACCCAACACTTTTTTCTTCTGGGACTTAGGAAAATAAATGAATGCGTATGAAACCCTTAAGGCTGCAGTATTTGACTTTTATTTAAAACAAGCTCTTTCCATATTATGTTAAAACTATCACTTTATTGTGACAGTATAATATGAGACAATAGTCTCAAACTGTGAAAAAAAATCAAGCTGCTCTGCCTTCTCCTATGAACCTGCTGTCATCTAAACAAACACACTGTTCCACCAGAAACAACCATCAGAGAAAGGAGGACGGTGTTAGAGCTGTCAGTCACCCTTCACTTTCCTATCTGCTACGCTACAGCTAGTTCACCAAAATGGAGCCTGCCATGAATGCTAAGGCTAGCTAGCATAACTGCCGATGAAGGCGGCTAAACAGTTTTTCTGTGATACTAAGTTGTTTCTCTGCCATTAACACATTGAGAAGCATGTACACGAGGTTCAGTGACAGCGCTAAGACCTTTCTCAGGGCTCTGATTGGTTGTTTTTTGACCGGGAGCGGCACATCTATCCAAAACGGCAACAGGAGCTCTGGGAGGAGGTGGAGGAGCTCCATCTTTTCACAGACTATCTGTCTCATACCATACTGTCACAACATGGTGACAATTTGAAAAGAACATGTGAGAACCATATTTTTGTCAAAGTTACATATTGTAGCTTTAAGAAGGTAAGATGGCAGGACTGATTGAAGAATGTCATATTCAAGGAAAAAAAAAAACATCACCAGAAGACTGAGGTTGCATTAAAAATCAAAACAGTCAAGAAAATCTTCTGGTGGTAAAAGGGAACCCTTTGTTGTCACCAGACCCCTGAGTACTGATTTTCTCAGTCAGTATTAGCCTTTTATGTGGCATGTTTGACCACCAGCACAAGGGTGAACACAGAGGGCTATTGAGTGCGAATGCCAGCATGTTGGATTCTGCCCTGCTTTCATAACGTCCCTCCGGCAATAAACCTCCTAATGAAGTTGTATCGAATTGAATCAAGAACTGAAAACAGAACTGACGTAGTTTTAATCTGAACGCACTCTTGTTTGGTTAACCCAAGACGCACACACACACACGCCAGCATGCCCAAGCAAGCTCACACACACACACACACACACACACCCTTGCACGCAATCAGGAAATTCTCCTGCCCAAAGAGGTGCCAGTCAAAAGTTCATGGTATCTGCTGAGCTTAGTGGAACTCACACAGCCGATAGTTTTAAGAATGTCTGGAACAGACTACGGTTTGTTTACAAAGAGCATCGAGAGGCCTCGATCTTGTTGTGCGGACAAATCAGCTGAGTGTTGAAGCAAGAGAAAGACTCTGGAGAAGGGTGCTTTATTTGATCCGGGCAGATTACAGCCACTGTCATGGGGGCCAGCCAAGAGGATTTGGGAGGTAAGCAGCCTAGACCTGAGAAAACCAGACAAGCCTTTGTGCCCAGTGATGACTCTGGATTAGCACTTCCCTTGGAGACACTCGCATCACATGACTTCTAGGATCAAAGTCTTATGTCTGCATAGAAGAACTGTTTAATCTTGGGGATTGCTCTTTTGATAATGCCTTCATAGAGGGTCACCACAAACGGTCTCATTAAAACCAGTCGATGTAGCATCAAGAGCAACTAACGGCCTGCGACTGACGTGGTTTTGACGTCTTCGACTTATTGCACATAGAACTCTGTCTATGTCAACTGGAGTGATGTGTTTATCTGGCTGAGGCCATATCTATACTCCTGTATATTTATACATGTATATAAATATACAGGGGTATAGATACCATACTGTATGGGGTGGGAATTTATCGTTATAAATTTCTTATTATGATAAGAATTTTGATCTATCATTGTCACAATAAATTCCTATTAATGAAGTAAAAGAAAACTGCATGAATTGTTCGGATTATTTCATTTTTTTACGATTTTTTTCCACTGTTTATTCAATGAGAGTATCAATAAATATCAATAAATCTGAAAATATTGTTAAATTAAGTGACAGTGTGTAGATTATGGATATAAATCACACTTCTTTATATGACTAGTGTGCTGAAGAAGCGCATTAAAAATGGAATTTTGTATTTGTGGGGCTATGAATGTTGTGTCATGCGGTTACAGTCAAACAGTTAACTAAGAACTGTCTTGTTTATTGTTTTCAAAACAATACCACAAAATAGTGATACAACCTGAAGGCCTTATCACCAACCCCAACAAGACGTTTTGTCTTATTTGAACTGAGATTTATGTTACGTTTTTAAAAACATAACATAAACACCACAAAGAAAGTTACAAATTTTTTGGGATGATTTATTTACAGTTCTTGAGCAGTTTCCCCCCATGCTTTCACTTTTTGATAATTCATCTTTGGTCATAACCTTTAAGTCTATGAGGTTGATAGGCCAATGCCCTAATCTTTAAACTCCCTTTCAATCAGATTTAACTCAATCTGGGTCACTGAAAATCATGGATATGACTTCACTCACAAGGAACTTGTAGATTGAATTAAAAGATTTCCTATTATTTCTTATTACCGTATTTTCCAACTATAAGGCGCACCACATTATAAGGCACACCTTCAATGAATGGCCTATTTTAAAACTTTTTTCATTGCATTATAAGGCGCATAGAATAGATGCTACAGTAGAGGCTGGGGTTACATTATGCATCCATTAGATGGAACTGCGCTAAAGGGAATGTCAACAAAACAGTCAGATATTTCAGTCAAACTTTATTAATAGATTACAAACCAGCTTTCTGACAACTCCGTTCATTCTCAAAATGAATGAACAGCTGTTCTATTATTTTCCCCGAGGTAAAGTAAGTGACGTGGTATTTTTGTGACACAGTTTATCTTTTAACAACAGCAAGATATAACATATAGTGGAGGGGAACTTTTCCTCAATTCAATAAACACGTAAAAAACAGTCTGATACTGTTACGGTAAATCTAACGTTAGTGCAATCACAATATGTATCCACTTCTGCTATAACCATTGATTCGTTCATGTTAAATTCTCTCGCTGCTGCTCTATTCCCGTGTTCTACTGCGTGACTGATTGCCTTGAGCTTAAACTCTGCGTCGTAAGCGTGTCTCTTAATAGGAGCCATTTTGGGGTTTTTACACAAAACCCAGCATGCACCGCGCGTTTCTTCTTCTACGGGGGAAAATGAAGTCGGCGGCTGCTTACCGTAGTTGTGAGACCTGTTGTGGCTCAATATTGGTCCATATATAAGGCGCACTCTCGGCTTTTGAGAAAATTGAAGGTTTTTAGGTGCGCCTTATAGTGCGGAAAATACGGTATTTACACCCAATGGTACAAATATTATTCGGCTTAGCTGCACTGAACTAAAAGTACAAAAAAAGACTCATTGACTAGTTTCTACACCAGTATACTTTAATTTCCTCCTGATATTTTGTTTCCTCATCTTTTTTCAGTCTGTGTCTCTCTCTTGCAAAGCAGCAAATACACTACCCACAGCCACCACCATTTGTGAACACTGGTACACACAAACAACCCAGAGGTACCAGTTAACCTGGATTTAACCCAGATTAAACCCTGGGCATAGGTTACAATGCTCACCTGTCACCTTAACAGTTTAATTCTTGTCTTTGACCCGTTGCACCACTTATGTCATTCTGCTTATGCTTCCACCAGCCCACACATATATGAGTAGCACAGCAGACCAGCTTTACCAACAATGATCTAGTTAGACGGTTAAACGCATTAACAGAAAGGGTCACTAATGTTCCAGAGTATAAAACATCCCCAGTGATCCAATTTTTATTTCATCTGTCGTCTCCCTTAAGCTGGTATGTTTTTTCTTTCACAGTCTCGCCCACAGTGGACACACCTTGTGGAGGCTAATAAGGTTTGTTCAGTTCATCCGGTTGTGCCGGGAAGCTTGAAAAAAAAAAAAAAAACTTCCTCCATACCCAGACCCTAACAAGACACAAGCCAAAGAGTACCAAATCTGAGAGGGATCAACGATCAGGAGCATAGGAGACACAGTATTGCCCCCAGCAGGCTGAACTGGTTCTTACATGCCAACAGAACTCAGCTGATTGGTTCGGTCTGACCGGCTGAGCCACAAACTAAATCCATCCACTCCTTCTGTTGAGTCTGACAGGAGTAGAAAAATGATGGAAAAACAACAACATATTTAGATCTGTTCAGGTAAGACAACAGTAAACTCTGTCCTTGTCACTTGGAAATCCAGGCTGAAGGCTAATGATAAACTGTTTGCCATCTGGGGCCTCTGGGATTTGGCAACACCTTCCCTTTAGAAGCTTAGACTGGCAGAACTGCTCCCATCTTTTCAAGTGTAATCTGAAAGTGGAAACACAATGGGAGAACACTAACATTTTCAGTCATGAGCCTGTTATTTTCTTTGGAAAAATCAAAGCTCTTTTCTTTAATTAATCAGATGGTGGTTTCTTTTTAGTCAAAGACTGTGACTGCTTCAGGATGCATACCAAAGAACACTGGCACCAACAAGGGCTACTTCTCATTGGAGAGCTATACAACAATAACAAGATACAGTAAATGCCATTCAAGCATAGTAGTCTTGCTGATACTGATAAACCAGTGACGAAGATATGGTAGTTCCTAAACGATAAGCCAGTGAGTGGTTGGAACAATTTGTCAAACAGTCCCACATCCTGACAAGCTAATACAGGCCAGCAAGTTGTGAGCTTATAACCTGTCAGTTTAACACAGGTATAGAACACACATGGTTAAATGAGAGAACAATTTTTTTTTTAAATAAAACGGCGTGCTGCTTGTTACCTTGTTCTGTGAAAGTTTTCTTTGCAAATTTTGTCACGTTAAAACCAATAAATTGCAATGTATTTTATTATGATTTTAAGCAATAGTGCAACAGGAAGTAGGAAAATATGTATGGTTTACACATTTTATTGACAAACTAAACTGGTACCCCCCAAATAAAATCCAGTACAACTTGTCTCACCACCTGCAATTCCTGAATAAGCATAAAATTGCGCAAATTGAAAATACCAAATTAATTTGATAATTGAAACTCGGCAATTTCGAAAAAACATGTTTTTCGGTAAAACGTTTTTGTGCTAGCATGAGGAGATTTTTCATTTGTATCGAAATAGATGGATTTTGCAAAACTCCAATGGAAACACTATTTTAGCGTCTCAAAAGTCACGTGATCAACAAAAGGGTGTTGAAAGTGGTAGGAGGATGATGGTTTGTTTTTGTTTTTTGTCGGACAACGTTTAGTTGGCTCCACCAGAGCTCTCACAGCATCGCACGGTTCATGAAAAGTTGCTCTGAAACACTTCATCAAGTGCAGCTTAATTCATCATCTGGAGATGAAAAAAAGCAACCCACAACAGGAAAGAAGTCAAGACAAGAAGCAAACGAAAGGCAAACATTCTTTACATTTACTACACTGACAAATGCTGCAGAACTTATTAGGATTCAGCAAAAGTTCTCCACTTGTGTTCTTATGAAGTTTGTCAAATCCTGAAAGGGTTTTATTCTTGCAACATCGTGTAAAATAAGATATTAGAACATACAGGCCTTAATTCATTATTAATGAAGGAGCCAAAAAGCCCATCATAATTCTGGTGAAGGTTCTGGTGACTTTGGTCAGAGTTGTTATAAATAATTGTTGTTTGTGAAATTACAGGTTTTATGTGTCTGAAAGGCAAAAAAAGACATAAATATTTATTTGATTTCCCAGATATCTGGCTATGTGTGGACTAGGCCTAAACATACAAATCCACTTTACTGGGGTAATCATTCATTTTTGTTGTAATGTTTTCGAACCTGAAAGGCTTTTAAAAGAGCGTCTATTGTAACTTTACCTGTGTCAATGATGCCTGGATTGGAATGAAACCAGGTAGGTAGCACAAGTCCACTGAAGGTAGAAAAACCAAGGATGAGGAGGTTGCGGGAAGAGTTGAGATCAACATGCTAAAGAGAAGGAGAGGGGGGGAGAGGGGAGAATGACATTATGTCACACAACTTGTTTAAATTGGTTTATTGACTATTGCTTCCAGACTATTTTGTTGTTCTGTGAAAATGAGCAGCCAACTCTGTTTTGGAACAGAGTAGATAAAATGAAATTAGACATAATGTGGAAATAAAAAAAAGCCTATGAGTCAAATACTATTTTAAGATGGATTCACATTTGATCATAACAGGTTAAAAATGTTAAAGTGGGGTTAGCCCCTAGTATTTATAGACTCAGAATTGAATCAGATTGGGGAAACAAGCAAGAATCTTTATTTTCCCATGACACAAAATTGTCAGTAATCAACATGAATAGCAGCAGGTAAAGACAAATGCACATGGAAACTGGAACTTTTGACTTTATATGTGTTCCATCTCCATTGGGCCCTTGTGTGTTTTTCCATTTGCTTAAAAACTGAAATACAATACCCAAGGTTTCAGTTCAATGCTAAATCTGAACACTTTGATATTGCAACCAGGCATTGTGTAAATGGTACACACTGAACTGCAGCTCCCTCAAGCTTTTGCTACATATAACTGGGACTCGAGGGAGCTGTAGTCGTTCAATGCGAACAAAACAGTTGTTGGATGAATATAAAAAGAAGCCAAAACATATAAAGTTTCAACTGTTTTACAAAGACTGATAAAAGAAATTCTTTACAGGAAAAATACGTCATTGGGACGGGACTTCAAACACTAATGAGATGGTGAGTCGGTGCTTTGAGAGCGCAAAGTGGAGATTTCTATGTTCTGGGTGTTACTTTCTTGCAAAAGCTTCCCTGGACTCCCTGCTGCTTGTTTTCTTTAACACTCGTTAAAAGCAGCCTGAGACCTCTGAGAACCAGCCAAACAGTTATGGTCTAAGGCAAATAAAACCAGCACAAAGCAATTAATAGTTATTATTTGTTATTTGAGCACTCCAATAGTTTTCAGTTTCAACAAATGTTCTGCCAGATCTCATGTTAACTTGTCTATAGTGGAGAAGGAAAGACCAACGTCTAATTACGGTTGCTATTAAAACTAAAGACCTCAGTCAAAACGTTGAAACTTGATAGGAGCCGTTGTTGACGGAAAGTGTTTCCGAAACCTTTCCACATTTTCTTATGCAACAAATAAAAAGAAGCACACAATTAATCGTGAGGTGGAGGAAAATGCAAAGTTTTTAACATTTGGTATTCCACGTAAAAATCTGTAAACCATGTGGAGTGTATTTATGCTAAGCCCTCCAGATTAAATACTCATGAAGCACATTTTTGCTGCCGTTATACCTGTAAGTCTTTAGGTATATCAGCTTTGCACATGTAGTTGGCTGGTTTGGGTTTTATCTAATAAACAGGGACTTTTTTGTCATAAAGTAACTTCTCATTGGGACACACAGAAGTCGCATGTAGGGTACCCCAAGGTTCCGGCTAGCTCAGACTTTAACAAGTCATAACTTTAACTACCAAAGCTATGCAGATAATACACAGCTCTACATTACAATTTCACCAAACGACTCCAAACTTATCCATGTAGTGAACAGATCCGTAGAACAAATCAATGTGTGGAGGCGTCTTTCCTTTCTCCAGCTGAACAGAAACGAAACTGAAGTTATTGTCTTTGGACCAATAGTGGAATGATCAGCATGCAGCTTCAGATTTTTCAGCTAGATACTATCAATCAAGCCTGAAATCTGGGTGTTGTGATGTACTCAGACAAGACAAATAAAGATAATTACAAAGTGGGGATTCTATCACCTGAAGAACATTTCTAGGATTAAAGAATTAAAGTCCCAGCAAGATCCAGAGAAACTCATCCATGTCTTTATCTTTAGTTGCACTGAGTCAAACGGCTCCACATGATCCACAGTCCTGCTGCTGGCATTCTCACTACAACCAGGAAGATAGAGCACATCGCCCAGTCCTAAAGTTCTAACACTGGCACCTTGTAGCTCAGAGAGTAGACTTTAAAATACTTTCATTAGTTCATAAATCACTGATTGTCTTAGCACCAAAATACATTTCAGTCCTGATGTTGTCATGTCAACCTTCCAGAAAACTCAGGTCTTCTGGTTCAAGTCTACTTTGTATCCCCAAAATGAAAAGCAAAGTTGGAGAAGCAGTTTCTATGCTCCACTAATCTGAAATAAACTTCCAAAAAAATACAAAACAGATGAAACACTGAGTTCCTTTAAATCAAGGCTAAAAACTCACCTGTCTCGAGTTGTCTTTGACTGGAACATTGATCAAAATGTTTGATAACAATTATTCTTGACGATGGCATTTGACGAATTTTTATGTTGCTGCTTGTTTCATAATCGGTAAAAGTATTATGTTTTTATCACGTAAAGCACTTTGAAATATGTTGTTGCTGAAATGTGATATACAAAATCTTGATTTGACTTGTTGCCTATCCTTTGCAAAATAGTTGAAGCTCATTCTGATTGGATGGATAGTTATTGTGAACATTGCTTTGAAAAGAGGTGTTCATTTATTGATCCCCAGAGACAATTCAGGCCTAAATACAAAAGAAATTTTGTCTATAAGGTGAAAGAAGTTCTTAAAACAAATAAAATTAGGTGGTGGAAAATGATGATGTTTTTTTTCTTTTAAAAATTTTAGTGTTGTATGCATAAACATTCAGCCCCCCCAAGTCAATATAGTGTAGAATCAGCTTGTAAAGCATCTGTAAAACACAAACAAAAAAACACTTAATGTGTTTACCTGAAGGTTGGAAATCCCCACAGCTGCAATCATGCCAAACATAACAAGAAACATTCCTCCAATGACTGGGTCCGGGATGGTGATAAAAACCGCTCCAAACTTCCCAAAGACGCCCAGAGCAATCATCAAAACTCCTGTTGTCTGAAGGACGAGACGGCTGCCAACCTGAGATGAAGCAAAGAAAATGACGATACTTGGAAACCCTGATTATATTTAGATATTTATGGTTTAAACATTCCTCTTGGTCTGACTTTAATTGTTGAATATTTGGAAGAGTGGCCAGCATGGTCTGAACGGTTTTGTTCACTTTCTCCTTTGACATTGCAAACTATACTTGTGAAACAGTGCAGAAACTCAACATCACCATTAACACATTCTACTTCTGTTTGCTGATTGGCCCAGGTGAAATTCATCATGAGAAATCAAGCTCAATTGGAAAAATCCAAGACAGAGTACAGAAAAGTTCTTGACAGTCACTAGATCCCAGCTTAGTAAAACACTACCGGGTTAATTTTGCACGTATGGAACTATGGGTATGCAACATGGTATTGCATACCCATGTTGCAGTACATGGATATGCATCCACATATTATGGAGCACACATTAGGTGTTTTGGAGCAAAATACATAATGTTTTGCTCCAATCTGTTTAAGAACTATAGCTGCTTTTCTAATGACCATATAATTTTGCAATTTGACAATTTCAAAAATAAATTTGCTTAATGTAAATGCAACAATTTTGAAAAAACTAGTTTTATGATAAATAGTTGTGGCACTAAGATGAGGTGGATTTTGGTTGTATTGAAAGTGTTGTGTTTCCCAGAACTGCATTGGAAACTTCGCGAGTGAAGCAAAACTTTCCTGATATGCTACCAAATTTTTATTTTCTTTTGTACAAAAAGTAATTTATCTTGACATTACATGTCAATTTTATCAACAAATAATCACAGTGGCCTCACCCTGTTTTTGGAAAACTTACAATAGCTGAGTTATACTTGACAGGAGATGGATTACTAGATTTGATCGGTGCAGTAGACGCTCACAACAGACTCACCCTCTAACTACCTACTTAGACACACACTCGACCTTGTGTGTTTGTTTCCGTTCTATTTCTATTTCCTTTCCTCATATTTGTTTGGCAGGTCTGAACAGATAACAGTAATGCATTTCTCACCTGTCGCATGAGTGAACTCACTGTTTAAGTGTACTGGCTTGGTAAAGCAGGACAGTGTCACACAACATGATGTATGCGTGATGAGTGCGCTGGTTTAGAATGTGACCACGGGTATCAGGTGAAGCTCTGCTGGCTTTTTTATATTTGAATAAACCAGCGCTACTTCAAAGACAGAAATGAAGACTCTTGTTAAAGTTTCAGTTAGCAGTTAAATTTTATGGTGCCAAATGCACTTTGTGATTCACTCGGCAAGTGTCCAAAAAGCAGGAATGTTGATATTTCTAAAGGTGATACGTTCAATGGAAAACAGACTCCTTCTTTTTCTGAAACTCAGCCTTCAGGAAGGCATCATGACATTGCTCCTCTATTAACCCTTTATCAATGTTTTTTCACCGTTTCACTGACAAGTAGCTTGTACGCTGAGCTTAACAGATGCACAGGTGTTTGCTAATTGCTGCTGGCTGGACTGAAAGGGCTGAGTGGTGGAGTCAGGAGGAGAGGGATGCTCTGTGGTAGCTTGAAGAAGCTCAAGGGAGAAGCTGCACCTCCAAATTGGTGCTAGGTCCAACCAGGTGTTTTGCACAGCAGAATGGTTGCCACGGGACATCAAAGGATTTCTCAAACATCCATGAAAGAATCGAGGCAACACCCCAGGCATGTTTTTGAAGAGGGAATAACATTATAACATGATTTAAAACTCAAAAGTTTCAGTTTTACACAATACTGCCCTTTAACATACATTGCCTTGCAGAAGTAATCATAATAGTAGAGGTTTTTCCTATTTTGTTACTTTATAACCACAAATTTATAGTCCCACACAAGGTATTACATAACTGTAAAGTGAAAGGAAAATTAAACAGGGTGTTCATTTCCTCTTTTTACAAGTCAAATGTGAAAAATATGATCCCTTTCATGGTAATCACCGTTTCAAGTTTTTGAACATGCCTCCATTAGCTTTGCACAACAGTAGACTGTACTGGCACCCGACTGGAGCTGTGTACCTTGGTAATTCCAAGTGCAGCGATGTTTTGGCTGTAGGAAGTGGTTCCATTCCCAGTTCCCCACAGTGCGGCCAGGATGCAGCCCATGCCCTCAACGGCGATGCCTCGGTTGATGGCGTGAATGGGTGGTGGAGGAGCACCAGACAAACGAGCGCAAGCATAGTAGTCACCGATGGATTCCATGGTAGATGCCAAAACGCCTGCCATCATTCCCAACACCGAGGACAGGCTTACAGTGGGAATACCCCATTGACCTGTGGACAGAAAACTAATTTATCACATTTCATTTTCCAAATGGCTGTACATAAAGTTCCTCATCATACCATCAGTTCCAGATACAAGATACACAAAAAAAACCCTTGTAAAAGCGCAGGCAGGGTCACTGTGACCCTGGCAGAACGCACACAGGGTTAAAAGCTCATGGTCTCCAATGGACAAATTCTTCAAATCTTTAGACATACTGAATTGTCATACCAAAATAGAATTAATCAAGCATAGAACGTAATTGGTTAGATGGTTTAATACCAGACTAGGTCATTAATTAAATAACGGGGAAAAAATAACATAGTCATCATCAGACCTTACACAGTTTCTACTCTTGTATTTCATTTTCCACATCTCTGGGGGAAAACAGTTATTTGGGGTTTTTTACAAGGAGCATAGAAAAATGGAATCCACATAAAAACCAAATGGAAATGTAGAGAGTAAACAGTTTGCCTCAATTTTACGACAGTTCAGTTATGAAATTATTGCTATTGCTGTTATTGCTGTTGGATAAGATGAACTGCAGTCCCTTCAATAAACATGATTAAAACCTTGTAAGAACTGGAAGCATGGATGCCATTCATTACACAATACAACGGACCATCACAGTAAGTTTTTAAAGAACCGTCTTTAGGTTTTTTTAACAAAACTACTACTGAAGTAACGCTTGACGCTCTGTATGAATGTTTTGTTTTATTTTATTTTATTTTATTCATACAAGTCTATGACCCATCTTGTGCTTTCCAAAGAAAAGGTCTTTGCAAAACTTCAGCAGGGATCATTTCTGCTTTTGGAAAGTGTTTTTCTTTCCTAAGATTAAGTATTCGAGAAAACACCACAACATAAAAATTAGAACCTGTATGCTATTGGTGTACATCTTCAGTCCTCAAGGGCTGGCTTCCTGCCAGTTTTAGTTGTGTCTCTGTTCCAACGTAGCTGATTCAAATGGTTCAACTACCTGCTCAGCATGTCAAAGTTCTGCAGAGGCCTACTGAGGAACAATGATTTAATTCAGGTTGTTGAACCGCAGAAACAACTAAAACATACAGAACACCGGCCCAGGAGGACTGACTTTGGAAACCGCTGCTGTATGCACTTAAAGGTAAAACATCCTACAGATGTTCACAATTTCTTCATGTGGAGGATTCGACATGGCATTGTCTTTTGATGCACATGCAGTATGTTAATTTCTCATATGGATGACAGAGATACTCTGGCTTGTGGGATCCATGGCTTGAAAAGCACAAAGAAGATTGTGATTTCTCTGTATTTCTCTGAACTGTGATGCAGTTTGCCTAGGAACTGCATCACTTGTGAAGTAGTCTAATATTCAAATCTACAACATTTAGGAATGTCAAAAAAATTGTGAAAATTCTAAGTTCAATCTTAATGAAACAATGGGAGGGAGAATCATAGAGAACCTCTGTGATTTTTGGTTGGCATGTAAATCTGCCATGTACCAGCAAACAAGCAAGTGGACTCGCTCTAATCTTGCAAAAGTAGTTGTATCCCTTCAACTTTTTCACATTTTCTCATGTCACAACCAAAAACTTTCATGTATTTTTGAGGAGTTTAACAAGGTTGCCCAAAATTTAGTAGTGGTGAAGTGGAAGTAGTTTTATTTTTAACAACTTTTACAAGTAAAAATCTGGAAGGTGTAGCATATATGGAGTGAAAATAGTCTCAAAATATCTGTGCGTGTGTAATACTGGATTTGTAACTCGTGTAAGCATCTTTGTGTGTAACATTGGATAGTTGTGTCTGTGAAACATGATTTGTAAATCGGAAAAAGAGAAAAAACCTTCTCCTACGCCTACAAATGTTGAAAAAGTACGCAGGAGTCGCCAGAAATATGAGCAAATGTTAGGCATAGTCCTTATAGAATTGTCAAGTGTTCTTTGCCGTTTGAGCATACCACATGCGAAGGCATCTAACAACCACCTTACAGAGGTCAGGATGGCCGAGCGGTCTAAGGCGCTGCGTTCAGGTCGCAGTCTCCAATGGGAGGCGTGGGTTCGAATCCTACTTCTGACACAATTGCTTGCATTTAAGTAGAATGTGGTCTTTTACTCGCATCTGCCAACCAGATCTTGAGGAGACGTTCAGTGGTTCTCTGGAATAAAATCTCTCGTCACACATTATGGCAACAATTTACACCAGTGGCATGGGAGCAATGCAAACGTAGTAATGTGGTAAATAAACTGCCAACTTTTGCTCCACATTATGAGCAAATATTTGGCATAATCCTTATAGAATTGTCAAGTGTTCTTTGCCGTTCGTGCCTACCGCATGCGAAGGCATCTTACAACCACCTGACAGAGGTCAGGATGGCCGAGCGGTCTAAGGCGCTGTGTTCAGGTCGCAGTCTCCAATGGAGGCGTGGGTTCGAATCCCACTTCTGACAATCTGGCTATTTTCAATTTCCCTGACTCCACTCTGAGACTTTGTTTGAACTTGACTTATGTACTTCTGGTATAAGTAAGGAATTTGAAATGGAGGTCCAACTGTCCTCTCACACTGTTTTTAGCACACAACTGTTTTCAGGACACAATTAGGCCGCATGTGAAGGCATCTTGCACACAAGGCACAGAGGTCAGGATGGCCGAGCGGTCTAAGGCGCTGCGTTCAGGTCGCAGTCTCCAATGGAGACGTGGGTTCGAATCCCACTTCTGACACAATTGCCTGCATTTAAGTGGAATGTGGTCTTTTACTCGCATCTGCCAACCAGATCTTGAGGAGACGTTCAGTGGCTCTCTGGAATCAAATCTCTCCGCACACATTATGGTAACAATTTACAACAGTGGCATGGGAGCAATGCAAACGTAGTAATGTGGTAAATAAACTGCCAACTTTTGCTCCACATTATGAGCAAATATTTGGCATTATTCTTATAGAATTGTCAAGTGATCTTTGCCGTTCGAGCCTACCGCATGCGAAGGCATCTAACAACCACCTGACAGAGGTCAGGATGGCCGAGCGGTCTAAGGCGCTGCGTTCAGGTCGCAGTCTCCAATGGAGGCGTGGCTTCGAATCCCACTTCTGACAATCCGGCTATTTTCATTTTCACTGACTCCCCTCTTAGACTTTGTTTGATATCGACTTATGTACTTCTGGTATAAGTAAGGAATTTCAAATGGAGATCCAACTGTCCTCTCACACTGTTTTTAGCACACAACTGTTTTTAGGACACAATTAGGCCGCATGTGAAGGCATCTTGCACACAAAGGAGAGAGGTCAGGATTGCCGAGCGGTCTAAGGCGCTGCGTTCAGGTCGCAGTCTCCAATGTGAGGCGTGGGTTCAAATCCCACTTCTGACACAATTGCTTACATTTAAGTGAAATAAAAATGGTATCTTCTACTTGCATCTGCCAACAAGAACGTTAGTAGACGTTCAGTGGTTCTCTGAAATAAAATCTCTCTGCACACATTATGGTAACAATTTACACCAGTGGCATGGGAGCAATGCAAGCGTAGTAATGTGGTAAATAAACTGCCAACTTTTGCTCCACATTATGAGCAAATGTTAGGCATAGTCCTTATATAATTGTCAAGTGTTCTTTGCCGTTCGAGCATACCGCATGCGAAGGCATCTAACAACCACCTGACAGAGGTCAGGATGGCCGAGCGGTCTAAGGCGCTGCGTTTAGGTCGCAGTCTCCAATGGGGGCGTGGGTTCGAATCCCACTTCTGACAATCTGGCTATTTTCAATTTCCCTGACTCCACTCTTAGACTTTGTTTGAACTTGACTTATGTACTTCTGGTATAAATAATGAATTTGAAATGGAGGTCCAACTGTCCTCTCACACAACTGTTTTTAGGACACATTTAGGCCGCATGTGAAGGCATCTCGCACACAACGGACAGAGGTCAGGATGGCCGAGCGGTCTAAGGCGCTGCGTTCAGGTCGCAGTCTCCAATGGGAGGCGTGGGTTCGAATCCCACTTCTGACACAATTGCTTGCATTTAAGTGGAATGTGGTCTTTTACTCGCATCTGCCAACCAGATCTTGAGGAGACGTTCAGTGGTTCTCTGGAATAAAATCTCTCGTCACACATTATGGCAACAATTTACACCAGTGGCATGGGAGCAATGCAAACGTAGTAATGTGGTAAATAAACTGCCAACTTTTGCTCCACATTATGAGCAAATATTTGGCATAATCCTTATAGAATTGTCAAGTGTTCTTTGCCGTTCGTGCCTACCGCATGCGAAGGCATCTTACAACCACCTGACAGAGGTCAGGATGGCCGAGCGGTCTAAGGCGCTGCGTTCAGGTCGCAGTCTCCAATGGAGGCGTGGGTTCGAATCCCACTTCTGACAATCTGGCTATTTTCAATTTCCCTGACTCCACTCTTAGACTTTGTTTGAACTTGACTTATGTACTTCTGGTATAAGTAAGGAATTTGAAATGGAGGTCCAACTGTCCTCTCACACTGTTTTTAGCACACAACTGTTTTTAGGACACAATTAGGCCGCATGTGAAGGCATCTTGCACACAAGGCACAGAGGTCAGGATGGCCGAGCGGTCTAAGGCGCTGCGTTAAGGTCGCAGTCTCCGATGGGAGGCGTGGGTTCGAATCCCACTTCTGACACAAGTGCTTGCATTTAAGTGGAATGTGGTCTTTTACTCGCATCTGCCAACCAGATCTTGAGGAGACGTTCAGTGGTTCTCTGGAATAAAATCTCTCCGCACACATTATGGTAACAATTTACACCAGTGGCATGGGAGCAATGCAAACGTAGTAATGTGGTAAATAAACTGCCAACTTTTGCTCCACAATATGAGCAAATGTTTGGCATCGTCCTAATAGAATTCGCAAGTGTTCCTTGCCATTCGAGCAAACCACATGCGAAGGCATCTAACATCCAACTTTTGCTCCACATTATCAGCAAATATTTGGCATAATCCTTATAGAATTGTCAAGTGTTCTTTGCCGTTCGAGCATACCACATGCGAAGGCATCTTACAACCACCTGACAGAGGTCAGGATGGCCGAGCGGTCTAAGGCGCTGCGTTAAGGTCGCAGTCTCCAATGGGAGGCGTGGGTTCGAATCCCACTTCTGACACAAGTGCTTGCATTTAAGTAGAATGTGGTCTTTTACTCGCATCTGCCAACCAGATCTTGAATAGACGTTCAGTGGTTCTCTGGAATAAAATCTCTCCGCACACATTATGGTAACAATTTACACCAGTGCCATGGGAGCAATGCAAACGTACTAATGTGGTAAATAAACTGCCAACGTTTGCTCCACATTATGAGCAAATATTTGGCATAATCCTTATAGAATTGTCAAGTGTTCTTTGCCGTTCGTGCCTACCGCATGCGAAGGCATCTTACCACCACCGGACAGAGGTCAGGATGGCCGAGCGGTCTAAGGCGCTGCGTTCAGGTCGCAGTCTCCAATGGAGGCGTGGGTTCGAATCCCACTTCTGACAATCCGGCTATTTTAAATTTCCCTGACTCCACTCTTAGACTTTGTTTGAACTCGACTTATGTACTTCTGGTATAAGTAAGGAATTTGAAATGGAGATCCAACTGTCCTCTCACACTGTTTTTAGCACACAACTGTTTTTAGGACACAATTAGGCCGCATGTGAAGGCATCTTGCACACAAAGGAGAGAGGTCAGGATGGCCGAGCGGTCTAAGGCGCTGCGTTAAGGTCGCAGTCTCCAATGGGAGGCGTGGGTTCGAATCCCACTTCTGACAATCCGGCTATTTTAAATTTCCCTGACTCCACTCTTAGACTTTGTTTGAACTCGACTTATGTATTTCTGGTATAAGCAAGGAATTTGAAATGAACATCCAACTGTCCTCTCACACAACTGTTTTTAGAACACAATTGTTTTTAGGACACATTTAGGCCGCATGTGAAGGCATCTCGCACACAATGGACAGAGGTCAGGATGGCCGAGCGGTCTAAGGCGCTGCGTTAAGGTCGCAGTCTCCAATGGGAGGCGTGGGTTCGAATCCCACTTCTGACAATCCGGCTATTTTAAATTTCCCTGACTCCACTCTTAGACTTTGTTTGAACTCGACTTATGTATTTCTGGTATAAGCAAGGAATTTGAAATGGACATCCAACTGTCCTCTCACAAAACTGTTTTTAGGACACAATTAGGCCGCATGTGAAGGCATCTTGCACACAAAGGAGAGAGGTCAGGATGGCCGAGCGGTCTAAGGCGCTGCGTTAAGGTCGCAGTCTCCAATGGGAGGCGTGGGTTCGAATCCCACTTCTGACACAAGTGCTTGCATTTAAGTGGAATGTGGTCTTTTACTCGCATCTGCCAACCAGATCCTGAGGAGACGTTCAGGGGTTCTCTGGAATAAAATCTCTCGTCACACATTATGGCAACAATTTACACCAGTGGCATGGGAGCAATGCAAACGTAGTAATGTGGTAAATGAACTGCCAACTTTTGCTCCACATTATGAGCAAATGTTTGGCATAGTCCTTATAGAATTCGCAAGTGTTCCTTGCCGTTCGAGCAAACCACATGCGAAGGCATCTAATAAGCACCTGACAGAGGTCAGGATGGCCGAGCGGTCTAAGGCGCTGCGTTCAGGTTGCAGTCTCCAATGGAGACGTGGGTTCGAATCCCACTTCTGACACAATTGCCTGCATTTAAGTGGAATGTGGTCTTTTACTCGCATCTGCCAACCAGATCTTGAGGAGACGTTCAGTGGCTCTCTGGAATCAAATCTCTCCGCACACATTATGGTAACAATTTACAACAGTGGCATGGGAGCAATGCAAACGTAGTAATGTGGTAAATAAACTGCCAACTTTTGCTCCACATTATGAGCAAATATTTGGCATTATTCTTATAGAATTGTCAAGTGATCTTTGCCGTTCGAGCCTACCGCATGCGAAGGCATCTAACAACCACCTGACAGAGGTCAGGATGGCCGAGCGGTCTAAGGCGCTGCGTTCAGGTCGCAGTCTCCAATGGAGGCGTGGCTTCGAATCCCACTTCTGACAATCCGGCTATTTTCATTTTCACTGACTCCCCTCTTAGACTTTGTTTGATATCGACTTATGTACTTCTGGTATAAGTAAGGAATTTGAAATGGAGATCCAACTGTCCTCTCACACTGTTTTTAGCACACAACTGTTTTTAGGACACAATTAGGCCGCATGTGAAGGCATCTTGCACACAAAGGAGAGAGGTCAGGATTGCCGAGCGGTCTAATGCGCTGCGTTCAGGTCGCAGTCTCCAATGTGAGGCGTGGGTTCAAATCCCACTTCTGACACAATTGCTTACATTTAAGTGAAATAAAAATGGTATCTTCTACTTGCATCTGCCAACAAGAACGTTAGTAGACGTTCAGTGGTTCTCTGAAATAAAATCTCTCTGCACACATTATGGTAACAATTTACACCAGTGGCATGGGAGCAATGCAAGCGTAGTAATGTGGTAAATAAACTGCCAACTTTTGCTCCACATTATGAGCAAATGTTAGGCATAGTCCTTATATAATTGTCAAGTGTTCTTTGCCGTTCGAGCATACCGCATGCGAAGGCATCTAACAACCACCTGACAGAGGTCAGGATGGCCGAGCGGTCTAAGGCGCTGCGTTTAGGTCGCAGTCTCCAATGGGGGCGTGGGTTCGAATCCCACTTCTGACAATCTGGCTATTTTCAATTTCCCTGACTCCACTCTTAGACTTTGTTTGAACTTGACTTATGTACTTCTGGTATAAATAATGAATTTGAAATGGAGGTCCAACTGTCCTCTCACACAACTGTTTTTAGGACACATTTAGGCCGCATGTGAAGGCATCTCGCACACAACGGACAGAGGTCAGGATGGCCGAGCGGTCTAAGGCGCTGCGTTCAGGTCGCAGTCTCCAATGGGAGGCGTGGGTTCGAATCCCACTTCTGACACAATTGCTTGCATTTAAGTGGAATGTGGTCTTTTACTCGCATCTGCCAACCAGATCTTGAGGAGACGTTCAGTGGTTCTCTGGAATAAAATCTCTCGTCACACATTATGGCAACAATTTACACCAGTGGCATGGGAGCAATGCAAACGTAGTAATGTGGTAAATAAACTGCCAACTTTTGCTCCACATTATGAGCAAATATTTGGCATAATCCTTATAGAATTGTCAAGTGTTCTTTGCCGTTCGTGCCTACCGCATGCGAAGGCATCTTACAACCACCTGACAGAGGTCAGGATGGCCGAGCGGTCTAAGGCGCTGCGTTAAGGTCGCAGTCTCCAATGGGGGCGTGGGTTCGAATCCCACTTCTGACAATCTGGCTATTTTCAATTTCCCTGACTCCACTCTTAGACTTTGTTTGAACTTGACTTATGTACTTCTGGTATAAATAAGGAATTTGAAATGGAGGTCCAACTGTCCTCTCACACTGTTTTTAGCACACAACTGTTTTTAGGACACAATTAGGCCGCATGTGAAGGCATCTTGCACACAAGGCACAGAGGTCAGGATGGCCGAGCGGTCTAAGGCGCTGCGTTAAGGTCGCAGTCTCCGATGGGAGGCGTGGGTTCGAATCCCACTTCTGACACAAGTGCTTGCATTTAAGTGGAATGTGGTCTTTTACTCGCATCTGCCAACCAGATCTTGAGGAGACGTTCAGTGGTTCTCTGGAATAAAATCTCTCCGCACACATTATGGTAACAATTTACACCAGTGGCATGGGAGCAATGCAAACGTAGTAATGTGGTAAATAAACTGCCAACTTTTGCTCCACAATATGAGCAAATGTTTGGCATCGTCCTAATAGAATTCGCAAGTGTTCCTTGCCATTCGAGCAAACCACATGCGAAGGCATCTAACATCCAACTTTTGCTCCACATTATCAGCAAATATTTGGCATAATCCTTATAGAATTGTCAAGTGTTCTTTGCCGTTCGAGCATACCACATGCGAAGGCATCTTACAACCACCTGACAGAGGTCAGGATGGCCGAGCGGTCTAAGGCGCTGCGTTCAGGTCGCAGTCTCCAATGGGAGGCGTGGGTTCGAATCCCACTTCTGACACAAGTGCTTGCATTTAAGTAGAATGTGGTCTTTTACTCGCATCTGCCAACCAGATCTTGAATAGACGTTCAGTGGTTCTCTGGAATAAAATCTCTCCGCACACATTATGGTAACAATTTACACCAGTGCCATGGGAGCAATGCAAACGTACTAATGTGGTAAATAAACTGCCAACGTTTGCTCCACATTATGAGCAAATATTTGGCATAATCCTTATAGAATTGTCAAGTGTTCTTTGCCGTTCGTGCCTACCGCATGCGAAGGCATCTTACAACCACCGGACAGAGGTCAGGATGGCCGAGCGGTCTAAGGCGCTGCGTTCAGGTCGCAGTCTCCAATGGAGGCGTGGGTTCGAATCCCACTTCTGACAATCCGGCTATTTTAAATTTCCCTGACTCCACTCTTAGACTTTGTTTGAACTCGACTTATGTACTTCTGGTATAAGTAAGGAATTTGAAATGGAGATCCAACTGTCCTCTCACACTGTTTTTAGCACACAACTGTTTTTAGGACACAATTAGGCCGCATGTGAAGGCATCTTGCACACAAAGGAGAGAGGTCAGGATGGCCGAGCGGTCTAAGGCGCTGCGTTAAGGTCGCAGTCTCCAATGGGAGGCGTGGGTTCGAATCCCACTTCTGACACAAGTGCTTGCATTTAAGTGGAATGTGGTCTTTTACTCGCATCTGCCAACCAGATCTTGAGGAGACGTTCAGGGGTTCTCTGGAATAAAATCTCTCGTCACACATTATGGCAACAATTTACACCAGTGGCATGGGAGCAATGCAAAAGTAGTAATGTGGTAAATGAACTGCCAACTTTTGCTCCACATTATGAGCAAATGTTTGGCATAGTCCTTATAGAATTCGCAAGTGTTCCTTGCCGTTCGAGCAAACCACATGCGAAGGCATCTAATAAGCACCTGACAGAGGTCAGGATGGCCGAGCGGTCTAAGGCGCTGCGTTCAGGTCGCAGTCTCCAATGGAGACGTGGGTTCGAATCCCACTTCTGACACAATTGCCTGCATTTAAGTGGAATGTGGACTTTTACTCGCATCTGCCAACCAGATCTTGAGGAGACGTTCAGTGGCTCTCTGGAATCAAATCTCTCCGCACACATTATGGTAACAATTTACAACAGTGGCATGGGAGCAATGCAAACGTAGTAATGTGGTAAATAAACTGCCAACTTTTGCTCCACATTATGAGCAAATATTTGGCATTATTCTTATAGAATTGTCAAGTGATCTTTGCCGTTCGAGCCTACCGCATGCGAAGGCATCTAACAACCACCTGACAGAGGTCAGGATGGCCGAGCGGTCTAAGGCGCTGCGTTCAGGTCGCAGTCTCCAATGGAGGCGTGGCTTCGAATCCCACTTCTGACAATCCGGCTATTTTAAATTTCCCTGACTCCACTCTTAGACTTTGTTTGAACTCGACTTATGTATTTCTGGTATAAGCAAGGAATTTGAAATGAACATCCAACTGTCCTCTCACACAACTGTTTTTAGAACACAACTGTTTTTAGGACACAATTAGGCCGCATGTGAAGGCATCTTGCACACAAAGGAGAGAGGTCAGGATTGCCGAGCGGTCTAAGGCGCTGCGTTCAGGTCGCAGTCTCCAATGTGAGGCGTGGGTTCAAATCCCACTTCTGACACAATTGCTTACATTTAAGTGAAATAAAAATGGTATCTTCTACTTGCATCTGCCAACAAGAACGTTAGTAGACGTTCAGTGGTTCTCTGAAATAAAATCTCTCTGCACACATTATGGTAACAATTTACACCAGTGGCATGGGAGCAATGCAAGCGTAGTAATGTGGTAAATAAACTGCCAACTTTTGCTCCACATTATGAGCAAATGTTAGGCATAGTCCTTATATAATTGTCAAGTGTTCTTTGCCGTTCGAGCATACCGCATGCGAAGGCATCTAACAACCACCTGACAGAGGTCAGGATGGCCGAGCGGTCTAAGGCGCTGCGTTTAGGTCGCAGTCTCCAATGGGGGCGTGGGTTCGAATCCCACTTCTGACAATCTGTCTATTTTCAATTTCCCTGACTCCACTCTTAGACTTTGTTTGAACTTGACTTATGTACTTCTGGTATAAATAATGAATTTGAAATGGAGGTCCAACTGTCCTCTCACACAACTGTTTTTAGGACACATTTAGGCCGCATGTGAAGGCATCTCGCACACAACGGACAGAGGTCAGGATGGCCGAGCGGTCTAAGGCGCTGCGTTCAGGTCGCAGTCTCCAATGGGAGGCGTGGGTTCGAATCCCACTTCTGACACAATTGCTTGCATTTAAGTGGAATGTGGTCTTTTACTCGCATCTGCCAACCAGATCTTGAGGAGACGTTCAGTGGTTCTCTGGAATAAAATCTCTCGTCACACATTATGGCAACAATTTACACCAGTGGCATGGGAGCAATGCAAACGTAGTAATGTGGTAAATAAACTGCCAACTTTTGCTCCACAATATGAGCAAATGTTTGGCATAATCCTTATAGAATTGTCAAGTGTTCTTTGCCGTTCGTGCCTACCGCATGCGAAGGCATCTTACAACCACCTGACAGAGGTCAGGATGGCCGAGCGGTCTAAGGCGCTGCGTTCAGGTCGCAGTCTCCAATGGAGGCGTGGGTTCGAATCCCACTTCTGACAATCTGGCTATTTTCAATTTCCCTGACTCCACTCTTAGACTTTGTTTGAACTTGACTTATGTACTTCTGGTATAAGTAAGGAATTTGAAATGGAGGTCCAACTGTCCTCTCACACTGTTTTTAGCACACAACTGTTTTTAGGACACAATTAGGCCGCATGTGAAGGCATCTTGCACACAAGGCACAGAGGTCAGGATGGCCGAGCGGTCTAAGGCGCTGCGTTAAGGTCGCAGTCTCCGATGGGAGGCGTGGGTTCGAATCCCACTTCTGACACAAGTGCTTGCATTTAAGTGGAATGTGGTCTTTTACTCGCATCTGCCAACCAGATCTTGAGGAGACGTTCAGTGGTTCTCTGGAATAAAATCTCTCCGCACACATTATGGTAACAATTTACACCAGTGGCATGGGAGCAATGCAAACGTAGTAATGTGGTAAATAAACTGCCAACTTTTGCTCCACATTATGAGCAAATGTTTGGCATAGTCCTTATAGAATTCGCAAGTGTTCCTTGCCGTTCGAGCAAACCACATGCGAAGGCATCTAACATCCAACTTTTGCTCCACATTATCAGCAAATATTTGGCATAATCCTTATAGAATTGTCAAGTGTTCTTTGCCGTTCGAGCATACCACATGCGAAGGCATCTTACAACCACCTGACAGAGGTCAGGATGGCCGAGCGGTCTAAGGCGCTGCGTTCAGGTCGCAGTCTCCAATGGGAGGCGTGGGTTCGAATCCCACTTCTGACACAAGTGCTTGCATTTAAGTAGAATGTGGTCTTTTACTCGCATCTGCCAACCAGATCTTGAATAGACGTTCAGTGGTTCTCTGGAATAAAATCTCTCCGCACACATTATGGTAACAATTTACACCAGTGCCATGGGAGCAATGCAAACGTACTAATGTGGTAAATAAACTGCCAACGTTTGCTCCACATTATGAGCAAATATTTGGCATAATCCTTATAGAATTGTCAAGTGTTCTTTGCCGTTCGTGCCTACCGCATGCGAAGGCATCTTACAACCACCGGACAGAGGTCAGGATGGCCGAGCGGTCTAAGGCGCTGCGTTCAGGTCGCAGTCTCCAATGGAGGCGTGGGTTCGAATCCCACTTCTGACAATCCGGCTATTTTAAATTTCCCTGACTCCACTCTTAGACTTTGTTTGAACTCGACTTATGTACTTCTGGTATAAGTAAGGAATTTGAAATGGAGATCCAACTGTCCTCTCACACTGTTTTTAGCACACAACTGTTTTTAGGACACAATTAGGCCGCATGTGAAGGCATCTTGCACACAAAGGAGAGAGGTCAGGATGGCCGAGCGGTCTAAGGCGCTGCGTTAAGGTCGCAGTCTCCAATGGGAGGCGTGGGTTCGAATCCCACTTCTGACACAAGTGCTTGCATTTAAGTGGAATGTGGTCTTTTACTCGCATCTGCCAACCAGATCTTGAGGAGACGTTCAGGGGTTCTCTGGAATAAAATCTCTCGTCACACATTATGGCAACAATTTACACCAGTGGCATGGGAGCAATGCAAAAGTAGTAATGTGGTAAATGAACTGCCAACTTTTGCTCCACATTATGAGCAAATGTTTGGCATAGTCCTTATAGAATTCGCAAGTGTTCCTTGCCGTTCGAGCAAACCACATGCGAAGGCATCTAATAAGCACCTGACAGAGGTCAGGATGGCCGAGCGGTCTAAGGCGCTGCGTTCAGGTCGCAGTCTCCAATGGAGACGTGGGTTCGAATCCCACTTCTGACACAATTGCCTGCATTTAAGTGGAATGTGGACTTTTACTCGCATCTGCCAACCAGATCTTGAGGAGACGTTCAGTGGCTCTCTGGAATCAAATCTCTCCGCACACATTATGGTAACAATTTACAACAGTGGCATGGGAGCAATGCAAACGTAGTAATGTGGTAAATAAACTGCCAACTTTTGCTCCACATTATGAGCAAATATTTGGCATTATTCTTATAGAATTGTCAAGTGATCTTTGCCGTTCGAGCCTACCGCATGCGAAGGCATCTAACAACCACCTGACAGAGGTCAGGATGGCCGAGCGGTCTAAGGCGCTGCGTTCAGGTCGCAGTCTCCAATGGAGGCGTGGCTTCGAATCCCACTTCTGACAATCCGGCTATTTTAAATTTCCCTGACTCCACTCTTAGACTTTGTTTGAACTCGACTTATGTATTTCTGGTATAAGCAAGGAATTTGAAATGAACATCCAACTGTCCTCTCACACAACTGTTTTTAGAACACAACTGTTTTTAGGACACAATTAGGCCGCATGTGAAGGCATCTTGCACACAAAGGAGAGAGGTCAGGATTGCCGAGCGGTCTAAGGCGCTGCGTTCAGGTCGCAGTCTCCAATGTGAGGCGTGGGTTCAAATCCCACTTCTGACACAATTGCTTACATTTAAGTGAAATAAAAATGGTATCTTCTACTTGCATCTGCCAACAAGAACGTTAGTAGACGTTCAGTGGTTCTCTGAAATAAAATCTCTCTGCACACATTATGGTAACAATTTACACCAGTGGCATGGGAGCAATGCAAGCGTAGTAATGTGGTAAATAAACTGCCAACTTTTGCTCCACATTATGAGCAAATGTTAGGCATAGTCCTTATATAATTGTCAAGTGTTCTTTGCCGTTCGAGCATACCGCATGCGAAGGCATCTAACAACCACCTGACAGAGGTCAGGATGGCCGAGCGGTCTAAGGCGCTGCGTTTAGGTCGCAGTCTCCAATGGGGGCGTGGGTTCGAATCCCACTTCTGACAATCTGTCTATTTTCAATTTCCCTGACTCCACTCTTAGACTTTGTTTGAACTTGACTTATGTACTTCTGGTATAAATAATGAATTTGAAATGGAGGTCCAACTGTCCTCTCACACAACTGTTTTTAGGACACATTTAGGCCGCATGTGAAGGCATCTCGCACACAACGGACAGAGGTCAGGATGGCCGAGCGGTCTAAGGCGCTGCGTTCAGGTCGCAGTCTCCAATGGGAGGCGTGGGTTCGAATCCCACTTCTGACACAATTGCTTGCATTTAAGTGGAATGTGGTCTTTTACTCGCATCTGCCAACCAGATCTTGAGGAGACGTTCAGTGGTTCTCTGGAATAAAATCTCTCGTCACACATTATGGCAACAATTTACACCAGTGGCATGGGAGCAATGCAAACGTAGTAATGTGGTAAATAAACTGCCAACTTTTGCTCCACAATATGAGCAAATGTTTGGCATAATCCTTATAGAATTGTCAAGTGTTCTTTGCCGTTCGTGCCTACCGCATGCGAAGGCATCTTACAACCACCTGACAGAGGTCAGGATGGCCGAGCGGTCTAAGGCGCTGCGTTCAGGTCGCAGTCTCCAATGGAGGCGTGGGTTCGAATCCCACTTCTGACAATCTGGCTATTTTCAATTTCCCTGACTCCACTCTTAGACTTTGTTTGAACTTGACTTATGTACTTCTGGTATAAGTAAGGAATTTGAAATGGAGGTCCAACTGTCCTCTCACACTGTTTTTAGCACACAACTGTTTTTAGGACACAATTAGGCCGCATGTGAAGGCATCTTGCACACAAGGCACAGAGGTCAGGATGGCCGAGCGGTCTAAGGCGCTGTGTTAAGGTCGCAGTCTCCGATGGGAGGCGTGGGTTCGAATCCCACTTCTGACACAAGTGCTTGCATTTAAGTGGAATGTGGTCTTTTACTCGCATCTGCCAACCAGATCTTGAGGAGACGTTCAGTGGTTCTCTGGAATAAAATCTCTCCGCACACATTATGGTAACAATTTACACCAGTGGCATGGGAGCAATGCAAACGTAGTAATGTGGTAAATAAACTGCCAACTTTTGCTCCACATTATGAGCAAATGTTTGGCATAGTCCTTATAGAATTCGCAAGTGTTCCTTGCCGTTCGAGCAAACCACATGCGAAGGCATCTAATAAGCACCTGACAGAGGTCAGGATGGCCGAGCGGTCTAAGGCGCTGCGTTCAGGTTGCAGTCTCCAATGGAGACGTGGGTTCGAATCCCACTTCTGACACAATTGCTTACATTTAAGTGAAATAAAAATGGTATCTTCTACTTGCATCTGCCAACAAGAACGTTAGTAGACGTTCAGTGGTTCTCTGAAATAAAATCTCTCTGCACACATTATGGTAACAATTTACACCAGTGGCATGGGAGCAATGCAAGCGTAGTAATGTGGTAAATAAACTGCCAACTTTTGCTCCACATTATGAGCAAATGTTAGGCATAGTCCTTATATAATTGTCAAGTGTTCTTTGCCGTTCGAGCATACCGCATGCGAAGGCATCTAACAACCACCTGACAGAGGTCAGGATGGCCGAGCGGTCTAAGGCGCTGTGTTTAGGTCGCAGTCTCCAATGGGGGCGTGGGTTCGAATCCCACTTCTGACAATCTGGCTATTTTCAATTTCCCTGACTCCACTCTTAGACTTTGTATGAACTTGACTTATGTACTTCTGGTATAAATAATGAATTTGAAATGGAGGTCCAACTGTCCTCTCACACAACTGTTTTTAGGACACATTTAGGCCGCATGTGAAGGCATCTCGCACACAACGGACAGAGGTCAGGATGGCCGAGCGGTCTAAGGCGCTGCGTTCAGGTCGCAGTCTCCAATGGGAGGCGTGGGTTCGAATCCCACTTCTGACACAATTGCTTGCATTTAAGTGGAATGTGGTCTTTTACTCGCATCTGCCAACCAGATCTTGAGGAGACGTTCAGTGGTTCTCTGGAATAAAATCTCTCGTCACACATTATGGCAACAATTTACACCAGTGGCATGGGAGCAATGCAAAAGTAGTAATGTGGTAAATGAACTGCCAACTTTTGCTCCACATTATGAGCAAATGTTTGGCATAGTCCTTATAGAATTCGCAAGTGTTCCTTGCCGTTCGAGCAAACCACATGCGAAGGCATCTAATAAGCACCTGACAGAGGTCAGGATGGCCGAGCGGTCTAAGGCGCTGCGTTCAGGTCGCAGTCTCCAATGGAGACGTGGGTTCGAATCCCACTTCTGACACAATTGCCTGCATTTAAGTGGAATGTGGTCTTTTACTCGCATCTGCCAACCAGATCTTGAGGAGACGTTCAGTGGCTCTCTGGAATCAAATCTCTCCGCACACATTATGGTAACAATTTACAACAGTGGCATGGGAGCAATGCAAACGTAGTAATGTGGTAAATAAACTGCCAACTTTTGCTCCACATTATGAGCAAATATTTGGCATTATTCTTATAGAATTGTCAAGTGATCTTTGCCGTTCGAGCCTACCGCATGCGAAGGCATCTAACAACCACCTGACAGAGGTCAGGATGGCCGAGCGGTCTAAGGCGCTGCGTTCAGGTCGCAGTCTCCAATGGAGGCGTGGCTTCGAATCCCACTTCTGACAATCCGGCTATTTTAAATTTCCCTGACTCCACTCTTAGACTTTGTTTGAACTCGACTTATGTATTTCTGGTATAAGCAAGGAATTTGAAATGAACATCCAACTGTCCTCTCACACAACTGTTTTTAGAACACAACTGTTTTTAGGACACAATTAGGCCGCATGTGAAGGCATCTTGCACACAAAGGAGAGAGGTCAGGATTGCCGAGCGGTCTAAGGCGCTGCGTTCAGGTCGCAGTCTCCAATGTGAGGCGTGGGTTCAAATCCCACTTCTGACACAATTGCTTACATTTAAGTGAAATAAAAATGGTATCTTCTACTTGCATCTGCCAACAAGAACGTTAGTAGACGTTCAGTGGTTCTCTGAAATAAAATCTCTCTGCACACATTATGGTAACAATTTACACCAGTGGCATGGGAGCAATGCAAGCGTAGTAATGTGGTAAATAAACTGCCAACTTTTGCTCCACATTATGAGCAAATGTTAGGCATAGTCCTTATATAATTGTCAAGTGTTCTTTGCCGTTCGAGCATACCGCATGCGAAGGCATCTAACAACCACCTGACAGAGGTCAGGATGGCCGAGCGGTCTAAGGCGCTGCGTTTAGGTCGCAGTCTCCAATGGGGGCGTGGGTTCGAATCCCACTTCTGACAATCTGTCTATTTTCAATTTCCCTGACTCCACTCTTAGACTTTGTTTGAACTTGACTTATGTACTTCTGGTATAAATAATGAATTTGAAATGGAGGTCCAACTGTCCTCTCACACAACTGTTTTTAGGACACATTTAGGCCGCATGTGAAGGCATCTCGCACACAACGGACAGAGGTCAGGATGGCCGAGCGGTCTAAGGCGCTGCGTTCAGGTCGCAGTCTCCGATGGGAGGCGTGGGTTCGAATCCCACTTCTGACACAAGTGCTTGCATTTAAGTGGAATGTGGTCTTTTACTCGCATCTGCCAACCAGATCTTGAGGAGACGTTCAGTGGTTCTCTGGAATAAAATCTCTCCGCACACATTATGGTAACAATTTACACCAGTGGCATGGGAGCAATGCAAACGTAGTAATGTGGTAAATAAACTGCCAACTTTTGCTCCACAATATGAGCAAATGTTTGGCATCGTCCTAATAGAATTCGCAAGTGTTCCTTGCCATTCGAGCAAACCACATGCGAAGGCATCTAACATCCAACTTTTGCTCCACATTATCAGCAAATATTTGGCATAATCCTTATAGAATTGTCAAGTGTTCTTTGCCGTTCGAGCATACCACATGCGAAGGCATCTTACAACCACCTGACAGAGGTCAGGATGGCCGAGCGGTCTAAGGCGCTGCGTTCAGGTCGCAGTCTCCAATGGGAGGCGTGGGTTCGAATCCCACTTCTGACACAAGTGCTTGCATTTAAGTAGAATGTGGTCTTTTACTCGCATCTGCCAACCAGATCTTGAATAGACGTTCAGTGGTTCTCTGGAATAAAATCTCTCCGCACACATTATGGTAACAATTTACACCAGTGCCATGGGAGCAATGCAAACGTACTAATGTGGTAAATAAACTGCCAACGTTTGCTCCACATTATGAGCAAATATTTGGCATAATCCTTATAGAATTGTCAAGTGTTCTTTGCCGTTCGTGCCTACCGCATGCGAAGGCATCTTACAACCACCGGACAGAGGTCAGGATGGCCGAGCGGTCTAAGGCGCTGCGTTCAGGTCGCAGTCTCCAATGGAGGCGTGGGTTCGAATCCCACTTCTGACAATCCGGCTATTTTAAATTTCCCTGACTCCACTCTTAGACTTTGTTTGAACTCAACTTATGTACTTCTGGTATAAGTAAGGAATTTGAAATGGAGATCCAACTGTCCTCTCACACTGTTTTTAGCACACAACTGTTTTTAGGACACAATTAGGCCGCATGTGAAGGCATCTTGCACACAAAGGAGAGAGGTCAGGATGGCCGAGCGGTCTAAGGCGCTGCGTTCAGGTCGCAGTCTCCAATGGAGACGTGGGTTCGAATCCCACTTCTGACACAATTGCCTGCATTTAAGTGGAATGTGGTCTTTTACTCGCATCTGCCAACCAGATCTTGAGGAGACGTTCAGTGGCTCTCTGGAATCAAATCTCTCCGCACACATTATGGTAACAATTTACAACAGTGGCATGGGAGCAATGCAAACGTAGTAATGTGGTAAATAAACTGCCAACTTTTGCTCCACATTATGAGCAAATATTTGGCATTATTCTTATAGAATTGTCAAGTGATCTTTGCCGTTCGAGCCTACCGCATGCGAAGGCATCTAACAACCACCTGACAGAGGTCAGGATGGCCGAGCGGTCTAAGGCGCTGCGTTCAGGTCGCAGTCTCCAATGGAGGCGTGGCTTCGAATCCCACTTCTGACAATCCGGCTATTTTCATTTTCACTGACTCCCCTCTTAGACTTTGTTTGATATCGACTTATGTACTTCTGGTATAAGTAAGGAATTTGAAATGGAGATCCAACTGTCCTCTCACACTGTTTTTAGCACACAACTGTTTTTAGGACACAATTAGGCCGCATGTGAAGGCATCTTGCACACAAAGGAGAGAGGTCAGGATTGCCGAGCGGTCTAAGGCGCTGCGTTCAGGTCGCAGTCTCCAATGTGAGGCGTGGGTTCAAATCCCACTTCTGACACAATTGCTTACATTTAAGTGAAATAAAAATGGTATCTTCTACTTGCATCTGCCAACAAGAACGTTAGTAGACGTTCAGTGGTTCTCTGAAATAAAATCTCTCTGCACACATTATGGTAACAATTTACACCAGTGGCATGGGAGCAATGCAAGCGTAGTAATGTGGTAAATAAACTGCCAACTTTTGCTCCACATTATGAGCAAATGTTAGGCATAGTCCTTATATAATTGTCAAGTGTTCTTTGCCGTTCGAGCATACCGCATGCGAAGGCATCTAACAACCACCTGACAGAGGTCAGGATGGCCGAGCGGTCTAAGGCGCTGCGTTTAGGTCGCAGTCTCCAATGGGGGCGTGGGTTCGAATCCCACTTCTGACAATCTGGCTATTTTCAATTTCCCTGACTCCACTCTTAGACTTTGTTTGAACTTGACTTATGTACTTCTGGTATAAATAATGAATTTGAAATGGAGGTCCAACTGTCCTCTCACACAACTGTTTTTAGGACACATTTAGGCCGCATGTGAAGGCATCTCGCACACAACGGACAGAGGTCAGGATGGCCGAGCGGTCTAAGGCGCTGCGTTCAGGTCGCAGTCTCCAATGGGAGGCGTGGGTTCGAATCCCACTTCTGACACAATTGCTTGCATTTAAGTGGAATGTGGTCTTTTACTCGCATCTGCCAACCAGATCTTGAGGAGACGTTCAGTGGTTCTCTGGAATAAAATCTCTCGTCACACATTATGGCAACAATTTACACCAGTGGCATGGGAGCAATGCAAACGTAGTAATGTGGTAAATAAACTGCCAACTTTTGCTCCACATTATGAGCAAATATTTGGCATAATCCTTATAGAATTGTCAAGTGTTCTTTGCCGTTCGTGCCTACCGCATGCGAAGGCATCTTACAACCACCTGACAGAGGTCAGGATGGCCGAGCGGTCTAAGGCGCTGCGTTCAGGTCGCAGTCTCCAATGGAGGCGTGGGTTCGAATCCCACTTCTGACAATCCGGCTATTTTAAATTTCCCTGACTCCACTCTTAGACTTTGTTTGAACTCGACTTATGTATTTCTGGTATAAGCAAGGAATTTGAAATGAACATCCAACTGTCCTCTCACACAACTGTTTTTAGAACACAACTGTTTTTAGGACACATTTAGGCCGCATGTGAAGGCATCTCGCACACAATGGACAGAGGTCAGGATGGCCGAGCGGTCTAAGGCGCTGCGTTAAGGTCGCAGTCTCCAATGGGAGGCGTGGGTTCGAATCCCACTTCTGACAATCCGGCTATTTTAAATTTCCCTGACTCCACTCTTAGACTTTGTTTGAACTTGACTTATGTACTTCTGGTATAAGTAAGGAATTTGAAATGGACATCCAACTGTCCTCTCACACTGTTTTTAGTACACAACTGTTTTTAGGACACAATTAGGCCGCATGTGAAGGCATCTTGCACACAAAGGAGAGAGGTCAGGATGGCCGAGCGGTCTAAGGCGCTGCGTTCAGGTCGCAGTCTCCAATGGAGGCGTGGCTTCGAATCCCACTTCTGACAATCCGGCTATTTTCATTTTCACTGACTCCCCTCTTAGACTTTGTTTGATATCGACTTATGTACTTCTGGTATAAGTAAGGAATTTCAAATGGAGATCCAACTGTCCTCTCACACTGTTTTTAGCACACAACTGTTTTTAGGACACAATTAGGCCGCATGTGAAGGCATCTTGCACACAAAGGAGAGAGGTCAGGATTGCCGAGCGGTCTAAGGCGCTGCGTTCAGGTCGCAGTCTCCAATGTGAGGCGTGGGTTCAAATCCCACTTCTGACACAATTGCTTACATTTAAGTGAAATAAAAATGGTATCTTCTACTTGCATCTGCCAACAAGAACGTTAGTAGACGTTCAGTGGTTCTCTGAAATAAAATCTCTCTGCACACATTATGGTAACAATTTACACCAGTGGCATGGGAGCAATGCAAGCGTAGTAATGTGGTAAATAAACTGCCAACTTTTGCTCCACATTATGAGCAAATGTTAGGCATAGTCCTTATATAATTGTCAAGTGTTCTTTGCCGTTCGAGCATACCGCATGCGAAGGCATCTAACAACCACCTGACAGAGGTCAGGATGGTCGAGCGGTCTAAGGCGCTGCGTTTAGGTCGCAGTCTCCAATGGGGGCGTGGGTTCGAATCCCACTTCTGACAATCTGGCTATTTTCAATTTCCCTGACTCCACTCTTAGACTTTGTTTGAACTTGACTTATGTACTTCTGGTATAAATAATGAATTTGAAATGGAGGTCCAACTGTCCTCTCACACAACTGTTTTTAGGACACATTTAGGCCGCATGTGAAGGCATCTCGCACACAACGGACAGAGGTCAGGATGGCCGAGCGGTCTAAGGCGCTGCGTTCAGGTCGCAGTCTCCAATGGGAGGCGTGGGTTCGAATCCCACTTCTGACACAATTGCTTGCATTTAAGTGGAATGTGGTCTTTTACTCGCATCTGCCAACCAGATCTTGAGGAGACGTTCAGTGGTTCTCTGGAATAAAATCTCTCGTCACACATTATGGCAACAATTTACACCAGTGGCATGGGAGCAATGCAAACGTAGTAATGTGGTAAATAAACTGCCAACTTTTGCTCCACATTATGAGCAAATATTTGGCATAATCCTTATAGAATTGTCAAGTGTTCTTTGCCGTTCGTGCCTACCGCATGCGAAGGCATCTTACAACCACCTGACAGAGGTCAGGATGGCCGAGCGGTCTAAGGCGCTGCGTTCAGGTCGCAGTCTCCAATGGAGGCGTGGGTTCGAATCCCACTTCTGACAATCCGGCTATTTTAAATTTCCCTGACTCCACTCTTAGACTTTGTTTGAACTCGACTTATGTATTTCTGGTATAAGCAAGGAATTTGAAATGAACATCCAACTGTCCTCTCACACAACTGTTTTTAGAACACAACTGTTTTTAGGACACATTTAGGCCGCATGTGAAGGCATCTCGCACACAATGGACAGAGGTCAGGATGGCCGAGCGGTGTAAGGCGCTGCGTTAAGGTCGCAGTCTCCGATGGGAGGCGTGGGTTCGAATCCCACTTCTGACACAAGTGCTTGCATTTAAGTGGAATGTGGTCTTTTACTCGCATCTGCCAACCAGATCTTGAGGAGACGTTCAGTGGTTCTCTGGAATAAAATCTCTCCGCACACATTATGGTAACAATTTACACCAGTGGCATGGGAGCAATGCAAACGTAGTAATGTGGTAAATAAACTGCCAACTTTTGCTCCACAATATGAGCAAATGTTTGGCATCGTCCTAATAGAATTCGCAAGTGTTCCTTGCCATTCGAGCAAACCACATGCGAAGGCATCTAACATCCAACTTTTGCTCCACATTATCAGCAAATATTTGGCATAATCCTTATAGAATTGTCAAGTGTTCTTTGCCGTTCGAGCATACCACATGCGAAGGCATCTTACAACCACCTGACAGAGGTCAGGATGGCCGAGCGGTCTAAGGCGCTGCGTTCAGGTCGCAGTCTCCAATGGGAGGCGTGGGTTCGAATCCCACTTCTGACACAAGTGCTTGCATTTAAGTAGAATGTGGTCTTTTACTCGCATCTGCCAACCAGATCTTGAATAGACGTTCAGTGGTTCTCTGGAATAAAATCTCTCCGCACACATTATGGTAACAATTTACACCAGTGCCATGGGAGCAATGCAAACGTACTAATGTGGTAAATAAACTGCCAACGTTTGCTCCACATTATGAGCAAATATTTGGCATAATCCTTATAGAATTGTCAAGTGTTCTTTGCCGTTCGTGCCTACCGCATGCGAAGGCATCTTACAACCACCGGACAGAGGTCAGGATGGCCGAGCGGTCTAAGGCGCTGCATTCAGGTCGCAGTCTCCAATGGAGGCGTGGGTTCGAATCCCACTTCTGACAATCCGGCTATTTTAAATTTCCCTGACTCCACTCTTAGACTTTGTTTGAACTCGACTTATGTACTTCTGGTATAAGTAAGGAATTTGAAATGGAGATCCAACTGTCCTCTCACACTGTTTTTAGCACACAACTGTTTTTAGGACACAATTAGGCCGCATGTGAAGGCATCTTGCACACAAAGGAGAGAGGTCAGGATGGCCGAGCGGTCTAAGGCGCTGCGTTAAGGTCGCAGTCTCCAATGGGAGGCGTGGGTTCGAATCCCACTTCTGACACAAGTGCTTGCATTTAAGTGGAATGTGGTCTTTTACTCGCATCTGCCAACCAGATCTTGAGGAGACGTTCAGGGGTTCTCTGGAATAAAATCTCTCGTCACACATTATGGCAACAATTTACACCAGTGGCATGGGAGCAATGCAAACGTAGTAATGTGGTAAATGAACTGCCAACTTTTGCTCCACATTATGAGCAAATGTTTGGCATAGTCCTTATAGAATTCGCAAGTGTTCCTTGCCGTTCGAGCAAACCACATGCGAAGGCATCTAATAAGCACCTGACAGAGGTCAGGATGCCCGAGCGGTCTAAGGCGCTGCGTTCAGGTCGCAGTCTCCAATGGAGACGTGGGTTCGAATCCCACTTCTGACACAATTGCCTGCATTTAAGTGGAATGTGGTCTTTTACTCGCATCTGCCAACCAGATCTTGAGGAGACGTTCAGTGGCTCTCTGGAATCAAATCTCTCCGCACACATTATGGTAACAATTTACAACAGTGGCATGGGAGCAATGCAAACGTAGTAATGTGGTAAATAAACTGCCAACTTTTGCTCCACATTATGAGCAAATATTTGGCATTATTCTTATAGAATTGTCAAGTGATCTTTGCCGTTCGAGCCTACCGCATGCGAAGGCATCTAACAACCACCTGACAGAGGTCAGGATGGCCGAGCGGTCTAAGGCGCTGCGTTCAGGTCGCAGTCTCCAATGGAGGCGTGGCTTCGAATCCCACTTCTGACAATCCGGCTATTTTCATTTTCACTGACTCCCCTCTTAGACTTTGTTTGATATCGACTTATGTACTTCTGGTATAAGTAAGGAATTTGAAATGGAGATCCAACTGTCCTCTCACACTGTTTTTAGCACACAACTGTTTTTAGGACACAATTAGGCCGCATGTGAAGGCATCTTGCACACAAAGGAGAGAGGTCAGGATTGCCGAGCGGTCTAAGGCGCTGCGTTCAGGTCGCAGTCTCCAATGTGAGGCGTGGGTTCAAATCCCACTTCTGACACAATTGCTTACATTTAAGTGAAATAAAAATGGTATCTTCTACTTGCATCTGCCAACAAGAACGTTAGTAGACGTTCAGTGGTTCTCTGAAATAAAATCTCTCTGCACACATTATGGTAACAATTTACACCAGTGGCATGGGAGCAATGCAAGCGTAGTAATGTGGTAAATAAACTGCCAACTTTTGCTCCACATTATGAGCAAATGTTAGGCATAGTCCTTATATAATTGTCAAGTGTTCTTTGCCGTTCGAGCATACCGCATGCGAAGGCATCTAACAACCACCTGACAGAGGTCAGGATGGCCGAGCGGTCTAAGGCGCTGCGTTTAGGTCGCAGTCTCCAATGGGGGCGTGGGTTCGAATCCCACTTCTGACAATCTGGCTATTTTCAATTTCCCTGACTCCACTCTTAGACTTTGTTTGAACTTGACTTATGTACTTCTGGTATAAATAATGAATTTGAAATGGAGGTCCAACTGTCCTCTCACACAACTGTTTTTAGGACACATTTAGGCCGCATGTGAAGGCATCTCGCACACAACGGACAGAGGTCAGGATGGCCGAGCGGTCTAAGGCGCTGCGTTCAGGTCGCAGTCTCCAATGGGAGGCGTGGGTTCGAATCCCACTTCTGACACAATTGCTTGCATTTAAGTGGAATGTGGTCTTTTACTCGCATCTGCCAACCAGATCTTGAGGAGACGTTCAGTGGTTCTCTGGAATAAAATCTCTCGTCACACATTATGGCAACAATTTACACCAGTGGCATGGGAGCAATGCAAACGTAGTAATGTGGTAAATAAACTGCCAACTTTTGCTCCACATTATGAGCAAATATTTGGCATAATCCTTATAGAATTGTCAAGTGTTCTTTGCCGTTCGTGCCTACCGCATGCGAAGGCATCTTACAACCACCTGACAGAGGTCAGGATGGCCGAGCGGTCTAAGGCGCTGCGTTCAGGTCGCAGTCTCCAATGGAGGCGTGGGTTCGAATCCCACTTCTGACAATCTGGCTATTTTCAATTTCCCTGACTCCACTCTTAGACTTTGTTTGAACTTGACTTATGTACTTCTGGTATAAGTAAGGAATTTGAAATGGAGGTCCAACTGTCCTCTCACACTGTTTTTAGCACACAACTGTTTTTAGGACACAATTAGGCCGCATGTGAAGGCATCTTGCACACAAGGCACAGAGGTCAGGATGGCCGAGCGGTCTAAGGCGCTGCGTTAAGGTCGCAGTCTCCGATGGGAGGCGTGGGTTCGAATCCCACTTCTGACACAAGTGCTTGCATTTAAGTGGAATGTGGTCTTTTACTCGCATCTGCCAACCAGATCTTGAGGAGACGTTCAGTGGTTCTCTGGAATAAAATCTCTCCGCACACATTATGGTAACAATTTACACCAGTGGCATGGGAGCAATGCAAACGTAGTAATGTGGTAAATAAACTGCCAACTTTTGCTCCACAATATGAGCAAATGTTTGACATCGTCCTAATAGAATTCGCAAGTGTTCCTTGCCATTCGAGCAAACCACATGCGAAGGCATCTAACATCCAACTTTTGCTCCACATTATCAGCAAATATTTGGCATAATCCTTATAGAATTGTCAAGTGTTCTTTGCCGTTCGAGCATACCACATGCGAAGGCATCTTACAACCACCTGACAGAGGTCAGGATGGCCGAGCGGTCTAAGGCGCTGCGTTAAGGTCGCAGTCTCCAATGGGAGGCGTGGGTTCGAATCCCACTTCTGACACAAGTGCTTGCATTTAAGTAGAATGTGGTCTTTTACTCGCATCTGCCAACCAGATCTTGAATAGACGTTCAGTGGTTCTCTGGAATAAAATCTCTCCGCACACATTATGGTAACAATTTACACCAGTGCCATGGGAGCAATGCAAACGTACTAATGTGGTAAATAAACTGCCAACGTTTGCTCCACATTATGAGCAAATATTTGGCATAATCCTTATAGAATTGTCAAGTGTTCTTTGCCGTTCGTGCCTACCGCATGCGAAGGCATCTTACCACCACCGGACAGAGGTCAGGATGGCCGAGCGGTCTAAGGCGCTGCGTTCAGGTCGCAGTCTCCAATGGAGGCGTGGGTTCGAATCCCACTTCTGACAATCCGGCTATTTTAAATTTCCCTGACTCCACTCTTAGACTTTGTTTGAACTCGACTTATGTACTTCTGGTATAAGTAAGGAATTTGAAATGGAGATCCAACTGTCCTCTCACACTGTTTTTAGCACACAACTGTTTTTAGGACACAATTAGGCCGCATGTGAAGGCATCTTGCACACAAAGGAGAGAGGTCAGGATGGCCGAGCGGTCTAAGGCGCTGCGTTAAGGTCGCAGTCTCCAATGGGAGGCGTGGGTTCGAATCCAACTTCTGACACAAGTGTTTGCATTTAAGTGGAATGTGGTCTTTTACTCGCATCTGCCAACCAGATCTTGAGGAGACGTTCAGGGGTTCTCTGGAATAAAATCTCTCGTCACACATTATGGCAACAATTTACACCAGTGGCATGGGAGCAATACAAACGTAGTAATGTGGTAAATGAACTGCCAACTTTTGCTCCACATTATGAGCAAATGTTTGGCATAGTCCTTATAGAATTCGCAAGTGTTCCTTGCCGTTCGAGCAAACCACATGCGAAGGCATCTAATAAGCACCTGACAGAGGTCAGGATGGCCGAGCGGTCTAAGGCGCTGCGTTCAGGTCGCAGTCTCCAATGGAGACGTGGGTTCGAATCCCACTTCCGACACAATTGCCTGCATTTAAGTGGAATGTGGTCTTTTACTCGCATCTGCCAACCAGATCTTGAGGAGACGTTCAGTGGCTCTCTGGAATCAAATCTCTCCGCACACATTATGGTAACAATTTACAACAGTGGCATGGGAGCAATGCAAACGTAGTAATGTGGTAAATAAACTGCCAACTTTTGCTCCACATTATGAGCAAATATTTGGCATTATTCTTATAGAATTGTCAAGTGATCTTTGCCGTTCGAGCCTACCGCATGCGAAGGCATCTAACAACCACCTGACAGAGGTCAGGATGGCCGAGCGGTCTAAGGCGCTGCGTTCAGGTCGCAGTCTCCAATGGAGGCGTGGGTTCGAATCCCACTTCTGACAATCCGGCTATTTTAAATTTCCCTGACTCCACTCTTAGACTTTGTTTGAACTCGACTTATGTATTTCTGGTATAAGCAAGGAATTTGAAATGAACATCCAACTGTCCTCTCACACAACTGTTTTTAGAACACAATTGTTTTTAGGACACATTTAGGCCGCATGTGAAGGCATCTCGCACACAATGGACAGAGGTCAGGATGGCCGAGCGGTCTAAGGCGCTGCGTTAAGGTCGCAGTCTCCAATGGGAGGCGTGGGTTCGAATCCCACTTCTGACAATCCGGCTATTTTAAATTTCCCTGACTCCACTCTTAGACTTTGTTTGAACTCGACTTATGTATTTCTGGTATAAGCAAGGAATTTGAAATGGACATCCAACTGTCCTCTCACAAAACTGTTTTTAGGACACAATTAGGCCGCATGTGAAGGCATCTTGCACACAAAGGAGAGAGGTCAGGATGGCCGAGCGGTCTAAGGCGCTGCGTTAAGGTCGCAGTCTCCAATGGGAGGCGTGGGTTCGAATCCCACTTCTGACACAAGTGCTTGCATTTAAGTGGAATGTGGTCTTTTACTCGCATCTGCCAACCAGATCCTGAGGAGACGTTCAGGGGTTCTCTGGAATAAAATCTCTCGTCACACATTATGGCAACAATTTACACCAGTGGCATGGGAGCAATGCAAACGTAGTAATGTGGTAAATAAACTGCCAACTTTTGCTCCACATTATGAGCAAATATTTGGCATAATCCTTATAGAATTGTCAAGTGTTCTTTGCCGTTCGTGCCTACCGCATGCGAAGGCATCTTACAACCACCTGACAGAGGTCAGGATGGCCGAGCGGTCTAAGGCGCTGCGTTCAGGTCGCAGTCTCCAATGGAGGCGTGGGTTCGAATCCCACTTCTGACAATCCGGCTATTTTAAATTTCCCTGACTCCACTCTTAGACTTTGTTTGAACTCGACTTATGTATTTCTGGTATAAGCAAGGAATTTGAAATGAACATCCAACTGTCCTCTCACACAACTGTTTTTAGAACACAACTGTTTTTAGGACACATTTAGGCCGCATGTGAAGGCATCTCGCACACAATGGACAGAGGTCAGGATGGCCGAGCGGTCTAAGGCGCTGCGTTAAGGTCGCAGTCTCCAATGGGAGGCGTGGGTTCGAATCCCACTTCTGACAATCCGGCTATTTTAAATTTCCCTGACTCCACTCTTAGACTTTGTTTGAACTTGACTTATGTACTTCTGGTATAAGTAAGGAATTTGAAATGGACATCCAACTGTCCTCTCACACTGTTTTTAGCACACAACTGTTTTTAGGACACAATTAGGCCGCATGTGAAGGCATCTTGCACACAAAGGAGAGAGGTCAGGATGGCCGAGCGGTCTAAGGCGCTGCGTTCAGGTCGCAGTCTCCAATGGAGGCGTGGCTTCGAATCCCACTTCTGACAATCCGGCTACTTTCATTTTCACTGACTCCCCTCTTAGACTTTGTTTGATATCGACTTATGTACTTCTGGTATAAGTAAGGAATTTGAAATGGAGATCCAACTGTCCTCTCACACTGTTTTTAGCACACAACTGTTTTTAGGACACAATTAGGCCGCATGTGAAGGCATCTTGCACACAAAGGAGAGAGGTCAGGATTGCCGAGCGGTCTAAGGCGCTGCGTTCAGGTCGCAGTCTCCAATGTGAGGCGTGGGTTCAAATCCCACTTCTGACACAATTGCTTACATTTAAGTGAAATAAAAATGGTATCTTCTACTTGCATCTGCCAACAAGAACGTTAGTAGACGTTCAGTGGTTCTCTGAAATAAAATCTCTCTGCACACATTATGGTAACAATTTACACCAGTGGCATGGGAGCAATGCAAGCGTAGTAATGTGGTAAATAAACTGCCAACTTTTGCTCCACATTATGAGCAAATGTTAGGCATAGTCCTTATATAATTGTCAAGTGTTCTTTGCCGTTCGAGCATACCGCATGCGAAGGCATCTAACAACCACCTGACAGAGGTCAGGATGGCCGAGCGGTCTAAGGCGCTGCGTTTAGGTCGCAGTCTCCAATGGGGGCGTGGGTTCGAATCCCACTTCTGACAATCTGGCTATTTTCAATTTCCCTGACTCCACTCTTAGACTTTGTTTGAACTTGACTTATGTACTTCTGGTATAAATAATGAATTTGAAATGGAGGTCCAACTGTCCTCTCACACAACTGTTTTTAGGACACATTTAGGCCGCATGTGAAGGCATCTCGCACACAACGGACAGAGGTCAGGATGGCCGAGCGGTCTAAGGCGCTGCGTTCAGGTCGCAGTCTCCAATGGGAGGCGTGGGTTCGAATCCCACTTCTGACACAATTGCTTGCATATAAGTGGAATGTGGTCTTTTACTCGCATCTGCCAACCAGTTCTTGAGGAGACGTTCAGTGGTTCTCTGGAATAAAATCTCTCGTCACACATTATGGCAACAATTTACACCAGTGGCATGGGAGCAATGCAAACGTAGTAATGTGGTAAATAAACTGCCAACTTTTGCTCCACATTATGAGCAAATATTTGGCATAATCCTTATAGAATTGTCAAGTGTTCTTTGCCGTTCGTGCCTACCGCATTCGAAGGCATCTTACAACCACCTGACAGAGGTCAGGATGGCCGAGCGGTCTAAGGCGCTGCGTTCAGGTCGCAGTCTCCAATGGAGGCGTGGGTTCGAATCCCACTTCTGACAATCCGGCTATTTTAAATTTCCCTGACTCCACTCTTAGACTTTGTTTGAACTCGACTTATGTATTTCTGGTATAAGCAAGGAATTTGAAATGAACATCCAACTGTCCTCTCACACAACTGTTTTTAGAACACAACTGTTTTTAGGACACATTTAGGCCGCATGTGAAGGCATCTCGCACACAATGGACAGAGGTCAGGATGGCCGAGCGGTCTAAGGCGCTGCGTTAAGGTCGCAGTCTCCAATGGGAGGCGTGGGTTCGAATCCCACTTCTGACAATCCGGCTATTTTAAATTTCCCTGACTCCACTCTTAGACTTTGTTTGAACTTGACTTATGTACTTCTGGTATAAGTAAGGAATTTGAAATGGACATCCAACTGTCCTCTCACAAAACTGTTTTTAGGACACAATTAGGCCGCATGTGAAGGCATCTTGCACACAAAGGAGAGAGGTCAGGATGGCCGAGCGGTCTAAGGCGCTGCGTTAAGGTCGCAGTCTCCAATGGGAGGCGTGGGTTCGAATCCCACTTCTGACACAAGTGCTTGCATTTAAGTGGAATGTGGTCTTTTACTCGCATCTGCCAACCAGATCCTGAGGAGACGTTCAGGGGTTCTCTGGAATAAAATCTCTCGTCACACATTATGGCAACAATTTACACCAGTGGCATGGGAGCAATGCAAACGTAGTAATGTGGTAAATGAACTGCCAACTTTTGCTCCACATTATGAGCAAATGTTTGGCATAGTCCTTATAGAATTCGCAAGTGTTCCTTGCCGTTCGAGCAAACCACATGCGAAGGCATCTAATAAGCACCTGACAGAGGTCAGGATGGCCGAGCGGTCTAAGGCGCTGCGTTCAGATTGCAGTCTCCAATGGAGATGTGGGTTCGAATCCCACTTCTGACACAATTGCCTGCATTTAAGTGGAATGTGGTCTTTTACTCGCATCTGCCAACCAGATCTTGAGGAGACGTTCAGTGGCTCTCTGGAATCAAATCTCTCCGCACACATTATGGTAACAATTTACAACAGTGGCATGGGAGCAATGCAAACGTAGTAATGTGGTAAATAAACTGCCAACTTTTGCTCCACATTATGAGCAAATATTTGGCATTATTCTTATAGAATTGTCAAGTGATCTTTGCCGTTCGAGCCTACCGCATGCGAAGGCATCTAACAACCACCTGACAGAGGTCAGGATGGCCGAGCGGTCTAAGGCGCTGCGTTCAGGTCGCAGTCTCCAATGGAGGCGTGGCTTCGAATCCCACTTCTGACAATCCGGCTATTTTCATTTTCACTGACTCCCCTCTTAGACTTTGTTTGATATCGACTTATGTACTTCTGGTATAAGTAAGGAATTTGAAATGGAGATCCAACTGTCCTCTCACACAACTGTTTTTAGAACACAACTGTTTTTAGGACACATTTAGGCCGCATGTGAAGGCATCTCGCACACAATGGACAGAGGTCAGGATGGCCGAGCGGTCTAAGGCGCTGCGTTAAGGTCGCAGTCTCCAATGGGAGGCGTGGGTTCGAATCCCACTTCTGACAATCCGGCTATTTTAAATTTCCCTGACTCCACTCTTAGACTTTGTTTGAACTCGACTTATGTATTTCTGGTATAAGCAAGGAATTTGAAATGGACATCCAACTGTCCTCTCACAAAACTGTTTTTAGGACACAATTAGGCCGCATGTGAAGGCATCTTGCACACAAAGGAGAGAGGTCAGGATGGCCGAGCGGTCTAAGGCGCTGCGTTAAGGTCGCAGTCTCCAATGGGAGGCGTGGGTTCGAATCCCACTTCTGACACAAGTGCTTGCATTTAAGTGGAATGTGGTCTTTTACTCGCATCTGCCAACCAGATCCTGAGGAGACGTTCAGGGGTTCTCTGGAATAAAATCTCTCGTCACACATTATGGCAACAATTTACACCAGTGGCATGGGAGCAATGCAAACGTAGTAATGTGGTAAATGAACTGCCAACTTTTGCTCCACATTATGAGCAAATGTTTGGCATAGTCCTTATAGAATTCGCAAGTGTTCCTTGCCGTTCGAGCAAACCACATGCGAAGGCATCTAATAAGCACCTGACAGAGGTCAGGATGGCCGAGCGGTCTAAGGCGCTGCGTTCAGGTTGCAGTCTCCAATGGAGACGTGGGTTCGAATCCCACTTCTGACACAATTGCCTGCATTTAAGTGGAATGTGGTCTTTTACTCGCATCTGCCAACCAGATCTTGAGGAGACGTTCAGTGGCTCTCTGGAATCAAATCTCTCCGCACACATTATGGTAACAATTTACAACAGTGGCATGGGAGCAATGCAAACGTAGTAATGTGGTAAATAAACTGCCAACTTTTGCTCCACATTATGAGCAAATATTTGGCATTATTCTTATAGAATTGTCAAGTGATCTTTGCCGTTCGAGCCTACCGCATGCGAAGGCATCTAACAACCACCTGACAGAGGTCAGGATGGCCGAGCGGTCTAAGGCGCTGCGTTCAGGTCGCAGTCTCCAATGGAGGCGTGGCTTCGAATCCCACTTCTGACAATCCGGCTATTTTCATTTTCACTGACTCCCCTCTTAGACTTTGTTTGATATCGACTTATGTACTTCTGGTATAAGTAAGGAATTTGAAATGGAGATCCAACTGTCCTCTCACACAACTGTTTTTAGAACACAACTGTTTTTAGGACACATTTAGGCCGCATGTGAAGGCATCTCGCACACAATGGACAGAGGTCAGGATGGCCGAGCGGTCTAAGGCGCTGCGTTAAGGTCGCAGTCTCCAATGGGAGGCGTGGGTTCGAATCCCACTTCTGACAATCCGGCTATTTTAAATTTCCCTGACTCCACTCTTAGACTTTGTTTGAACTCGACTTATGTATTTCTGGTATAAGCAAGGAATTTGAAATGGACATCCAACTGTCCTCTCACAAAACTGTTTTTAGGACACAATTAGGCCGCATGTGAAGGCATCTTGCACACAAAGGAGAGAGGTCAGGATGGCCGAGCGGTCTAAGGCGCTGCGTTAAGGTCGCAGTCTCCAATGGGAGGCGTGGGTTCGAATCCCACTTCTGACACAAGTGCTTGCATTTAAGTGGAATGTGGTCTTTTACTCGCATCTGCCAACCAGATCTTGAGGAGACGTTCAGGGGTTCTCTGGAATAAAATCTCTCGTCACACATTATGGCAACAATTTACACCAGTGGCATGGGAGCAATGCAAACGTAGTAATGTGGTAAATGAACTGCCAACTTTTGCTCCACATTATGAGCAAATGTTTGGCATAGTCCTTATAGAATTCGCAAGTGTTCCTTGCCGTTCGAGCAAACCACATGCGAAGGCATCTAATAAGCACCTGACAGAGGTCAGGATGGCCGAGCGGTCTAAGGCGCTGCGTTCAGGTCGCAGTCTCCAATGGAGACGTGGGTTCGAATCCCACTTCTGACACAATTGCCTGCATTTAAGTGGAATGTGGTCTTTTACTCGCATCTGCCAACCAGATCTTGAGGAGACGTTCAGTGGCTCTCTGGAATCAAATCTCTCCGCACACATTATGGTAACAATTTACAACAGTGGCATGGGAGCAATGCAAACGTAGTAATGTGGTAAATAAACTGCCAACTTTTGCTCCACATTATGAGCAAATATTTGGCATTATTCTTATAGAATTGTCAAGTGATCTTTGCCGTTCGAGCCTACCGCATGCGAAGGCATCTAACAACCACCTGACAGAGGTCAGGATGGCCGAGCGGTCTAAGGCGCTGCGTTCAGGTCGCAGTCTCCAATGGAGGCGTGGCTTCGAATCCCACTTCTGATAAGCCGGCTATTTTCATTTTCACTGACTCCCCTCTTAGACTTTGTTTGATATCGACTTATGTACTTCTGGTATAAGTAAGGAATTTGAAATGGAGATCCAACTGTCCTCTCACACTGTTTTTAGCACACAACTGTTTTTAGGACACAATTAGGCCGCATGTGAAGGCATCTTGCACACAAAGGAGAGAGGTCAGGATTGCCGAGCGGTCTAAGGCGCTGCGTTCAGGTCGCAGTCTCCAATGTGAGGCGTGGGTTCAAATCCCACTTCTGACACAATTGCTTACATTTGAGTGAAATAAAAATGGTATCTTCTACTTGCATCTGCCAACAAGAACGTTAGTAGACGTTCAGTGGTTCTCTGAAATAAAATCTCTCTGCACACATTATGGTAACAATTTACACCAGTGGCATGGGAGCAATGCAAGCGTAGTAATGTGGTAAATAAACTGCCAACTTTTGCTCCACATTATGAGCAAATGTTAGGCATAGTCCTTATATAATTGTCAAGTGTTCTTTGCCGTTCGAGCATACCGCATGCGAAGGCATCTAACAACCACCTGACAGAGGTCAGGATGGCCGAGCGGTCTAAGGCGCTGCGTTTAGGTCGCAGTCTCCAATGGCGGCGTGGGTTCGAATCCCACTTCTGACAATCTGGCTATTTTCAATTTCCCTGACTCCACTCTTAGACTTTGTTTGAACTTGACTTATGTACTTCTGGTATAAGTAAGGAATTTGAAATGGAGATCCAACTGTCCTCTCACACTGTTTTTAGCACACAACTGTTTTTAGGACACAATTAGGCCGCATGTGAAGGCATCTTGCACACAAAGGAGAGAGGTCAGGATTGCCGAGCGGTCTAAGGCGCTGCGTTCAGGTCGCAGTCTCCAATGTGAGGCGTGGGTTCAAATCCCACTTCTGACACAATTGCTTACATTTAAGTGAAATAAAAATGGTATCTTCTACTTGCATCTGCCAACAAGAACGTTAGTAGACGTTCAGTGGTTCTCTGAAATAAAATCTCTCTGCACACATTATGGTAACAATTTACACCAGTGGCATGGGAGCAATGCAAGCGTAGTAATGTGGTAAATAAACTGCCAACTTTTGCTCCACATTATGAGCAAATGTTAGGCATAGTCCTTATATAATTGTCAAGTGTTCTTTGCCGTTCGAGCATACCGCATGCGAAGGCATCTAACAACCACCTGACAGAGGTCAGGATGGCCGAGCGGTCTAAGGCGCTGCGTTTAGGTCGCAGTCTCCAATGGGGGCGTGGGTTCGAATCCCACTTCTGACAATCTGGCTATTTTCAATTTCCCTGACTCCACTCTTAGACTTTGTTTGAACTTGACTTATGTACTTCTGGTATAAATAATGAATTTGAAATGGAGGTCCAACTGTCCTCTCACACAACTGTTTTTAGGACACATTTAGGCCGCATGTGAAGGCATCTCGCACACAACGGACAGAGGTCAGGATGGCCGAGCGGTCTAAGGCGCTGCGTTCAGGTCGCAGTCTCCAATGGGAGGCGTGGGTTCGAATCCCACTTCTGACACAATTGCTTGCATTTAAGTGGAATGTGGTCTTTTACTCGCATCTGCCAACCAGATCTTGAGGAGACGTTCAGTGGTTCTCTGGAATAAAATCTCTCGTCACACATTATGGCAACAATTTACACCAGTGGCATGGGAGCAATGCAAACGTAGTAATGTGGTAAATAAACTGCCAACTTTTGCTCCACATTATGAGCAAATATTTGGCATAATCCTTATAGAATTGTCAAGTGTTCTTTGCCGTTCGTGCCTACCGCATGCGAAGGCATCTTACAACCACCTGACAGAGGTCAGGATGGCCGAGCGGTCTAAGGCGCTGCGTTCAGGTCGCAGTCTCCAATGGAGGCGTGGGTTCAAATCCCACTTCTGACAATCTGGCTATTTTCAATTTCCCTGACTCCACTCTTAGACTTTGTTTGAACTTGACTTATGTACTTCTGGTATAAGTAAGGAATTTGAAATGGAGGTCCAACTGTCCTCTCACACTGTTTTTAGCACACAACTGTTTTTAGGACACAATTAGGCCGCATGTGAAGGCATCTTGCACACAAGGCACAGAGGTCAGGATGGCCGAGCGGTCTAAGGCGCTGCGTTCAGGTCGCAGTCTCCGATGGGAGGCGTGGGTTCGAATCCCACTTCTGACACAAGTGCTTGCATTTAAGTGGAATGTGGTCTTTTACTCGCATCTGCCAACCAGATCTTGAGGAGACGTTCAGTGGTTCTCTGGAATAAAATCTCTCGTCACACAGCATACCGCATGAGAAGGCATCTAACATCCAACTTTTGCTCCACATTATCAGCAAATATTTGGCATAATCCTTATAGAATTGTCAAGTGTTCTTTGCCGTTCGAGCATACCACATGCGAAGGCATCTTACAACCACCTGACAGAGGTCAGGATGGCCGAGCGGTCAAAGGCGCTGCGTAAAGGTCGCAGTCTCCAATGGGAGGCCTAGGTTCGAATCCCACTTCTGACACAATTGCTTGCATTTAAGTGGAATGTGGTCTTTTACTCGCATCTGCCAACCAGATCTTGAGGAGACGTTCAGTGGTTCTCTGGAATAAAATCTCTCGTCACACATTATGGCAACAATTTACACCAGTGCCATGGGAGCAATGCAAACGTAGTAATGTGGTAAATGAACTGCCAACTTTTGCTCCACATTATGAGCAAATGTGTGGCATAGTCCTTATAGAATTCGCAAGTGTTCCTTGCCCTTCGAGCAAACCACATGCGAAGGCATCTAATAAGCACCTGACAGAGTCAGGATGGCCGAGCGGTCTAAGGCGCTGCGTTTAGGTCGCAGTCTCCAATGGAGGCGTGGGTTCGAATCCCACTTCTGACAATCCGGCTATTTTCAATTTCCCTGACTCCACTCTTAGACTTTGTTTGAACTCGACTTATGTACTTCTGGTATAAGTAAGGAAATTGAAATGGAGGTCCAACTGTCCTCTCACACAACTGTTTTTAGGACACATTTAGGCCGCTTGTGAAGGCATCTTGCACACAAAGGACAGAGGTCAGGATGGCCGAGCGGTCTAAGGCGCTGCGTTAAGGTCGCAGTCTCCAATGTGAGGCGTGGGTTTGAATCCCACTTCTGACACAATTGCTTGCATTTAAGTAGAATGTGGTCTTTTACTCGCATCTGCCAACCAGATCTTGAGGAGACGTTCAGTGGTTCTCTGGAATAAAATCTCTCCGCACACATTATGGTAACAATTTACACCAGTGCCATGGGAGCAATGCAAACGTACTAATGTGGTAAATAAACTGCCAACGTTTGCTCCACATTATGAGCAAATATTTGGCATAATCCTTATAGAATTGTCAAGTGTTCTTTGCCGTTCGTGCCTACCGCATGTGAAGGCATCTTACAACCACCGGACAGAGGTCAGGATGGCCGAGCGGTCTAAGGCGCTGCGTTCAGGTCGCAGTCTCCAATGGAGGCGTGGGTTCGAATCCCACTTCTGACAATCCGGCTATTTTCAATTTCCCTGACTCCACTCTTAGACTTTGTTTGAACTCGACTTATGTACTTTTGGTATAAGTAAGGAAATTGAAATGGAGGTCCAACTGTCCTCTCATGCAACTGTTTTTAGGACACAATTAGGCCGCATGTGAAGGCATCTTGCACACAAAGGACAGAGGTCAGGATGGCCGAGCTGTCTAAGGCGCTGCGTTAAGGTCGCAGTCTCCAATGGAAGCGTGGGTTTGAATCCCACTTCTGACACAAGTGCTTGCATTTAAGTGGAATGTGGTCTTTTACTCGCATCTGCCAACCAGATCTTGAGGAGACGTTCAGTGGTTCTCTGGAATAAAATCTCTCCGCACACATCATGGTAACAATTTACACCAGTGGCATGGGAGCAATGCAAACATAGTAATGTGGTAAATAAACTGCCAACTTCTGCTCCACATTATGAGCAAATATTTGGCATAATCCTTATAGAATTGTCAAGTGTTCTTTGCCGTTCGAGCCTACCGCATGCGAAGGCATCTTACAACCACCTGACAGAGGTCAGGATGGCCGAGCGGTCTAAGGCGCTGCGTTCAGGTCGCAGTCTCCAATGGAGGCGGGGGTTCGAATCCCACTTCTGACAATCTGGCTATTTTCAATTTCCCTGACTCCACTCTTAGACTTTGTTTGAACTTGACTTATGTACTTCTGGTATAAGTAAGGAATTTGAAATGGAGGTCCAACTGTCCTCTCACACTGTTTTTAGCACACAACTGTTTTTAGGACACAATTAGGCCGCATGTGAAGGCATCTTGCACACAAAGGAGAGAGGTCAGGATTGCCGAGCGGTCTAAGGCGCTGCGTTCAGGTCGCAGTCTCCAATGTGAGGCGTGGGTTCGAATCCCACTTCTGACACAATTGCTTACATTTAAGTGAAATAAGAATGGTATCTTCTACTTGCATCTGCCAACAAGAACGTTAGTAGACGTTCAGTGGTTCTCTGAAATAAAATCTCTCTGCACACATTATGGTAACAATTTACACCAGTGGCATGGGAGCAATGCAAGCGTAGTAATGTAGTAAATAAACTGCCAACTTTTGCTCCACATTATGAGCAAATGTTAGGCATAGTCCTTATATAATTGTCAAGTGTTCTTTGCCGTTCGAGCATACCGCATGCGAAGGCATCTAACAACCACCTGACAGAGGTCAGGATGGCCGAGCGGTCTAAGGCGCTGCGTTTAGGTCGCAGTCTCCAATGGGGGCGTGGGTTCGAATCCCACTTCTGACAATCCGGCTATTTTCAATTTCCCTGACTCCACTCTTAGACTTTGTTTGAACTTGACTTATGTACTTCTGGTATAAATAAGGAATTTGAAATGGAGCTCCAACTGTCCTCTCACGCAACTGTTTTTAGGACACAATTAGGCCGCATGTGAAGGCATCTTGCACACAAAGCACAGATGTCAGGATGGCCGAGCGGTCTAAGGCGCTGCGTTAAGGTCGCAGTCTCCGATGGGAGGCGTGGGTTCGAATCCCACTTCTGACACAAGTGCTTGCATTTAAGTGGAATGTGGTCTTTTACTCGCATCTGCCAACCAGATCTTGAGGAGACGTTCAGTTGTTCTCTGGAATAAAATCTCTCGTCACACAGCATACCGCATGAGAAGGCATCTAACATCCAACTTTTGCTCCACATTATCAGCAAATATTTGGCATAATCCTTATAGAATTGTCAAGTGTTCTTTGCCGTTCGAGCATACCACATGTGAAGGCATCTTACAGCCACCTGATAGAGGTCAGGATGGCCGAGCGGTCTAAGGCGCTGCGTTAAGGTCGCAGTCTCCAATGGGAGGTGTGGGTTCGAATCCCACTTCTGACACAATTGCTTGCATTTAAGTGGAATGTGGTCTTTTACTCGCATCTGCCAACCAGATCTTGAGGAGACGTTCAGTGGTTCTCTGGAATAAAATCTCTCGTCACACATTATGGCAACAATTTACACCAGTGCCATGGGAGCAATGCAAACGTAGTAATGTGGTAAATGAACTGCCAACTTTTGCTCCACCTTATGAGCAAATGTGTGGCATAGTCCTTATAGAATTCGCAAGTGTTCCTTGCCGTTCGAGCAAACCACATGCGAAGGCATCTAATAAGCACCTGACAGAGTCAGGATGGCCGAGCGGTCTAAGGCGCTCGGTGGTTCAGGACCACTGAACCACGTCTGTTCAGTGTTTTTCTGGAATAAAATCTCTCCGCACACATTATGGAAACTATTTACACCAGTGGCATGGGAGCAATGCAAACGTAGTAATGTGGTAAATAAACTGCCAACTTTTGCTCCACATTATGAGCAAATGTTTGGCATAGTCCTTATAGAATTGTCAAGTGTTCTTTGCCGTTCGAGCCTACCGCATGCGACGGCATCTAACAACCACCTGACATAGGTCAGGATGGCCGAGCGGTCTAAGGCGCTGCGTTTAGGTCCCAGTCTCCAATGGAGGCGTGGGTTCGAATCCCTTAAGAGCAGATTTAAAAATTGCTAAAGAGGGGTCCTGTTTTACCAACATAGGTAAAGAATTCCAAAGTTTGGGAGCTGCAACAGCAAACGCCCTGTCTCCTCTCTGCCTCCTGGAAGTCCTCGGCACCTCCAGGTTCATTTGGCTCGCTGATCTAAGAGCTCGAGGAGGACAGTGTATATGTAGCAGCTCAGAGAGATAGGAGGGAGCAAGGCCATTTAAAGATTTAAATACAAATAAAAGAATCTTAAAATGCACTCTGAAATGTACCGGCAGCCAGTGCAGAGAATATAAAATCGGGGTAACATGTTCTCTCTTCCGCGATCCAGTTAAGAGCCGAGCAGCCGCATTCTGGACCAGCTGAAGACGGGACAAAGAAGACTGGCTGACACCCACATATAAGGAGTTACAGTAATCCAGTCGTGTTGTGATAAAAGCATGGATTAATATTTCAAAATAATCCACTGGTACAATATTCCTAATCTTAGCAAGCCGTCTCAAATGGAAAAAGCTCGTTTTCACAACGGCACTGATTTGTTTATCCAACTTAAAATTTGCGTCCATTACAAAGCCCAAATTTGTAACAAATGGCTTTACGTAATGTGATAGCGGACCCAAATCCACAGGAGTGGAGTTGCAGGTAGTACCAGGGTCAAAAATAATAACTTCCGTCTTTCTTTCATTAAAATTCAAAAAATTCAGAGCCATCCAAGTTTTTATGTCATCGAGGCACTCCAATAAAATTGGTACTGTATAGACTCCCTTACGATTGAGAGGCACATAAATTTGTGTATCATTCGCATAGCAATGAAAAGCAATATTATGTTTCCTAAATATTGACCCAAGGGGAAGCAAATATAAAGAAAACAAAAGAGGTCCAAGTATCGAGCCCTGTGGTACTCCACACAATAAAGGAGCAGACGATGATCTAAAATCATCTATGTCAACACAGAAAGACCTATCCGTCAAGTACGGCCTAAGCCACACTAAGACTGTGCCTTTGAGACCTACATAATGCTCTAAACGGGAAAGTAAAACATCATGGTCCACCGTGTCAAAGGCTGCAGTCAAATCTAAAAGAACTAAAATCACTGGATCTCCAGCATCAGTAGCCAAAAGGATATCATTAAACACCCTCAACAATGCAGATTCGGTGCTGTGTAAAGTTTTAAAACCAGACTGAAAATCCTCAAGAATATTATTTACATCGAGATAGGCCTTTAATTGATTATAAACAATTTTCTCTAAAATTTTAGACATAAATGGAAGCTTTGAAATAGGCCTAAAATTAGATAACAGAAAAGGGTCTAAGCCAGGTTTTTTGATCAGCGGTTGAACTGATGCCTGTTTGAAAGGTTTTGGGATCACACCAGTGATCAGGCTACTATTTATAATAGCCGTAATAGAAATCCCTAAAACAGGAAGAACCTCTTTAAAAAGTCGTGGGGGTAAAATGTCAGCTGCAGAACCTGAGGCCTTAAGATGACCTACAGTCTCATGTATTAAAGTCAAAGTAACAGGTTCAAACTGAGACAAAGCAGTGGAGCATTTGACAGCAACTGAAGGGTCAGAAGCTGAACACATAATATTGGCCCTAACACCAGCCACTTTGTCCTCGAAAAAAACGCGAAATTTCTCACATACCTCCAGAGATGGCTCAAAGCCCGTATAATGCGGAACATTCAAAACACTATCAACAATATGAAATAATAAGCGAGGCTTGTGACGATTAAGTAAAATTATATTTGACAAGTGCTCCCGTTTGGTGTCTTTCACTATTAGCCGATATCGATGCCAGGAATCCTTCAACAGCTGGAACGACACCTGTAACTTGTCTTTTTTCCACTTTCGTTCAAATTTTCTGCATTCACGTCGAGCAGCACGAGTTCTATCATTGAGCCATGGTTCCATTTTAGTCCTCCATTTCCTGGGTTTCATTGGAGCCACTTCATCTAGAGCCGATTGACATGTAGAATAGAGCCAAGCGGTAAGGGTCTCCGTATCATTAAATGATGGCATAGAAATTTTTGATTCAAATAACTCAGAAAAACGAATAGCCGTTTGCTGGCTTATTACGCGATGGCACCGTGCAGAAACACAGGGTTTTACAAAGTTACAAGGCATATCAATATTGAACAACACCGGTTTATGATCTGAAAACACAGCATCACCAACCATCAAGTGGGAAATTGGCAACCCAAAAGATAGAACAAGGTCTAATACATGACCACCTTCATGTGTGGGCTCAAATACCCACTGAGTGAAATTAAAAGAATCAATCAAATTTAAAAAATCTTTTACCATCTGTTTGTCCGGGCAACAAACATGAATATTAAAATCTCCAACAATAAGAACTTGATCATATAGAGGCAAAACATATGCCAACAGTTCAGAAAAATCATTCAAAAAGTCCTTATTATATCCAGGAGGTCTGTAAATAACAGCGCACAGCATTGGGTACGAGCGACCCAACTCAAACATACTCAATTCAAAGCTGGAGCTGGAGGAGGAGAAAGACGCGGGCAGCGGCGTACATTTGTATACATTCCGGAAAAAGGTTGCTATTCCTCCTCAACGACCAGACTTTCGGGGACAATTCAAGTAAACACAGTCTGGCGGTAAAAGTTCAGAGAATGCAGTGAGCTCACCAACACTCAGCCAAGTCTCTGTTACACACAGGAAGTCTAGTCGATTTGAAATGAAGAAGTCCTTAAGGATATAAGTTTTATTTGAAAGTGATCTGGCATTTACCAAGCCGATCCTGACAGGGGCCGGTCAGTTCTGGTCTTTAGCGCTGTAAACACCCCGACGTAGAGCCTGGAGGTTCGTCGAGTTCACTCCCTGCTGTCTAGAGCGTCTCTGAATACAGTAGCGGGGCCGTTGCTGAAAAACCCGTCCTTCTGAGCCAGCCAGCGGCACCAACCAGGTATAAGCAGAATCCAGAGGGGACCAAAAAAGATTCGTTCCAGTTGTGGCAATCCGTGATAAGCTGAACTTCAACCTCACCAGCCTACCGCTGCGTCTCCCCCGGACGCGATGGCGTTTTCTCCGGAAAGGTGTGGCCAGTATGCAGAGGAGGTAATCCGGTACTCCCATGAGAACCGGAGGCAAAGTTTTCGGATTTCCATAAAGAAATTTCGTCTCTGCTGAGGATCGAAGATCCAAAAGAGTTCGGCGGTCATAGATCAGTAGAGCGCTGGTATAAAAACCAGTGTTTTTAGGACACATTTAGGACGCATGTGAAGGCATCTCGCACACAACGGACAGAGGTCAGGATGGCAGAGCGGTCTAAGGTGCTGCGTTAAGGTCGCGGTCTCCAATGGGAGGCGTGGGTTCAAATCCCACTTCTGACACAATTAAGTGGAATAAGAATGTGATCTTTTACTCGCAACTGCCAACCAGAACATTAGTAGACGTTCAGTGGTTCTCTGGAATAAAATCCCTCCGCACACATTATGGTAACAATTTACACCAGTGGCATGGGAGCAATGCAAACGTAGTAATGTGGTAAATAAACTGCCAACTTTTGCTCCACATTATGAGCAAATATTTGGCATAATCCTTATAGAATAGTCAAGTGTTCTTTGCCGTTCGAGCCTACCGCATGCGAAGGCATCTTACAACCACCTGAGAGAGGTCAGGATGGCCGAGCGGTCTAAGGCGCTGCGTTCAGGTCGCGGTCTCCCATGGAGACGTGGGTTCGGATCCCACTTCTGACACAATTGCTTGCATTTAAGTGGAATGTGGTCTTTTACTCGCATCTGCCAACCAGATCTTGAGGAGACGTTCAGTGGTTCTCTGGAATAAAATCTCTCGTCACACATTATGGCAACAATTTACACCAGTGGCATGGCAGCAATGCAAACGTAGTAATGTGGTAAATAAACTGCCAACTTTTGCTCCACATTATGAGCAAATGTTTGGCATAGTCCTTATAGAATTGTCAAGTTTTCTTTGCCGTTTGAGCATACCGCATGCGACGGCATCTTACAACCACCTGACATAGGTCAGGATGGCTGAGCGGTCTAAGGCGCTGCGTTTAGGTCGCAGTCTCCAATGGAGGCGTGGGTTCGAATCCCACTTCTGACAATCCGGCTATTTTCAATTTCCCTGACTCCACTCTTAGACTTTGTTTGATCTCGACTTATGTACTTCTGGTATAAGTAAGGAATTTGAAATGGAGATCCAACTGTCCTCTCACACTGTTTTTAGCACACAACTGTTTTTAGGACACAATTAGGCCGCATGTGAAGGCATCTTGCACACAAAGGACAGAGGTCAGGATTGCCGAGCGGTCTAAGGCGCTGCGTTCAGGTCGCAGTCTCCAATGGGAGGCGTGGGTTCGAATCCCACTTCTGACACAATTGCTTACATTTAAGTGAAATAAGAATGGTATCTTCTACTTGCATCTGCCAACAAGAACGTTAGTAGACGTTCAGTGGTTCTCTGAAATAAAATCTCTCTGCACACATTATGGTAACAATTTACACCAGTGGCATGGGAGCAATGCAAACGTAGTAATGTGGTAAATAAACTGCCAACTTTTGCTCCACATTATGAGCAAATGTTAGGCATAGTCCTTATACAATTGTCAAGTGTTCTTTGCCGTTCGAGCATACCGCATGCGAAGGCATCTAACAACCACCTGACAGAGGTCAGGATGGCCGAGCGGTCTAAGGCGCTGCGTTTAGGTCGCAGTCTCCAATGGGGGCGTGGGATCGAATCCCACTTCTGACAATCCGGCTATTTTCAATTTCCCTTACTCCACTCTTAGACTTTGTTTGAACTTGACTTATGTACTTCTGGTATAAGTAAGGAATTTGAAATGGAGCTCCAACTGTCCTCTCACGCAACTGTTTTTAGGACACAATTTGGCCGCATTTGAAGGCATCTTGCACACAAAGGACAGAGGTCAGGATGGCCGAGCGGTCTAAGGCGCTGCGTTAAGGTCGCAGTCTCCAATGGGAGGCGTGAGTTCGAATCCCACTTCTGACCCAAGTGCTTGCATTTAAGTGGAATGTGGTCTTTTACTCGCATCTGCCAACCAGATCTTGAGGAGACGTTCAGGGGTTCTCTGGAATAAAATCTCTCGTCACACATTATGGCAACAATTTACACCAGTGGCATGGGAGCAATGCAAACGTAGTAATGTGGTAAATGAACTGCCAACTTTTGCTCCACATTATGAGCAAATATTTGGCATAGTCCTTATAGAATTCGCAAGTGTTCCTTGCCGTTCGAGCAAACCACATGCGAAGGCATCTAATAAGCACCTGACAGAGGTCAGGATGGCCGAGCGGTCTAAGGCGATGCGTTCAGGTCGCAGTCTCCAATGGAGACGTGGGTTCGAATCCCACTTCTGACACAATTGTCTGCATTTAAGTGGAATGTGGTCTTTTACTCGCATCTGCCAACCAGATCTTGAGGAGACGTTCAGTGGCTCTCTGGAATCAAATCTCTCCGCACACATTATGGTAACAATTTACACCAGTGGCATGGGAGCAATGCAAACATAGTAATGTGGTAAATAAACTGCCAACTTTTGCTCCACATTATGAGCAAATATTTGGCATTATTCTTATAGAATTGTCAAGTGATCTTTGCCGTTCGAGCCTACCGCATGCGAAGGCATCTAACAACCACCTGACAGAGGTCAGGATGGCCGAGCGGTCTAAGGCGCTGCGTTCAGGTCGCAGTCTCCAATGGAGGCGTGGGTTCGAATCCCACTTCTGACAATCCGGCTATTTTCATTTTCACTGACTCCCCTCTTAGACTTTGTTTGATATCGACTTATGTACTTCTGGTATAAGTAAGGAATTTGAAATGGAGATCCAACTGTCCTCTCACACTGTTTTTAGCACGCAACTGTTTTTAGGACACAATTAGGCCGCATGTGAAGGCATCTTGCACACAAAGGAGAGAGGTCAGGATTGCCGAGCGGTCTAAGGCGCTGCGTTCAGGTCGCAGTCTCCAATGTGAGGCGTGGGTTCGAATCCCACTTCTGACACAATTGCTTACATTTAAGTGAAATAAGAATGGTATCTTCTACTTGCATCTGCCAACAAGAACGTTAGTAGACATTCAGTGGTTCTCTGAAATAAAATCTCTCTGCACACATTATGGTAACAATTTACACCAGTGACATGGGAGCAATGCAAGCGTAGTAATGTAGTAAATAAACTGCCAACTTTTGCTCCACATTATGAGCAAATGTTAGGCATAGTCCTTATATAATTGTCAAGTGTTCTTTGCCGTTCGAGCATACCGCATGCGAAGGCATCTAACAACCACCTGACAGAGGTCAGGATGGCCGAGCGGTCTAAGGCGCTGCGTTTAGGTCGCAGTCTCCAATGGGGGCGTGGGTTCGAATCCCACTTCTGACAATCCGGCTATTTTCAATTTCCCTGACTCCACTCTTAGACTTTGTTTGAACTTGACTTATGTACTTCTGGTATAAATAAGGAATTTGAAATGGAGCTCCAACTGTCCTCTCACGCAACTGTTTTTAGGACACAATTAGGCCGCATGTGAAGGCATCTTGCACACAAAGCACAGATGTAAGGATGGCCGAGCGGTCTAAGGCGCTGCGTTAAGGTCGCAGTCTCCGATGGGAGGCGTGGGTTCGAATCCCACTTCTGACACAAGTGCTTGCATTTAAGTGGAATGTGGTCTTTTACTCGCATCTGCCAACCAGATCTTGAGGAGACGTTCAGTTGTTCTCTGGAATAAAATCTCTCGTCACACAGCATACCGCATGAGAAGGCATCTAACATCCAACTTTTGCTCCACATTATCAGCAAATATTTGGCATAATCCTTATAGAATTGTCAAGTGTTCTTTGCCGTTCGAGCAAACCACATGCGAAGGCATCTAATAAGCACCTGACAGAGTCAGGATGGCCGAGCGGTCTAAGGCGCTCGGTGGTTCAGGACCACTGAACCACGTCTGTTCAGTGTTTTTCTGGAATAAAATCTCTCCGCACACATTATGGAAACAATTTACACCAGTGGCATGGGAGCAATGCAAACGTAGTAATGTGGTAAATAAACTGCCAACTTTTGCTCCACATTATGAGCAAATGTTTGGCATAGTCCTTATAGAATTGTCAAGTGTTCTTTGCCGTTCGAGCCTACCGCATGCGACGGCATCTAACAACCACCTGACATAGGTCAGGATGGCCGAGCGGTCTAAGGCGCTGCGTTTAGGTCCCAGTCTCCAATGGAGGCGTGGGTTCGAATCCCTTAAGAGCAGATTTAAAAATTGCTAAAGAGGGGTCCTGTTTTACCAACATAGGTAAAGAATTCCAAAGTTTGGGAGCTGCAACAGCAAACGCCCTGTCTCCTCTCTGCCTCCTGGAAGTCCTCGGCACCTCCAGGTTCATTTGGCTCGCTGATCTAAGAGCTCGAGGAGGACAGTGTATATGTAGCAGCTCAGAGAGATAGGAGGGAGCAAGGCCATTTAAAGATTTAAATACAAATAAAAGAATCTTAAAATGCACTCTGAAATGTACCGGCAGCCAGTGCAGAGAATATAAAATCGGGGTAACATGTTCTCTCTTCCGCGATCCAGTTAAGAGCCGAGCAGCCGCATTCTGGACCAGCTGAAGACGGGACAAAGAAGACTGGCTGACACCCACATATAAGGAGTTACAGTAATCCAGTCGTGTTGTGATAAAAGCATGGATTAATATTTCAAAATAATCCACTGGTACAATATTCCTAATCTTAGCAAGCCGTCTCAAATGGAAAAAGCTCGTTTTCACAACGGCACTGATTTGTTTATCCAACTTAAAATTTGCGTCCATTACAAAGCCCAAATTTGTAACAAATGGCTTTACGTAATGTGATAGCGGACCCAAATCCACAGGAGTGGAGTTGCAGGTAGTACCAGGGTCAAAAATAATAACTTCCGTCTTTCTTTCATTAAAATTCAAAAAATTCAGAGCCATCCAAGTTTTTATGTCATCGAGGCACTCCAATAAAATTGGTACTGTATAGACTCCCTTACGATTGAGAGGCACATAAATTTGTGTATCATTCGCATAGCAATGAAAAGCAATATTATGTTTCCTAAATATTGACCCAAGGGGAAGCAAATATAAAGAAAACAAAAGAGGTCCAAGTATCGAGCCCTGTGGTACTCCACACAATAAAGGAGCAGACGATGATCTAAAATCATCTATGTCAACACAGAAAGACCTATCCGTCAAGTACGGCCTAAGCCACACTAAGACTGTGCCTTTGAGACCTACATAATGCTCTAAACGGGAAAGTAAAACATCATGGTCCACCGTGTCAAAGGCTGCAGTCAAATCTAAAAGAACTAAAATCACTGGATCTCCAGCATCAGTAGCCAAAAGGATATCATTAAACACCCTCAACAATGCAGATTCGGTGCTGTGTAAAGTTTTAAAACCAGACTGAAAATCCTCAAGAATATTATTTACATCGAGATAGGCCTTTAATTGATTATAAACAATTTTCTCTAAAATTTTAGACATAAATGGAAGCTTTGAAATAGGCCTAAAATTAGATAACAGAAAAGGGTCTAAGCCAGGTTTTTTGATCAGCGGTTGAACTGATGCCTGTTTGAAAGGTTTTGGGATCACACCAGTGATCAGGCTACTATTTATAATAGCCGTAATAGAAATCCCTAAAACAGGAAGAACCTCTTTAAAAAGTCGTGGGGGTAAAATGTCAGCTGCAGAACCTGAGGCCTTAAGATGACCTACAGTCTCATGTATTAAAGTCAAAGTAACAGGTTCAAACTGAGACAAAGCAGTGGAGCATTTGACAGCAACTGAAGGGTCAGAAGCTGAACACATAATATTGGCCCTAACACCAGCCACTTTGTCCTCGAAAAAAACGCGAAATTTCTCACATACCTCCAGAGATGGCTCAAAGCCCGTATAATGCGGAACATTCAAAACACTATCAACAATATGAAATAATAAGCGAGGCTTGTGACGATTAAGTAAAATTATATTTGACAAGTGCTCCCGTTTGGTGTCTTTCACTATTAGCCGATATCGATGCCAGGAATCCTTCAACAGCTGGAACGACACCTGTAACTTGTCTTTTTTCCACTTTCGTTCAAATTTTCTGCATTCACGTCGAGCAGCACGAGTTCTATCATTGAGCCATGGTTCCATTTTAGTCCTCCATTTCCTGGGTTTCATTGGAGCCACTTCATCTAGAGCCGATTGACATGTAGAATAGAGCCAAGCGGTAAGGGTCTCCGTATCATTAAATGATGGCATAGAAATTTTTGATTCAAATAACTCAGAAAAACGAATAGCCGTTTGCTGGCTTATTACGCGATGGCACCGTGCAGAAACACAGGGTTTTACAAAGTTACAAGGCATATCAATATTGAACAACACCGGTTTATGATCTGAAAACACAGCATCACCAACCATCAAGTGGGAAATTGGCAACCCAAAAGATAGAACAAGGTCTAATACATGACCACCTTCATGTGTGGGCTCAAATACCCACTGAGTGAAATTAAAAGAATCAATCAAATTTAAAAAATCTTTTACCATCTGTTTGTCCGGGCAACAAACATGAATATTAAAATCTCCAACAATAAGAACTTGATCATATAGAGGCAAAACATATGCCAACAGTTCAGAAAAATCATTCAAAAAGTCCTTATTATATCCAGGAGGTCTGTAAATAACAGCGCACAGCATTGGGTACGAGCGACCCAACTCAAACATACTCAATTCAAAGCTGGAGCTGGAGGAGGAGAAAGACGCGGGCAGCGGCGTACATTTGTATACATTCCGGAAAAAGGTTGCTATTCCTCCTCAACGACCAGACTTTCGGGGACAATTCAAGTAAACACAGTCTGGCGGTAAAAGTTCAGAGAATGCAGTGAGCTCACCAACACTCAGCCAAGTCTCTGTTACACACAGGAAGTCTAGTCGATTTGAAATGAAGAAGTCCTTAAGGATATAAGTTTTATTTGAAAGTGATCTGGCATTTACCAAGCCGATCCTGACAGGGGCCGGTCAGTTCTGGTCTTTAGCGCTGTAAACACCCCGACGTAGAGCCTGGAGGTTCGTCGAGTTCACTCCCTGCTGTCTAGAGCGTCTCTGAATACAGTAGCGGGGCCGTTGCTGAAAAACCCGTCCTTCTGAGCCAGCCAGCGGCACCAACCAGGTATAAGCAGAATCCAGAGGGGACCAAAAAAGATTCGTTCCAGTTGTGGCAATCCGTGATAAGCTGAACTTCAACCTCACCAGCCTACCGCTGCGTCTCCCCCGGACGCGATGGCGTTTTCTCCGGAAAGGTGTGGCCAGTATGCAGAGGAGGTAATCCGGTACTCCCATGAGAACCGGAGGCAAAGTTTTCGGATTTCCATAAAGAAATTTCGTCTCTGCTGAGGATCGAAGATCCAAAAGAGTTCGGCGGTCATAGATCAGTAGAGCGCTGGTATAAAAACCAGTGTTTTTAGGACACATTTAGGACGCATGTGAAGGCATCTCGCACACAACGGACAGAGGTCAGGATGGCAGAGCGGTCTAAGGTGCTGCGTTAAGGTCGCGGTCTCCAATGGGAGGCGTGGGTTCAAATCCCACTTCTGACACAATTAAGTGGAATAAGAATGTGATCTTTTACTCGCAACTGCCAACCAGAACATTAGTAGACGTTCAGTGGTTCTCTGGAATAAAATCCCTCCGCACACATTATGGTAACAATTTACACCAGTGGCATGGGAGCAATGCAAACGTAGTAATGTGGTAAATAAACTGCCAACTTTTGCTCCACATTATGAGCAAATATTTGGCATAATCCTTATAGAATAGTCAAGTGTTCTTTGCCGTTCGAGCCTACCGCATGCGAAGGCATCTTACAACCACCTGAGAGAGGTCAGGATGGCCGAGCGGTCTAAGGCGCTGCGTTCAGGTCGCGGTCTCCCATGGAGACGTGGGTTCGGATCCCACTTCTGACACAATTGCTTGCATTTAAGTGGAATGTGGTCTTTTACTCGCATCTGCCAACCAGATCTTGAGGAGACGTTCAGTGGTTCTCTGGAATAAAATCTCTCGTCACACATTATGGCAACAATTTACACCAGTGGCATGGCAGCAATGCAAACGTAGTAATGTGGTAAATAAACTGCCAACTTTTGCTCCACATTATGAGCAAATGTTTGGCATAGTCCTTATAGAATTGTCAAGTTTTCTTTGCCGTTTGAGCATACCGCATGCGACGGCATCTTACAACCACCTGACATAGGTCAGGATGGCTGAGCGGTCTAAGGCGCTGCGTTTAGGTCGCAGTCTCCAATGGAGGCGTGGGTTCGAATCCCACTTCTGACAATCCGGCTATTTTCAATTTCCCTGACTCCACTCTTAGACTTTGTTTGATCTCGACTTATGTACTTCTGGTATAAGTAAGGAATTTGAAATGGAGATCCAACTGTCCTCTCACACTGTTTTTAGCACACAACTGTTTTTAGGACACAATTAGGCCGCATGTGAAGGCATCTTGCACACAAAGGACAGAGGTCAGGATTGCCGAGCGGTCTAAGGCGCTGCGTTCAGGTCGCAGTCTCCAATGGGAGGCGTGGGTTCGAATCCCACTTCTGACACAATTGCTTACATTTAAGTGAAATAAGAATGGTATCTTCTACTTGCATCTGCCAACAAGAACGTTAGTAGACGTTCAGTGGTTCTCTGAAATAAAATCTCTCTGCACACATTATGGTAACAATTTACACCAGTGGCATGGGAGCAATGCAAACGTAGTAATGTGGTAAATAAACTGCCAACTTTTGCTCAACATTATGAGCAAATGTTAGGCATAGTCCTTATACAATTGTCAAGTGTTCTTTGCCGTTCGAGCATACCGCATGCGAAGGCATCTAACAACCACCTGACAGAGGTCAGGATGGCCGAGCGATCTAAGGCGCTGCGTTTAGGTCGCAGTCTCCAATGGGGGCGTGGGATCGAATCCCACTTCTGACAATCCGGCTATTTTCAATTTCCCTGACTCCACTCTTAGACTTTGTTTGAACTTGACATATGTACTTCTGGTATAAGTAAGGAATTTGAAATGGAGCTCCAACTGTCCTCTCACACAACTGTTTTTAGGACACAATTAGGCCGCATGTGAAGGCATCTTGCACACAAAGGACAGAGGTCAGGATGGCCGAGCGGTCTAAGGCGCTGCGTTAAGGTCGCAGTCTCCAATGGGAGGCGTGAGTTCGAATCCCACTTCTGACACAAGTGCTTGCATTTAAGTGGAATGTGGTCTTTTACTCGCATCTGCCAACCAGATCTTGAGGAGACGTTCAGGGGTTCTCTGGAATAAAATCTCTCGTCACACATTATGGCAACAATTTACACCAGTGGCATGGGAGCAATGCAAACGTAGTAATGTGGTAAATGAACTGCCAACTTTTGCTCCACATTATGAGCAAATATTTGGCATAGTCCTTATAGAATTCGCAAGTGTTCCTTGCCGTTCGAGCAAACCACATGCGAAGGCATCTAATAAGCACCTGACAGAGGTCAGGATGGCCGAGCGGTCTAAGGCGCTGCGTTCAGGTCGCAGTCTCCAATGGAGACGTGGGTTCGAATCCCACTTCTGACACAATTGCCTGCATTTAAGTGGAATGTGGTCTTTTACTCGCATCTGCCAACCAGATCTTGAGGAGACGTTCAGTGGCTCTCTGGAATCAAATCTCTCCGCACACATTATGGTAACAATTTACACCAGTGGCATGGGAGCAATGCAAACGTAGTAATGTGGTAAATAAACTGCCAACTTTTGCTCCACATTATGAACAAATATTTGGCATTATTCTTATAGAATTGTCAAGTGATCTTTGCCGTTCGAGCCTACCGCATTCGAAGGCATCTTACAACCACCTGACAGAGGTCAGGATGGCCGAGCGGTCTAAGGCGCTGTGTTCAGGTCGCAGTCTCCAATGGAGGCGTGGGTTCGAATCCCACGTCTGACAATCCGGCTATTTTCATTTTCACTGACTCCACTCTTAGACTTTGTTTGATCTCGACTTATGTACTTCTGGTATAAGTAAGGAATTTGAAATGGAGATCCAACTGTCCTCTCACACTGTTTTTAGCACACAACTGTTTTTAGGACACAATTAGGCCGCATGTGAAGGCATCTTGCACACAAAGGACAGAGGTCAGGATGGCCGAGCGGTCTAAGGCGCTGCGTTCAGGTCGCAGTCTCCAATGGGAGGCGTGGGTTCGAATCCCACTTCTGACACAATTGCTTACATTTAAGTGAAATAAGAATGGTATCTTCTACTTGCATCTGCCAACAAGAACATTAGTAGACGTTCAGTGGTTCTCTGAAATAAAATCTCTCTGCACACATTATTGTAACAATTTACACCAGTGGCATGGGAGCAATGCAAACATAGTAATGTGGTAAATAAACTGCCAACTTTTGCTCCACATTATGAGCAAATGTTAGGCATAGTCCTTATAGAATTCGCAAGTGTTCCTTGCCGTTCGAGCAAACCACATGCGAAGGCATCTAATAAGCACCTGACAGAGTTCAGGATGGCCGAGCGGTCTAAGGCGCTGCGTTCAGGTCGCAGTCTGCAATGGAGACGTGGATTCGAATCCCACTTCTGACACCATTGCCTGCATTTAAGTTGAATGTGGTCTTTTACTCGCATCTGCCAACCAGATCTTGAGGAGACGTTCAGTGGCTCTCTGGAATCAAATCTCTCCGCACACATTATGGTAACAATTTACACCAGTGGCATGGGAGCAATGTAAACGTAGTAATGTGGTAAATAAACTGCCAACTTTTGCTCCACATTATGAGCAAATATTTGGCATTATTCTTATAGAATTGTCAAGTGATCTTTGCCGTTCGAGCCTACCGCATGCGAAGGCATCTAACAACCACCTGACAGTGGTCAGGATGGCCGAGCGGTCTAAGGCGCTGCGTTTAGGTCGCAGTCTCCAATGGAGGCGTGTGTTCGAATCCCACTTCTGACAATCCGGCTATTTTCAATTTCCCTGACTCCTCTCTTAGACTTTGTTTGAACTCGACTTATGTACTTCTGGTATAAGTAAGGAATTTGAAATGGAGGTCCAACTGTCCTCTCACACAACTGTTTTTAGGACACATTTTGGACGCATGTGAAGGCATCTCGCACACAACTGACAGAGGTCAGGATGGCAGAGCGGTCTAAGGCGCTGCGTTAAGGTCGCGGTCTCCAATGGGAGGCGTGGGTTCGAATCCCACTTCTGACACAATTGCTTACATTTAAGTGATATAAGAATGGTATCTTCTACTTGCATCTGCCAACAAGAATGTTAGTAGATGTTCAGTGGTTCTCTGAAATAAAATCTCTCTGCACACATTATGGTAACAATTTACACCAGTGGCATGGGAGCAATGCGAACGTAGTAATGTGGTAAATAAACTGCCAACTTTTGCTCCACATTATGAGCAAATGTTTGGCATAGTCCTTATACAATTGTCAAGTGTTCTTTGCCGTTCGAGCATACCGCATGCGAAGGCATCTAACAACCACCTGACAGAGATCAGGATGGCCGAGCGGTCTAAGGCACTCGGTGGTTCAGGACCACTGAACCACGTCTGTTCAGTGGTTTTCTGGAATAAAATCTCTCCGCACACATTATGGAAACAATTTACACCAGTGGCATGGGAGCAATGCAAACGTAGTAATGTGGCAAATAAACAGCCAACTTTTGCTCCACATTATGAGCAAATGTTTGGCATAATCCTTATAGAATTGTCAAGTGTTCTTTGCTGTTCGAGCATACCGCATGCGAAGGCATCTAACAACCACCTGACAGAGGTCAGGATGGCCGAGCGGTCTAAGGCGCTGCGTTTAGGTCGCAGTCTCCAATGGAGGCGTGGGTTCGAATCCCACTTCTGACAATCCGGCTATTTTCAATTTCCCTGACTCCACTCTTAGACTTTGTTTGAACTCGACTTATGTACTTCTGGTATAAGTAAGGAATTTGAAATGGAGGTCCAACTGTCCTCTCACACAACTGTTTTTAGGACACATTTTGGACGCATGTGAAGGCATCTCGCACACAACTGACAGAGGTCAGGATGGCAGAGTGGTCTAAGGCGCTGCGTTAAGGTTGCGGTCTCCAATGGGAGGCGTGGGTTCGAATCCCACTTCTGACACAATTGCTTACATTTAAGTGAAATAAGAATGGTATCTTCTACTTGCATCTGCCAACAAGAACGTTAGTAGATGTTAAGTGGTTCTCTGAAATAAAATCTCTCTGCAAACATTATGGTAACAATTTACACCAGTGGCATGGGAGCAATGCGAACGTAGTAATGTGGTAAATAAACTGCCAACTTTTGCTCCACATTATGAGCAAATGTTTGGCATAGTCCTTATACAATTGTCAAGTGTTCTTTGCCGTTCGAGCATACCGCATGCGAAGGCATCTAACAACCACTTGACAGAGATCAGGATGGCCGAGCGGTCTAAGGCACTCGGTGGTTCAGGACCACTGAACCACGTCTGTTCAGTGGTTTTCTGGAATAAAATCTCTCCGCACACATTATGGAAACAATTTACACCAGTGGCATGGGAGCAATGCAAACGTAGTAATGTGGCAAATAAACAGCCAACTTTTGCTCCACATTATGAGCAAATGTTTGGCATTATTCTTATAGAATTGTCTAGTGTTCTTTGCTGTTCGAGCATACCGCATGCGAAGGCATCTAACAACCACCTGACAGAGGTCAGGATGGCCGAGCGGTCTAAGGCGCTGCGTTCAGGTCGCAGTCTCCAATGGGAGGCGTGGGTTCGACTCCCACTTCTGACACAATTGCTTACATTTAAGTGAAATAAGAATGGTATCTTCTACTTGCATCTGCCAACAAGAACGTTAGTAGACATTCAGTGGTTCTCTGGAATAAAATCTCTCCGCACACATTATGGTAACAATTTACACCAGTGGCATGGGAGCAATGCAAACGTAGTAATGTGGTAAATAAACTGCCAACTTTTGCTCCACATTATGAACAAATATTTGGCATTATTCTTATAGAATTGTCAAGTGATCTTTGCCGTTCGAGCCTACCGCATTTGAAGGCATCTAACAACCACCTGACAGAGGTCAGGATGGCCGAGCGGTCTAAGGCGCTGCGTTAAGGTCGCAGTCTCCAATGGGAGGCGTGGGTTCGAATCCCACTTCTGACACAATTGCTTGCATTTAAGTGAAATAAGAACGGTATCTTCTGCTCGCATCTGCCAACCAGATCTTAAGGAGACGTTTTCTGGAATAAAATCTCTCCGCACACATTATGGTAACAATTTACACCAGTGGCATGGGAGCAACGCAAATGTAGTAATTTGGTAAATAAACTGCCAACTTTTGCTCCTCATTATGAGCCATTTGCTTGGATTGAACTCTGCCTGGATTACTTACATACTTTTCCTGTAAGTAAGTAAGACATTTGAAATTTAGGACCAGATGACTGCTGACTTTGCTGTTGGAACATCTAAGGAGTGAAATCATCCCAATAGATACAGAGAAAATTAAACTTTGCAGAGCCCTCTATTAACCAAGTGGTTTTCACCCATATGTGGATTCTAAGAACAAAGACAACATTGACACATCTGCATGATGGTAGAGCGGTCCAAGGCGCTGTGTTAGGGTTCGATCCCCACTTCTGACACATTCTCTTTCATTTAAGTAGACTAAAAAGTGCATCATGGAGCAGAGAGAACTTTAACCCACCTGCACTACATCAGAATGACTGAGGGTCTGAGGTGCTGTGTTTAGGTCTCAGATTCCTCTGAGGTTCCAATACCACTTCTTACAGAATTGCTTGAGGACTAAGAAAGTAATTCTTTGTAATTTGGTATTATGTTTGTGCCTTTAAATTTATTCAAGGTGTGGAGGTTCCTCCATCTTTTCCCAAGTGTTAGTATTTATTTAAATGTTTTCACATAATATATTTAGAATTTTTCACACATTATATTTATAATTTCACTTTTTTGCGGAAAACGCAACTTTATGTATCAGGATTCAGCGCCAAAAACACTCAAACATTGCACATAGAACAGAACATTCAGTTCGTTACAGTTTTGTGTTTTTAGGCTTGATGTGAATTTTACGATTATTAATGAGTGATTGCTGTGGTAGATTAGCCACCGCTGCTATCAGCCAAGCTAACACTGTGGTGGCTGATTAGCTAATTTAAACACCTGCTTTACTGATTATCTGTCAGTTTGTGTGTAGGTCACCTTTTTTATTTTCAAGCTGTACCAAAACACACCTTATTCCACAGCACATCTATATGTTAGGTTTGTCAAACTCAAGCATAACTGACCTACTTCCCTCTCCCTCGCTATTTTTTTTTCTTAGTTAAAACTTATTTCTGACCTTGTTATCTAGTCATAGTGGAGACAGTTAATAGCAAAACACTGCATCCCATTTTATATGAGCTTACATTTAAGTCTAGCAGGGAAATGGGGACGGGAACTTGCATGGATGATATCATGCTGCAAGGAGTCTAGTTTAAAATAACATTGGAGCTCATATAAGAATATTGTGATATATATCGTGTATCATGATATTGCAAAAATATATCAGGATATTAGATTTTCCTCATATTCCCAAGCCCTAGCTAGCAGCCATGCTTCTGTGATTCTGCTGCAAAAGTTACTGAATGTGTTCCTGCCACTGCTCCTGATTAAACTCATAATTAAACTAATCTGTACTGAACACCTCTGTAATAGCAGACAGCATGTCCATGGTCCACAGCTAAACGTAAATAACGAGGCAATCAATGAATGTGGTAAACTGTCAATCAAATTGTTTCCGTACCATACCTTGTTCGGTGCTGCTAGTATTACCCCTGGAGTAGGTGCAACAATCTGAGAATAGCCAGGGTGAGCTGCACCGGATTTGCTAAAGGAAAATTAATGTGACACCGCAGCACATTGATCAATAGCCACTTCTGAAACAAAAACACTGCCCAGATGATTAAGAAAAAAAAACATCCAGTGAGTTATGTGAAACATACTATATGTTGGTATGCAGCTTATTATTAGCATTTATTGGTCTTCCATTTTACAGTGCAGGAAGTTTTTGGCTGAATGCTTTAAATTCCAGCATAAAATAAGTCAAAACATGAACTGCAGCAGAACCGAACTTTGATATGTGGATTGGTGGATAGACCATGTGCCTTATTTTTTCAAGAATGACATCAGTATCACATTCAATACCAATAGTGCATCAAATTATCGTTCTTTTATTACTGTGTTCTACTCGTTTCACAGCTTTATTCAATTTTGAAGTATGGGTTAGTGACTCGGACCTCCAACCTTTAAAGATGGAATTCCAACTTTGGTGGACAATCCAATTGACCTGCAACTCCAAAATTCTGACAAATGCAACACGGACCTGAAAGTTGGGGTACCTTTTCACATGACCCTAGCAATTCTAAAGTCTGAGCTCTACTAAAAAGTTATACATTCTGTAAATGGGCATGCGTCTAAAGCCTTGCTGAACTACTCAACACTCTGCTCAGGTTGCATTGTAAGTAATGCAACTTTTCCCATAGGTATTGTGAAAGTGGTTGTCTAATGCATATGCACACACTTACGTAGCGAATACATGCATGTAAGTGGTGAAAGAAATAAAGATTTGTGTTGGGTCTATTACCTGACATTCTTGCTGGACAAAAATGAGAACACACAGAGACGGTTAAATTTCTTACAACTGAATGGAGAACTCTGCCCAGGGACAACTTCTTATCTCTGTCTCCGGACCAGTTCTAACGTTCTCCTTTGCAATTGCATATTTATTACATTGAGGCGTGGTTTAAGTTACAAATCATTTGCATAGAAGGTGCAGAAAACAGAAAACACAGCTGTCAACACAGAGTCTCTTCTTAAACAATGGTGTCATCCTGCATTTCCAGTTCCCGAGGTTCTCTGGGTCACAAACTTCAGTTCTCGTGTCCCTCTAGGTCAGGGGTCGACAACCTTTTCTACTCCAAGAGCCATTTGGGACCGCCTCCCAATAAAAAGAAAGCACTTGGAGCCACAACCCATTTTGACGTCATATACTGTTTGTATATGACGTCATAGCAAACATGTTTGCTATGTTCAAACATGTTTATTTGAACATAGCATAACTTATATGCTATGTACAAAAATCAATACTGTGTTGCGTTTATGAAATCAACGAACTGCTGCAGAGAACACAAAATTTTATTTCTGCATGTAACAAAACGCATTTTACACTTTGTTGATGCTCAATTTCAAACAAAACACCCTCTGTCTATTTGGGTCTTTGTATTTAAGAAATAAAAATCGAAACTTACCCAACCCGCACTGAAGGAAAAATAGAAACAGAATGCAGTCACCTGTCCTCCTCTTATTCAGGAGATAAAAATCAAAACTTATCCAAATATTATCCACCGGCACTGAACGAACAATGCAAACCAAAAAATGCGCAGTCTGCTTCTGTGTCCCGTCGCATGTGTGCGGTCACCTGTCCTCTTGAATTAAAAAAAAAAAAAAAGACTATTTCACTTAACAATATATAGTTATGTATTTATATTTGTAGATAATCTCCATCTGTAAATGGCTTACCATGCTTGATTATTTCCTGAGTAGCCACGAAACTGGCACATGTAGTGGAGTTTGCGTCTTAATCCACTTCTTGAAGTGACTCCTGCTCGCTTCAGCCAAACGCATCAGCTCCGAAACGGTCTTTTTTCTCTCCTCTCCCTCGGGATATTTTTTAGCAAAGACAGAGTGTTTGTTCTCGAAATGTCTTTCAACATTTGACTTCTTGTTATTTGCCAGTCTTTCGCCACATATTAAGCAGACTGGTGAACCAGTTTCATCAGCAGTGAAAGCAAAATGATCTGTCCACGTAGCATTAAATGTTCTGCCATCTTCAGAATGTTTCCTTTTCTTGGATTTATTTATGATGTATCTTCCAGGCAAGGATCAAAAAGTCAATAAATCAGCTCGCTAAAAAAATGCGGTCTGCCAGACATGTGGGGTTCGCCAGGAATGCCTGTCGCACATTGGCGGACATGACATATATTTTGGGTGCTAAAAATGTTCAAAACTTTTTGTTTTAATGTTACAAGTTTACCATAATCTTCAGATTTAGAAATTTATTTTAAAATGATTTTAATTTATAATTTTTTAATGATTGAATTTTAATAAAATATTCTGTTTCCCAAAGTCACTGGGAGCCACAACGGAAGGATGAAAGAGCCACACGTGGCTCCGGAGCCATTGGTTGCCGACCCCTGGTCTAGGTCATAAAACTTTGACCCTTAGTCTTTGATGTTCTCTCCTGTTAGGTGTCACTCTTATCTCCAGGCCATCTGTCTCCCAATTCGGCTTGCTTCCTGCTGCTAAAGGCACACACACTCTGGGACCAGACATAGATTCTCAGTCCTTAAAGTCTCCTAATCTTTATATTTGTATTTATCTAAAAACCTAACATTTTGCAATTCACAGGCGACTGTCGAAACAAATCCCAGTTTTCAGCTGACATGTCATTCTTTCTAAAAGTACTGAAGTTACACTAATATAAAACATATTCCAGTGGTTTAAACTTGGACACGGTTGACTAATATATACAGGATTTGAAACAGGTGTTAAATCTCTTTAATTTGACTGAACTGATACACAGGCCAGGCTCACTGAAGAATTTTAGAGTGAATGTAATGTACAGCCCTTGAATTCTATGGCTTTCAATACAGCAATTTTTGAGGAACCATCTGAATCCTTGCTGCTTTACATGATTTAACGTTCAAACTCGCTAATTAAATGCACGTGATTCAAAGATTATCAGCAAACGTGACCACTTCTATGTAAGCAGAGACTTTGACAGTTTGAAGGTGTGCAGCATCCAGGCATGTTGACACAAAGACAAATCATCAACGATATACTTATAAGCGCAATTGTTGCTCCGTATTTATCATGGAAGAGTTAGAAAGAGATCTGTCATGGCGAAGAAATAGTTGAGTCAAAAAATGAAGCTCTCAATTTACCGGTAGCTGAAATTTACAAGCACCTCAAATGAGTTTCCTCCGCAGAATGTCTGGGCTCTCACTTAGAGATAAGGGGAAAATAATGGATGGACTGATAGCCATTTACAATTAACCTGAAGTCCCCTATTCTACAATGAAAAGTTGCTAACACAACCTTGAGAAAACCATGAGACGGTATTCATTCTTCCCAGGAATTAATGTGTTAGCAACTGTTGCCGATCCTCTCAGTAGTGGACATCCCAGCAGGTTCATTCCAATGTCTGACCGTGCATTGCTCAAAGCAATTGCCAAAAAAAACAAACAAGAAGTGCAAGAAGTTATCAATGGGTCACAAACAATAAACAATAGTTGCATGTCCAAGAAGGAGTTGGTAACACACTCATGTGTGCTCTGTTCAATGTTGATTGAAATATAGAAAATATGCTTCGATCATGCATCCAGACAGCGTGATGCATTTAGACTTGTTTTGCATACACTGCTTTCCTGATTTACATGTCTGTACATGAGGCCCTGCTTGCTTCATAATGTTCTGATGCCTGAAATTACAGAACTACAATAGTCTGTGTTCCCTCTTAATCATAAACTAGATGTGCATTTTGGCCAACATCGATAACTGCATTTTGCATTTGCATGTTTAAAAATTTACTTTTTGGTATAAAGTAGGATTTCTTACCTGGATAAGGCATGCGGAACCACGGCGAGTTTGTCAGGGCGTTCAGGTTGATGTCGGTTCTTGCTGAGAAGCCATACTGATTCGACTTTGAAGGCAGGATGTCAAAGATGGTCAGTAAAAAGCAGACCAGCCAGGCACCACACATTCCAAACAAAGCCTGGAATTTAAGATCAATGTCAAGAGCATCTTGGTATTATTTTACCTAGGTTCTTTTCTGTGACTACATAAAGGTACTAAAGTACAAAAGCAGAAAGGATCATACATAAAGTACAAATTCAAGTGGTCAACATTTCCTGTCAATTCACTAATATATAATTAGCTAATAAAGCTAATAAATCACTGTTTGCAATCATGTTGTCCAATAAAGAGGGGGAAAAAGTCAAGTACACGTTTCCTTGAGAAAAAAAAGCCTTTCATGAGCTTGAATGTTTTACACACAGTGCACAACTGGTTTTGATTCTGAGTCGAGTCTCATATGGAAAACATCTTTACATTTAAGCCAAATGTGCATGTACTCTTTAAAATGCCAAACAATTAGCAAGTAATCCTGTTAACATGTTGGACTAGGTTGGAGCTAGAACAGCTTTTTATCATATACAAGTGCATGCTTATTGACACAACAAAACAAAAACAACCACAACAGAGCTGAGGTTAAAAGGAAAATAAAGGATGCTCGTGATATGCGACTAACTGCCACCTTTTCTTTTCTCTAAAGAGAATCCTGGAGTTGATTATTATGTCATGCATCATATCACTTAATGGAGAACATAGCTCCTCAATTTTATAAAAGTTGTTTACATTCTGAAAAACATGTGATGTTACACCTGACTTCATTTCCTCACACCATTAAGTGCAACATGTTTTGTATTACCCTTGACATAAATATGAGTCCAAATGAATAATTCTGCAGACACGTTTAAGACTCACAGCTGGGGTTTTTATCCTGCAGAATCTTGCTAATTGCTGCAAGTCTTTGCCAACTCTAAAAGTTGGCTAAGACCTGCAGCAATTAGATAAATTGGAAAACATATTGAATTCAAAACTATCAACATTGAAATGTAACTGACTCAAGGCTCTTTTTTTCTGAAGACATTTCAGTCTCTAAATCTTTTTATATAAACTTCTGTTTGCGGATTCAGAATTTGTTTTTTAATTTCTATTCTATTTCTGATCAAACATGTGTATGTGTACACTCAGTATTATTAACTAGGATTCTTAAATCCTAATTTTGTTTGAATTTCTTATGGATTTTCTTTAATCCTTGCACACTTCTCTTAGAATGCTCTGAGATTTAGAATATATTTTAACTTGACAATGCCAGGGCCCACTGCAACAACTCAGCAAGCAGGACTGAATGCAGCTTACAGCCAACATTAAACTTATTTGTTCAGCATCACCTAGAGCAGCTGTCGGCAACCCAACATGTTGAAAGAGCCATTTTGGATCAAAAAAACAAAAAGCAAATCTGTCCGAAGCCGCAAAAAATTAAAAGTCTTATATAAGGTTTATAACGAATGCAAAATAAGCTTTAAGTGTTTATATTAGCTATATTAGCCTATTATCAAAATCACTAAGTGTATACATAATTAGCATTCATGATTAAATGTTTATTTTTCCTGTATGTGTCCTGGACGGAATGACGCACCACGTGACTCTGTTGTACGATGGTGCTTTAAGTTTACCTTCCTTTACAATATTAATGTATTGTGTTTCTTTGCATTGATAAAATTAAGGAAATGCAATAAAGAAATCTGATTTTTGATGTCATTTTTATCATGAAAATCGACAGGGAAAAGGTCATTTTTTTCCTTTAGGAACTCGGAAAATCTGCTCCAAAATGCAGTTTGCATAACGGCGATCGCTCTTTGTAAATAATCACTGTTAAGTGTGTGACTGAAAAAACAACCAAACGGAACGTGCATAACGTGCCGCTTATCTGGGCAACAAACAGAGAGAAATAAAACGCAACCTGCAGTTTTAAAATAAAACAGCAGCCTTTTGAAATTAAATTAATACAGTTTAAGTTTGATTTCTGTGCAGATGCCAAGCAAGTCAGTGCAATGGTAAGACATGGCAGCATCCTCTTCTCTTTTGACACGCAGCCATCCTCGGACTTGAGCAACAAAACACAATAATATCGCTAAGTGTCGTTCTAAATATATACTGACAAAAATCATTAATCAATTTATAAAAACAACAACTTTGTTACTAAATATATTTGCCCATGGCAGGATTGTGTTCTTGCGTGTTTAATTTGACTTCTGTTTACGGACATCACTGGACAGCTTCTCAACATCGGGCGGCAGTTAATGTAGCGCTTTCCCCGAAAATGTCTTTCCACATTACCATATTTTGCGGACTATAAACCGCTACTTTGTCCTCACGCTTTGAACCAAGCGGCTTATAGCCCGGTGCGACTTATGTGTGTACGTTTCCAGTTTTTTTTTTTTTTTTTTTTACTGTAGGTGCGGCTTATAGTAAGGTGCGCTCTATAGTCCGGGAAGTACGGTACTCTTTTTGTTATTTGACAACTTCTCGCTACAGAGCAAACATTCAGGTAATCCTTCTGCATTGGCAATGAATACAAATGATTCGGTCCAATAAATGTAGAATCTTGCCTCGGCTACTTTTCTCTTTTCCCCTTTGCTATCCATGGCCCACCTCACACCCGTCGGTTTGTTTACAGCAGCCACCTGCCTCGCACCCCACCCAGCTGAAAGAAACTTGTCACAGGCTGTGACGCAAATCTTTGTAGACAAAAATGTTGAAATTTAATATTTATTCTACACATTTTTATAGCATTGGAAAACGTTAAGAATGATTGTGTCATGTTTGTCCTCCTACAGGAACCATATTAAAACAAAAATATATATTTCCCACCCCCATCTTTTTCCATTTTCAAACATTTTTGAAAAAGCTCCAGAGAGCCACTAGGGCAGCGCTAAAGAGCCCCATGCGGCTCTGGAGCCGCGGGTTGCCGACCCCTGACCTAGAGCTAATACATGGGGTATATTTATTTTTAGCCTAATACAATGTTTTGACTTGTGGTAATTAAAAAAAATTGCACAATAAATTCCAACTTGTGCACAGCTCTTAAAATTAATTTCATCCTCTCTTACCTTAAACCTGACATTTTTCCAACATATAAAAAAAAAAACAAGAAAAAAAACGTTGCCGTGGGAAAAGACAAATACAGAAAATAATCTGAGGTGACTCACAGAAAAGAGCTTGAACAGTGGATATTGGAAAACCTTCCACTTCTTATCCTTGTATGCAATCATTGGAACATGAACTTTGCTGAGGTACTGGGAGAACAGGAGGATCAGACAGACTGTGCTGCAGAACAGAAGACAGAACAAATGTTCATCTAGACACTGCTCATAAATTAATACTCGCGATCACATGTCAGAACCCTGAAATTTTACTTCCATATGGTAAGCTGATCTTCATATATGAAATAGAAAATTAAGGTGACATCATAGAGAAGTATTAAACCCAGTCATGACGCAGCAGAACCCTCTTAGTTCCCCTTCATAGACATGCCTCACTAAAACCAGGAAGTTAGAGAACCTCACCCCAGTTCTAAAGTCCTTCCCCAGGCTCCCTGTAGCTCAGAGAATAGACTTTAAAATACTTGAGGTAGTTCATAAATCACTCCATGACTCAGCACCAAAACACATTAACAACTGGATGTTGTTGTATCCACTCATTTCTGGAGGGCCTACATCCACGGAACCAGAACCAAACATGGAGAAGTAGCACTGTATGATGGGGGATTTTTTATGTTTTTATGACGTAAAACACTTTGAACTGCCTTGTTGCTGAAATGTGCTATGCAAATAAACTTTTGACTGATTGATGTCAAGACTAAGAGTTTTTAAAACTCTCCTTTGTTTTCTCTACACAGTACAGAGTGTGATATTAGCTTTAGTACCAGTTAAAGCTAACTGGTACTAAACTGCATGCATTTGGTGAGAGCAAGCAGTTAGGCACCCCAGAACGGTTGCCATAGGAGATTCAAGGATTTCTCGAACAAGTATGAAAGAATCAAATCAACACTCCTGGTACGTTTTTGTTGAAGGAATAACATCAAAATGTGATGTAAAGCTAAAAAAAAGATAATTTTACATAATATTGCCCCTTTAAGAACAACCTAAGTAAGTTACTGGTTCTCACACATTCAAATTCTTTATGCAATATTCCAAGAAGCACATTTAAGTGATTCCCAAACATGTGAAAATGCTCTGCAGGAAGGTCTATTTGTCATTCTGATTGTTTTACTGCAGTTTCTTGAGTCCATTGAAGTCAAAACTGTAACTTTTGTCAACAAAAAATGTTAATGAAGCTGTGATGAAACTGAATAGATAAATCTACAATCCTCCAGGACTGGGAACAACTGGGAAGCCACTCATCTAAGATGCATGCATTTGTTGGCATCAATGCAAAGAGAAAGTGTAGTTTTATTAATATACATTGGTGTTTTTTTTTTGCATATTTTGTTGTCCATATCCATGTGAATAAATAGGCTGGGAGAAAAAATTGCACTTTGTTACACAATAGTGTGTTGATTATGTGCAGAGAAAATGCAAACCAAGTGTCCTCATTTGTGGCCATTTTTTTGTCTTTTTAAATGATCCATGTTTAAAGATAAGACGAGGTTATTGTATTTAATGTTTCTCACTAACCCTAAGCTAAAAAAAATTATTAAATGCACATTAAAGGAAGTTAAGAGTCTTTAATATTTTCTTTCTGTTGTTGTTCCTATAGTGAAATGCTTTAAGTAATGCGCTTCAAAACGACACCTTTTTCACTCTGTAAAACATTGTTTCTGGCTTGTTTCAACTTTTACAACTATTGTCAATTTGTGCACCTTTTATTACGTGGTCTGTTTTTCTGTGTTTGATTTTAGTATACAGCCTTTTGGTCAGCCTTGTGGTTTTTATGTATTTTTTAATCCTGTGGTATGGCACCCTGCGAGTTTTCATTTAGCCAGCATCGCGATATCTTTGATGTTTTTAAAATGAAAAATATTTAAGAGTTTAGAATCTTGCCTATGCTGAAGGAAAAAAAAGCAAATAAAAAGCAATGTGGGTCTATTTCTCCAGGGGCGCTGTGTTAATGAGAGGTTTTAGATCAGCATAATTCTCCTGGTATTGTCCTTTGTGTCTGTTGTCAATAAAACAACAGATGCTTATTTATTAGGATCATTATTTCTTTCTTTTTGTGACAAATATTATAAAACACGCTCCACTCAGAATGGATGGAAGCAATCCATTACCTTTGTCAGAGAAATTCAATATGGCTGTTGTTGTTCATGTATGACACCAGACAGGAAATGTATCTAACTGGACATTCATCTGGATTCATATTTCCTGCCATAAAACTGATAACTGCCAATACACATATCAGATTTATTCCACACTATCAGAAATGAAATGAAATGTATTTGGTGGCTGGTTTGTACATGTGCAGGTAAAGTCACTGAAACATGACCCAGAACAGCTTAACTTTTTAATCCATAGAAAGAGCTTATTTTGATGTGCTATCATCTAACAAAGGGAAAATTATGAATATATTTGCACAACAAGCAAAACCCAACCATATCAAATACTGACTGTATCTTAAATCACATTCTAATCCTCAAACTGTGTTTTTTTTTTACCCCAACTTAACCATTTTATGTATTAATTATGGTGTTTTGTGTCATGATGTTTTTCCACATTTTTTATTTTTATTTTCTTAAGGCATAAAAAAAGGTAGGGAAAAAATTTTGTAAAAAACAAAACAAAACAAAAAAATATATATATATATATATATTTTAGGTGATCAATTGTAATTTTCTTCAAACACAACGTTGTTATTTGAAAAATATATCAGTAGTATTTTTCTATAGGGGTTATCTGATGTCACAATTTTTTTTTTTTACCTGCAAGAGTCGTCTACAGTAGAAGGAGGGACCGGGTCGGTTGGCTTGCTTTTTTGTCTGTTGGCCATATTGGACTTAAAAATAATTTCTTGCATTTTCAGCTGATGGCCAGTAGTTTATAGGGTATTTTGTGATGCATTAGTGTCCACTTCAGTGGTCTGTGTGCATAAGAATTTACAAGCACAAGCAAATGGCTTTTAGATACGTAGCTGTTCACTGTAGTGACCACTGTGCATGAAAGGGTTAATTATTTGCAGGCCACAGAAAAGGCAAACGGAGGATGAATCTTGGTAGAAATTGGTAAGGATAGCAAAAACAACAACACAGCAACACATCTATGTTGTGTTTCAATTAGGGGTGGACGATATGGACTTCAGGTTTTGTCCGAATATTTCGTGGTATTACTTTGATAACAGCAAACATGACCCTAAGAAATATGTATTACTTTAATGACAGTAGCTGTGTGTCCATCAACTAAAAAATTGTGCAAACTGATACTTGCTTAACAGAAACACAACAATTTTGAAAAACCTCAAATTTTTCGATAAGGTTTTGATGAGGTGATTTTTCAGCCGTATCAAAATAGATTATTTAGCAATCTGCAATGGAAGAACCTTTTTTTGCATCAAACAAGTCGGCTGTTACTACTGGCAAAAACGACAAATAAGATAACACAAAGAGGTAGGAGGATGATGGTTCGTTTTTGTTTCTTTCAGATCATGTGCAGCTGGCTCCACCAGAGTTTTCAGCATCAACACAGTTCATACGAATATGTGTTTTTTCCACATAGGCAGAATCAGCACATGAGAAACTTAAAATCTCTACAGTAAGAAGGCAAGGCTCTGAAAAATGTTGATTGAGTGCATTAATGAAACACTCACAGAGCAGCAATTCCCCAGTGACTGCCACATTTCTTCCCAGCCTCAATGAACAGCGACAGGCCGATGAGGGTGATCGTAGGAGCGATAGCCAAAGGACCGATGTATTTAAGCACGAGGCCGACCAGTCCAGACAAGCCCAGGACAATCTGAACCAGAGAGGCAACCAGGATGGCCCCCTGAATCTGTAGAAAGAAACCAAACAGGAAAAGATTTAAACTCACATTCCAGAGAAAGAGATTATTACGCACAGTTAACCACCACTTACAGACATCCTTTGCATACAAAGTGTTCCACTTTTATCCTTTTGAACACACTGATAGACATATTTTATACAGTTGAAACTGTCTTGGATACATAAAAAAGCCAGACCTTTTATCACACTGTCTGAAGTTAAATCAGACCAAATCTCTCTCGTTTTAGGTCACTTTGAGTTGCCAAATTTCTGCTTGCTAAATGCCACAAAAATGAGAGACAGGATATGTCAGAGATTGTTGGGTTTTTCACTCTTAAAATCAGAAGTTTAGGGTGCTGTGGTGGCGCAGGGGCAAAGCATGACCCACGTTGAGGCCTTAGTCCTTGTAGCGGTGGTTGTAGGTTCGATTCCTGGCCTGGCGACGTTTGCCGCATGTCTTCCCTCTCTGATTACCCTGTTTCCTGTCAAACTACTTTCAAATAAAGGCCACTAGAGCCAACAAAACCTTTTAAAAAAATCAGAAGTTTACATTCAGAATGCCTGGTTTCCCCCCGGTGTTCTATAAATGTGGGGGGCTACCAGGCTAAGCATTGCTTGTTTATTTTGTATAGGTTTTTTTAATACACCAGTAACAGCAATAGTGAAGACATATAAAAATAATGTTTTCAAAAACCTGTTTAAATTAGGTTTATTTATTTATTTATTTGTTTATGCATGTATAGTCACTCTAGGATGCACTCTATGGCGACTAGAAAATGATATCAAACCCAATGGTGTTCAATTCTAAGTTCAAAACCCAAACAAACGTACCAGGTAAGATTTTTGACACTGCAGAGAATAAATGGAGCTAGCAAATGTAAAATTCATAGACTAAACACCAAATAAAGGAGAAACACTGCGATGACAATCTCTGAATGAAATTAGAAGTATCAAATAATAACTCTGATGGAAAATAATGCAAAACTGAAACACAAATACTCACAGATCCTGACCAATCCCTCAACATTTCCCAATGAATGAATGAAGCTCAGTGACTCGGTTTACTGTTTTAATAATAAAAACTAATGTTTTTTTATTTTTTGCATTTTGTGCTTTCACACACTGCAGCAGCTCACTACATGTGTGTGTACAGTAGTGTGTTTGAAAGGTTTCATGAGATACACATAGAAGTGGAAATAGACAATTGTTTTTACCGTGTGTTTTGTTAAGTTTATAATGTGAGAGAGCAATTTTCTGTCTTCCAGTTGTTTTTACGACATAATACAAACTGAAGTCAGTCCTATTACATCCAGTGCATTAACATGAAAATCCTAAAAAAAATTGCTTTGCTCTTTGAAGTTAGCAGTGGGTTTGAATTTGGGAAACACGAATACTTTTGAGCAATTTTTGTGAAATGCACGTAACAAAATATTACGTAGCAAATATTTTGATCTATGGTATTGAAAATAACTCTAGACTAAAACGCATTTATATATGAATGCACCAAATCCTAACTACTTATGTGTTGTTAAAATATTTTCAATAAGTGCAGCTACAGTAGTCTGAGACCCCATCACATGGATTTTTTTTTTCTTTTTTGTAATTTCCAGCTGAGTAAATAATCAAGAGCTGAAAAGTATGCAAGTCAAGCTCTCAGCTAAGTCAATATGGAAAAGAATTTCAAATGTGAAGAAAGTATCTTAACTTGGCAGGTTCCTTAATAAATTTAATGCAACAGATAGATTTATGATTATGACCCTGCAGCTTTAAGTATCTTAAACATCACTGCCTTCAAACACAATACAGTTATAAATCCTGCCAAGCATATTTTTATTTGACATGTATTATGCAGAAAATTTGGGAATTACAGTCCCATGCAGAGGGAAGCAGAACTGTGTCAAAAAGTACGCAAAGATGAATTCACAGGTAAAAACTTTTTCTTTGGGAACTCTGTGACTGACAGTATAAAGTACATTGACAGTGTCATAAACTGCGAGGTGTGGTGGTGAAGCAGACGCCGTAGTAGATGAAATTAAGGTTTAATGAAGAATATCCAGAATAAACACAGTCCAATACAATCCAGAGTACCGGGCAGCACGGCCGAGCGGACACCAGGGCTCGACGCCGGTAGCAACCGGTTAAACGGAGGAAGAGACGGACTGGGCACACAGACGACAGCGACAAGACGCCAACTGAGACAAGGACCCGACAAAGACACAGAGACAACAGGTGACATTAAATACACAAGAGGTAATCAGGGAACGAGACACACCTGGGAACAATCAAAGGGAAGACAGGACAGCACAGCTACTCAGAGGACACAGAAAACTCAAAATAAACACACAGAAAACTCAAAAATACAGAGAAAAACCCAAATCCTTACAGACAGAGAGGAAAAAAATTATTGAAGAATAGCATAACAGCTCGTACCAAGCTGTAATTTTCAGAAACTTGTGTAAAAGCGGAGTTCATCCAAAATGATGTAGACTCCTGACCAACACCAAGAAAGATTACAAATTATGGAGCTCAACGTGAATTTTCTCAGGGCATTTTGTCTCATGCTTAGCTGATTTGGAATCTGTAAAAACCTAGTGGAGGTTCTTATTTCAGACACAGTGTCGCTAATCCATCTTACTGGGAATTATTGCCTTCTTGCAGTGAATAGTTTACTGACCTCACGTATTCGTGGCATCCAGATTTCATCGGAGTTTTCCCGTGGCAGTGGACTGGTGCCATTCTGCAGCTGCATGGACGGGGTCACAGATGCATTTGGGTCTGGACACTGCCATTTCGGCAGGGCAAGAATGGCCAAAGTAGGGGTAATGAAACTGAAAGTCCCTCCCTGAAGGATTGGTAACCTGTAAATCGGTAAAGTCGAGAGTTTACAAGTCAGCAGAGCAGGGCGACCTTAATGGGTGGGACGGGAGCCACGCAAAGTTAGAGATGGAAGAAGACAGACGGTACAGCAGTATCTGGCTAAAATATGCATGCTCCTGTATCTTTCTGTAACCTTTAGTGGGTAGACAAACTTAAAGAATATCTATCTATGGGTGGATACAACATCATATTTGCTGTTAACCATATGTCAGGAAGGAGAAGTTAATCTTTTTCTGGTTGCTTTAACTATTAAAAGCCAGCTTTTAATAGAAGGACTAGGGAAGTTATGTAAGACTTTCCTAGGGACGTTTTACATAACAACTTTTACCACGCTGTAATTTACCTAAATACTTTGCATTTAGGTGAAAATGTTTGGCTTGTGGACTCATCTGACTAAAGGAACTGCTGGCACAGTTGTGCTCTTCTACACCAGTGTTTTTCACAGTGGGCCACCAGGAGGCGATGTGGGGGCCTCAGAAAGTTGGAAGGAAGATGATGAAAAAAATGTAAAAAATAAAAATAAATAAATAAATAAAAATAAATAAATAAATCACATAATTTTTCTTAAATTTCTCACCATAATTTTTTGGTTTTTTTGTTATGCCATGTTTTATGTAAAATATAAGTTAAAACAATGAATTGAAATAGTCCAGACTCTCAATAGTCAAATTCATCCAGCATCTATGCTCCTCAAGCTATTACAGCTAGCAAGAAATGGAACCTTTTTTGACAAGAAAAAAACCCAAAAGAACCATACCATAAGAACTGTGGAAATAAAATAAATGTTGATCTGATTAACATAAAAATAATTAATAATAATATAAAATAATAGTACATATATATCAAAAGAACAGACTGTAATGAAACATTATGTTATCTGGAAATAGAATCATAACATATAAATAACAAAGGTTTCCACCAAAAGTCTTATGGCCACCTAAAATCAGGAAGTATAAGCAAAATTTATGCTAAACAAATGTATTGTTGAATGGTGAATAAAAAGTCTACAAGTTGATGTTTCTTTATATATTTTGTAGCATTTTCTGTGGGTTTGCAAATGAGGTCCTCAGCCAGAGGTTAATGCTCTTTCAGGGGACCTGTCATAGAAAGGTTTACAAACCCCTGACCTACGTCACTTCCCAACGAAGGACTAAACGGTGCTCTGTGACATGATCAGACAGTAGACAGCCCCGGCTCCAGAGGAGTTAAGTAAGGTAGGGGGGTCATTGGCTTATGTTTGGGGGAGGAGGAGAGGGGATCTAAGTGAGCTTTTACTTTAATATAAATACATAAACAAACCTCGATGAAATATTTCAAATACCATGTTTATTAATACAAAATAAACAAGTGATTATGCTCAAATCTGCAAACATTAGCTCATATTGCAGAAATCTAAGGTTTCCAATTTCTTTAAATGAAAAATCAATCTATTCAGGTAAAAGTAGCAATAATAATATTACTCAAGTAAAAGAAAAAAAGTACAGTGCAGTAAAACTACTCTCATGAGTACCCCTTTTTCAAAAAAAAAAGTCACTCAAGTAAATGTAACCAATACTACCCACTTTTGAACATAGATAACAACAATACTAATAGCATATTCTTGTTAACAAGCCTAATATTGACATCACCTGTGTTACCCAACCTACTCGGTTAGTTTCAGGGTGGGGTGGATGGGGACTGTGCAAAGGTAATTGCTTTTTTTTCACCGGCGTGTCGCTTTGCTCTCCGTCGCTGCCGCGCGACCATCGTGGCGTTTATGTTGCGTTTACAGGCGGCTCGGAAAAACACGTTACGACATGTTAGCAACGGTTTAAGCAATTGTCTGCGAGAGACAGAGGGCACAGATACGGGAGGTGCGGGTGCCCTTACTGTATATACTACTGTGAGACAGGAGTAATAGAAAGTTGGTCGCTCTGAGGTAAAAATAAAAGAAACAGCTTCTAGTCTAGGGCGGCCAGCTGACTCTGTGGACCAGTGGTCCCCAAACTACGGCCCGCGGGCCAGATGCGGCCCGCCTCCACATTTGGTCCGGCCCCCTGAACAATACCAGAGTATTTTCATATATGTGCATTTTTATTTGATAAGTTGGACTTTTGCAATAAAATAAATGTTAGTAATGAACTTTATTTATTATTAACTACTAGTTAGTAACTATTTTATACATGCATATAATTGACCCTAACCCTTTTTTTATGTGGAGAACCCAGTGTTATTTGGTTATTATTTATTTCATAAATAGTGTTATTTCCTAACTTTTGTTCTCTGAAGAATCCAGAAAAGGTTATTTGATTGTGCTTTCTGAAAAACAATACATTTTTATGTTTAGCACTCTTACAATCGTCACACTTTTTCTGTTACAAACTGACTCCGGCCCCCCATCAGAGAAGGGACAAGTTATGTGGCCCTCACAGGAGAAAGTTTGGGGACCCCTGCTGTGGACGGTTAAGGCTGCCCGCCCATGCCGCCGACACACAAAATTGAGCAAATTGGAATTATAAAACTAAATGTGCTTAATGGAAATTTTGGAGAAAAAAAAGAAACAAAAAAACAGCAAGATGTTTATTTGTAGGCACTGGCCTCCTTGGACAATGTGCAGCTGGCCCACCAGAGGTCTCAAGCATCGCACAGAACATCCCAAGTTGTGTTTGTCCACTGCAAATTTGTAAAACGCTGCATAAATACGCAGCTCCTCCCCAGGAGCTTGCCGCTCCATTGAAGATTAAACGCGTGTGATTTTCCTATTGAATGGACACACAACAATTTCGACATTGTGTTTCGGGTTGTTGGGTTTTTTTTTTACATTAGCAGAATATCAAAAAAGTTTTGTACACATTTGCAATGGAAAGACGGCTACTCTTAACATTTTTTTTGTAAAATGCTTTGAAAAAAGTGCATCGTTTTCTTCCCATTTCATAATTCCTAAGTACTTTTTGTTGGTCTATTACATGAAATCCCAATAAAACACATTAATGTTTATGGTTGAAGCATGGCAAAACGTGAATAAGTTCAAGATGTGCAAATGCTTTTGCAAGGCACTGAAGAGACACGTTTCAGTTGTTAGAGAGCTATTTGAACATATGCAAAGAAAATAAAGATTAACTGACCTATTACTCAATGTCAACCTGTTTGCTTGGATCACTTGTGACCTTCACAGCATTTGCCACCAAATGTAGGTGGAGGACTTGAACAAAAGCTTTAGTTATTTCCACATGCTAACTGATGCACAGATGTATATGTGCACTTTCTAACACTGTGTCCCTACATGGAGGCAGAATGGCAAATATGTAGTAACTATGAAGTTCAATAAACTCTAGTCACAGAAACTATTGGCAATTAAATAGAAAGCTTCAAACACAACCACGTAAAGCCGAGTAAAGTAAAGGGAGTGCAGGGATTAGACTTGAAAGAGAAAGTCTTCCTCTGAGCATTTGTGTGGCAATCTGACTCACACCAAATCAATGCAAAGCAAAACATGGAGGTGGACAGAGATTTACTTTCAGGTAATCCCCAAAAAAGCTCAAATGTAAATGAGTCCTCTATCATTGCAGGAAACACTCAGGGCAAGGGTTAAACGTTCAAATATACCTGAGCACAGAGGAGGCATTGTTAGGTAAGATATTTCTTCACTTTACACATGCTTCAAACAAAAAAATGGGAAAAAAACAACCCCAGGGCAAACAGGAACCCACCCACACATACAGCACAGTGATAAATATCCTTTTACACTGAAGTAAGTACCTTCTTAAGAGGTTTACACACATTTGAAAGTGCCAGTTTATGTATCTGAGCTTTGCGTAAGCCAGGTGGCTTACTGGTTCACTGGGGCTTTGTTACCTGGTTCCAACGGTCGTCTGCAGCACTGTGCACAATCCGGACACGAAGAATATGGTGGAGATGAGCTGGCTTTTGGCCACGTTGTTGTCTGCGATGCAGAGAGGCTCGGCGAGGATCAGTGGGACGGCGATGATTCCGCCGAAGGCAAGGACATAGTGCTGTGAATCGTGAACGAGAAGATGGAGAGAGGACATGTTGAAGGATTAGCACTGATCACGAGACCTCAAGCTTCAGTTACAGAACAAGTGTTGCTGGTTTCTACAGTACTATGTGATACGGTCAAGTTCAGCTACAGCTGTGTTCACAGATGTGGGCGTATCCTCAAAAATTAATTTCACTGTAACAAGTGTCTTTTTACTGTAAGTTAAAAAAATGTCTGGCAACAACTGGCAACAGGTTAAGAGCAATGTTCAATTTATCCATCATCTATGCCCACTTATTTGCACCAGTGCATCACGGGGCAGCAGAGAGAACGGAAATCTAGAGTAACCAGATAAACTAAGAAAAATGTGAGGGGAGGACTGTATAAACTCAAACCAGAAATTCTTGCACATCTTGCACTCTTTCAGCTCACACTTCAGGCTTAACCTCTGTGTGTGCTGAGGGGAGTTAGGACGTCGCTGCTGGTGAAGATCACCACTGTTTAAAAAGAATTTGTGTAAAAGGAAATACAAACCAAAGACAGATGGTAATAAACTGGAGCAGATTAATGAAGGCACTTTTTAAACTCCCACGAAGAAAGCCAGCATATTTTAGATGGCTGTTTGGAGGATTACTTCAGATTGATAGCAGATCATGATAGATTGACGTCTGGGATTAATTTCTAAGATTGGCACATATTCGATTTCACATTTGTAAAACATGATAATGACACACTGGAAGTGCCTTGTTGGGATAATGAAAGCGCAAAGTCTCTTTCACACTGTTTTAACTATGTACTGCACATATAATTAAAGAAATACCAAGAGGAACAAAGTAGTGAGCGCTGCTTGCCAGCAACACAAGAATGTACTGATTGGACAAACCAATGTGCTTATAATTATTTCAACAAGAGGAAGAATACGTCCCCTTTTGTCTCCATCCATCCATCTTCTTCCATTTATCCAGGGTAGGGTTGCAGACAGAATTTATAGTCAAGATGTTAAGATGATCTGTTTTGATGGCTTTCGGATCTCTGCTTTTTGTAGATGATGTGGTCCTACTGTGATCTACGGCTTTCGCTGTAGTGGTTCACAGCTGAGTGTGATGAGGACCAGTGCCTCCAAATCCGAGGCCTTCGTCTTGAGTCGGAAAAGGGAAGACATCATGTCGTAAAGTGGAGGAGTTTAAGTATCTTGGGATATTGTTCAAGAAAGAGGGAAAAACGGAGCAGGAGATGATAGGCAGATTGGCACAGCATCTTCAGGGAAGCAGGTGCTGTACCAGTCTGTAATGGTGAAGAGAGAGCTGAGTCAAAAGGCGAATCTCTCAATTTACCAGTTGGTCTATGTCCCTAGTACCTCTTCTATGGTCATGAGCTTTGGGTCATGATTGAAAGAACGAGGTCACGAATACAAGTGTCCGAAATGGGTTTTCTCCATAGGGTGTCTGGGCTCTCCCTTAGAGATAGGGTGAGAAGCTCAGTCATCTGGGCGGGACTCAGAGTAGAGCCGCTGCTCCTTCATGTCGAAAGGAGCCAGTTGAGGTGGCTCGGGCATCTGGTTAGGATGCCTCCTGAACGCCTCCCCGGTGAGGTGTTCGGGCCACGTCCCACCAGGAGGGGGCCCAAGGGAATAACCAGGACACGCAGAGGGACAATGTTTCTCGGCTGGACTGGGAACGCTTTGGGATTTCCCCGAAGGAGCTGGAACAAGTGGCTCACTATAGGAGCTACTTCTCAGTGCATCGCTGGTTAAAAACATTGTTAAAGGATTATTAGTAGAGCAAAGTTGTAATGATTTCCTGAAGCTGGAGTTTCAGAAAGAGCAGGAGTTTAAAAAGAGACAGAGGCCCAATTTCAAGGTATTAAATTATAAAATCAAATTTTTAAGTCATATGATATATACAGAATCTTTATAAGGGCTATAAAGTCAGGTAAAATGGCACTATGCATCTGGAAAATACATACTGCCAAAGTCTCCAGGGGGCCCTAAGCAAAAGTTGGTTTTGTGGCCCTCTATTTCTGCTGACAATGTGGATTTCTGAAATCAACAGTTAGACAATCAGATCATTCGCACACCTGCTATAAACTTATTGCATCTCTGATGGTGTTGTTTTCATTATACCCTATGCATGTATAATATAGGATACATTTATCAGCCAGTCGATTTCTGGGATAATTTTGGGGGATGGTGATCGGCCGATACGTACATGTGAAGCCCATCTTGTCCCCTGATCTTATTTTCGTCAGCAAAGGTTTAAAATCAGTCTCTGTCCTCTTCTGCTCTACAGTGAGAGGTTTGACTGACAGACCGGCCCACCAGGTCAGGTCTGAACATTTACAGTTAACAATATTCACCTCATTGTTGCCAACTCAGTGATTTTCTTCCTTTATTTAGCGACATTTCAGACAAAAGAATTGGTATCGGCCAAAATCAAAATCGGCAGGTCAGGCTCTTTAAAGATCTGTAACCAGGGATCGGCCAGAAAACTGCCATCGGTGCAGCCATACACACATATTCATGACATTCTTTGATTAAATTAATTTCTAAGAGTTACTCCAATAGTTAAAAGTTTAATTTACACCAGGTGAGTTTTTCTCCCCTGAGAATGTGGACCGGTACCGGGTTGATTCTGAGCCTTGAAATGATTTTAACAGAACTTATCCTCTACCGGAGCTTTGGATGTTAGGATGCTCTCTGCAGGGCAGCTCATGTTCCCGCGAAGCGTGCGGTACCTTCCGCAGCCACCAGGGGCCCCCAAGAATAATGATTTCTACATACATTATCAAATATATTACTGTAGAAACAAATCACTTCATGATGAAATTGTGTATTTTTGTCATAATGACATAGAAATTGTTACTAAAAAAAAAAAATCAGCTCTTCTGCGGGGGGGGCCTTGGTGGCCCTGGGGCCCTAAGCGGCTGCTTAGTTTGCTTATGCCTTGGGCCCGGCCCTGCATACTGCCCTTTTAATTTCAACAATTTTCAGCATTAGAGGAATATCAAAAGAACCTATGCAAGTTTGCAAAGAAAATGCAGTTTGCTTGTGAGATGTTTACTGGTACTACAACACAGAAAACTTCCTGTTGTGTTTCCATTATCAAATAAAATCCTAATAAAATGCAACAAAGCTAATTGTAACAACACTAAAAGCTCAATAGGTGGGAATGTTTTTGCAAGGCGCTGCACCCCTTAATGCAGAGGCTTCTAGCAGGAATGCAGAGGAAGTGCGAGGCAGAGCTCGTCCGATTCGATTCAGGAAAAAAAACAACCTGTTGACAACACTGACGATGAGGTGACTGGAGAACCGTGAGGTTTGAATATCCTTTGGGTTTATAGCAGTCTATTTCAAGCTGTGCTTTAGTGTGGTAAAACGTGTGTTAAGCCCTGGTCTTCAGGCGTGTTCTGTAGGTCTGAGGGTATCCAGATAACATGAAGACATAGTCTTTTATCTTTGCTTGAGTCAGCCACCTGGGAATTTACAGCTCCTCTTATTTTCCTTTTCAGGTGAAAAAAGAAATATGACTCTCCCACACCGCATGTAGATAGGCACCATCCTGTGATAAGAGACAGGTACTGCTGACATCTTTATAGTTTTCGCTATGAGGTATCTGGCACTTGTACTCTGTCCAAATTAAACACAGACCCTTTCACAAATGAAAAAGACACGCACACTTATATGCCTGTAAACAACCTGATTATTTAATAAGATGAAAACAGCATACCAATAATCACAATAAGTGCTATTGGCTTTAAAAATTTAAATGTGCGGCGAGGTAATAATTCACTGCGAAGAAGTGTTTTCTCAGCTGCAAATGTTAAACCTGGCCAAAAAACGTCAGAAAATAATGTCCTCAGATGAACAAAAGCATGTTTTTACTTTCGAGCTGAGCAGGTTTCCATTACCTTTCATCACGACTCAGATGAGGATCTTTGGTGAGCCTCCAGTTGTGTGATCGACAGCAGAACCTTTAATAGAAGGCACCACCTTTTGCTTGCAATGCTTAAAAATAAAACTGATATTTAGTTTTATTACTAAAGGTTTGCTGGATTTGAATATCATTATGAAGTAGCATGATTTCATACGCGAGTTACATATTAAAGGGAAAGTATTATGTAAAATCTACTTTTTTTGAGCTTTACATAAGGGTATAATGTTATTCTCTCAACAAAACCAAACCGGGAGTATAGATGTGATTCTTTAGTGCATTTTTGAGAAATCCTTTAGTCTCCCACATTACAGAGTAGCCCTCTCCCACAACTCCACTACTCAGCTCCTTCAGACTAGCCAGGAGCAATTGGCAAAGATCTGGTGGAACTGCACATCTGCTGAGCTCACTATAGGAGCTTCTTCTCAGTGGAACGCTGGTAAAAACGTTGCTAAAGGGTCGATAGAGGAGCCATGTTGTGATGACTTCCTGAAGGCTGAGTTTCAGAAAGACTAGGAGTTTTTAAACTAAGGCTCAAGGCATTAAATTAATTATTTGACATACATAGCATTATGGATGGATGGATGGATGGATGGATGGATGGATGGATGGATGGATGGATGGATGGATGGATGGATGGATGGATGGATGGATGGATGGATGGACATAGCATTATTTAATAACTGAAGATAGTTACTTGATAGTGCCTTTAAAATACATTATACTGGCCCTTTAAAGGTTTATTGGTGGTTAAAGGTTTACAAACACTGATGTCAACGGCATTTTGCAATATTTAGCCATATGTGACACACTGTAATGATTAAATGTTCAGAAATGTATATTTTTACTCAATTTCAAGATTGAACAGCCTTTTTCATACCTTAAATGCCCAGTAGACCTAATAAGCATCACATCTATATTTATACAAATAGGTGCAATATTCAAATTCATAATCACTATGTAATTAACCATCTGACTGACATCAGAAACAGAAACAATAATATATTTTGAAAAATTTGATATAAATTTTGCAATTTATATTCATTACAATTTATATTCCCTTATGACTAAATTCCTTATTAGTCATATGGAAATAATTATGTTCTCCTAATATGTAAAATTCATATCACGTAAAATTGTACTTATTTTGTAGTTGTAACATGACAAAATAAGGAAAAGCTAAGAGGATATGAGAATTGTTTCTATCACTAGTACATCCTCATCTGTGGTTCATCTGGGGGCCTTGCGGAGGGCCAAAGCTGAAATGATTAAGCTCTAAAAATATCTAATCGCTGATTCATGACCAATGTTTATCCATTTTGCTGTGCCTCCTTTAACTAGTTTTACGGCATGATTCAAATGTCATGGTTGTTTACCTCTTAAACAAACTCATGACCCGCTGGTCCTCTGATTTCCTTGTGTAAGCGCAAGCACGACACAATACCTTAGTCGTATCCTTCTGACATAACAAATTAACCTTTAACATCATTTGACCTTTACTCCGATTTTTTTTTCCACCCCTCCAGGGGGTCTTTTGTGGGCTCTAGTGTCCTTTATATGACAGTAGGCTGACAGGAAACTGGGAAGGAGAGGGGGGAAGACATGCGGCAAATATCGCCGGGTCCGGGAGTCGAACCCGCGATGGCCGCGTCGAGGACTGAAGGCCTCCAAATATGGGTCGCGCTAACCGCTACGCCACCACGGCACGCCCTTACTCCGATTTTTTGTGTATGTTTTGATATATGGAAATACTTTGAAACAAATCTTCGTCACCAATCCTAGATTTGGCAGACTTTTGATAAAGTTAATACATACAGAAAAAAAAATAATGCACTGAATACTACATGTCTGGAATGTGTCTTAAGAATTTACAGTAAGGGCCGCATGCATATTCAAAAAAATGAAAAACCAAAACAGCATTGTCACAGTAGCAGTCTTGTGCTTGCATTAAACCCATCAGGGTTTCACATGAGAACTTTATCTAATGTGGTAAACGCACAGACATGCTGGAGTCGGTTCAGGGAGACTGCTCAGAAAAAAAGAAAGTGTTTGCTGATTGATTTTAAACAGCACAACAGAAAGAATGCTGCGGGTGTACAACACCACAGGAATGCATATCTAATTCTATTCAGAAGAATAAAAACCTGCAGAATTATTAGTTTGCAAGAAGAGCCAGAAGAAAAACTAGATAATCTACTGCTTCTATGTAATGTCGGACTTTTCTCATCGTCTATCCACGATGAGAAAAGTCATGACTGTCTTTTCCATGAGCCATCGTGGATGACTGGTGATATAAGTCATCAGTATATCATTAGTTGAGTAGATCTACTGATGACTTATTTTATATGCACTCTGTTATGTCTGTCTATGGAACCTGAACTGATTTTGAGCAAAACAATGGAGAAAACCCATAAGGATAAACCCACATAAGTAAATACAAATTATGCAAACATAATTTAGAATTATGTTCTAATAATTTAGAATGCATATATATATATATACAGTACAGACCAAAAGTTTGGACACACCTTCTCATTGAATTCAATGAGAAGGTGTGTCCAAACTTTTGGCCTGTATTGAGTACAGACCAAAAGTTTGGACACACAGTTGTGTCCAAACTTTTGGTCTGTACTGTATATATACTGTATATATGCATTCTAAAGAATATGTATATTAATAGAAAGAATATGTATATTCTTTCTATTAACAAAAATTATTAATAGAAGAAAAAATAAATCAAAGAAAACATTTATATAGAAATTCTACTGTGATCAAAAGGGCCGTCTGTCTGGATTGTAGCAGCTTTTGAGTGTAGTAATGGATTTAAAGACACATCAACATTATTTCAAATCAGACAATTGAATGACATCCATAACAACTATCAAAGTTATGAATGTCTGGCCTTCTAACCAAGCTTACCGATCCTAAAATGTCAACACATGACACGGACTATCGCTACTGTAAGAATGAAAGCGAATTCACAAGTTTAAAGGAGGAAATCTCTGCTTTCTAGAAAAAAGTAAAATAAAATTCAGACGGAGATCTGCCGCAAAACTGTAGACAATGAAATTATTATAAACTAAATACAGCATTCCAAGAAAACAAAAATCTCTTACAAATCAAGAAGTATAAAATTTTGCTGCAGCAGAACTTGCAGACATAGATAATATAATCCACCATTACGCCGTGTTTCTGAGGGTATTTGAGAAAAATATGAGACTTATGTATATGAAAAGAAAAAAGCAAACAACTGAAGCAAAACTAATCTTTGCAACATGACACTGATCCAAAACATACCAACAGACAGAGACTGGCTAAGAACTATGAAATGACTTGGGCCAACTCAAAGCTCAGGTCTTGATTTCATTAAGATGTAGTTGGGTGATTTTAATGAGGCCATACATGCAAGGAAACTCCCAACATGTCACAAGTGAAAGGGAAAAATGTTGGACATCGGTGCTTGGCAGCCTCACCTCAGACAGACTGACCCAATGTGCCACAATCCGAACGGCTGAATGCAGCGCGAAGCGCTTTGGGGTTCTCTGAACTTGATAAAGCGCAATACAGGATATCTTACCCTTTACCAAATGAATACAACCCACTATGGGAACTCATGTTAATTTTATATGTTGTTTCATCTTAAACTGATAAGCTGGTATTCATTTACCTGAAAGCCAAGGAGAATGCAAAGGTACCAGGGTGGCCTGTCATTCAGAGCGTAAACCAAGTCGACACCTTCGTCTACCGTCGGTCCGAGAGGCTCATCGGTGTGTGGCTCCACGGTGTCGGTTAGCTGTGGCTGTTCATCGCTGCCCTTGAAACACAGCCGGAAAAAAAAAGTAAACAGGTGATCAAATCCAGTCTAAGCCTTTTTCCAAAGCAAGAAAATAACCGTGACTGTCTTGAATCCTGCTTTAGTCTCAACTGGTTTAGTCTCAACAGTAAAAACAGAGGAGGAGAAATGGGCAAGTAGATGCAGTTATCACATTCCAATATTCACTAAGCGGTTTTCTTTTTATAGTTTTTGTTCTTAATGTTAATCATTCATTTTATTATTAACAACAAAAATTTGCTTGATGTTCGCTTGACATTTTAAATGCTCAACTGAATGACAATAAAGTTTGTCTTTTTGTTTGCTTTCACTGAATCATTTTCCATTCATTAAATGCTTGGTTTGGAATGTGTGTACGCAGATATGCAGATTATTCCTGGAAAGGGAAAGTGCTGATTGGCAAAAAGCATTTGTTCTATAAATATTTTTTGGAACTTACGTTTTCTATCTGCATGTGGAAACGGGACATTATTTTCAGCCAAGTCAAGTAAAAAATAAAATAAAAAAGTAAATAAACGGGGTTAAAAACTCCCTGAACACACAGGAGGTTGTTGTGGGCTTGATCTAACCCAAAAGAACGAAGGTTAGATGAACCCAGCTTTTGCTCACAGAAGCTGGGATGATGTTTTTGCTGTTTTGAGGTTTTATTTTACAGGTTTTGCAGCAAAACTAGTTGTTCTACTTGGCTAATAACATTGTTCTTTAAGGCTTTTGAAAGGCTTTTTTCAGCTCTACCAGACTGTGTGTTGTGACAGTTGATGCCAAACGTTTGGAGGCCGACAGAAACCGTGTTTCTCACAAACTTTACTGCCTCACATCTTAACCACAAATGAGGAGGATGAATTAAGCTCCCCTTACATGTTTCCTGTTTTCTTGTTTGTTGTGTTTCGTTTTGTTTTTGCTGATTTTACTCATATGTAGTTGTTTCAAGTTATTAAACAAATTGTAATATCTTACATAGACTGATTATTTCCAGACTGGTAGATTTAAGAAATCACTTAGAAAGACAAGGGCTGAAATACATGAGTAAGGATGCTCAATGCTCCTCCACTGTATCGAAATCAAAGAGCCCACCATTCTGAAAAGAGCAAACAGTCCAGGCTGACAGTTCTCCCCTCTGTACTGGAGGTTTGGACTTTTCAGAGTTTCATGCCTCTGATCAGACACAGACCCAACAGTGATGGGAAAACTGTGAGTTTTTCTTTTGTTGAAACATGAGAAAATGGAGAGAAGATCGGATTGCTCTTCTAAAATCAGAAAAAGACTGATTTTCTCAAACTTCTTAGAAAATCATTTCAGAAACACTTTGGATTACGTGAGCTTTCAGTGAAGCAGTCAAGAGTAATGGGAAAAAACTTCTTCACCTCTTCCTGCTTCACCTGCATATCATTATCTCACATCTTCAACCCAACCAAGCTGCCAATGGTAACCAACCCCATATGCAATTTCTGTTAGCATTCCTGGAGTAAACCGTCTGGAGAGCCATTGGAATCAGATGCAGCTTGTAAGAAATATCAGACAAAACCTGCTCCCAATTTGAACATACATTTTCATATTACATCCAATTATTTTTTGTTTTGTTTTAAAGGGGGAATATTTTACATATTCCAGACAAATAGTGCCCATGTTATAGTGCAATCGAGTAACTATGTTAACTTCAGTTTTTCCTTCCTAATTTAACGCTTTGAAATCGGGCCTCTGTCTCTCCTGCTCTTTCTGAAACTTTGCCTTGAGGAAGTCATCACAACATGGCTCCTCTGTTAACCCTTTAATGTCGTTTTTACAAGCATGGTTGTTCCCATGAGATGGAGCTGAGAGGGAGCTCGTATAATGAGATCAGCAGATGTGCAGTCCCACCACCTCTAATTGCTGCCGGCTAGTCTGAAGGAGCTGAGTTGGAAGTCGCAGAGGAGACTTCCAACTCAATCTCCCCTGCGAATGAATGGGAGTCGCAGGGGAGGCTCTCCCTGTGGCTCCCCCTGCGACTCCCCCGCCATGTGAGGCGGAGGCTCGGAAGCTGCAGGTCCTGCAGGCTGAGTCTCAAAGGCGGCGCTCAACTTTGCACAGCTGAATGGTTGCCACAGGATATGAAAAGAGTTCTCAAATATGCATGGAAGAATCACTGCAACACTCCAGGTACGTTTTTGATGAGGGAATAACCTAATTACATCATGTAAAACGAAAAAAGTTGATTTTACATAATAGTGCACATTTAAAGTCCAGTGCTGCTTAAAAACATCCCAGGCTCAATCATTTCCCAGAGAACAAAAACGCAACGTGAATAAAAATCATTTTTACAGGCGTCTACCAGAAATGAATGGATGGATGGACATTCAAGTTAAAATTGGTAGACAGCAGCCAATCAGAGTGGCAAGAAATATTCTTCTTCTGTGTCATTTTCTGATGTTAGTTGTTAAATATTGCACAAAGTGACCAGATAAAAGATGTACAACAATGCCAGTTTAACCTTTGAACTATTTGCAAAACTGTGCTCTGCAGCATTAAAACATGGCTATAACTGCAACTATATGAATCATAACTCTTCTTCTCTTCAGTGTTTCTCTCAGCTATGTGCTGCCTTTAAGAGAATGAATATGTGTATATATATATATATATATATATATATATATATATATATATATATATATTACACACACACACATACATACATATAGATGTGTATACATGCATATAGATGGATCTATATATAGATGTATATATATACACACACATTCTCATCTTTGCCACACACCCCCTGCCCCCCTCAAGATAGCCCTGGCCCCCCTTGACCCCCACAACTTTAAAAGTCTAGCTCCGCCACTGTTGTTGTGCATTTAAGGTGTAAAGTTTACCTTCGAGCAAACGCCCCCCAAAGAAATTCCAGCGACCCCCTTTAGTAAAAATTTCCATCAGCGCCCCCTGTCGTCCTCTGAACGCCCCTCAGGCATTTTTTTATCCTAGAGTAAGCTCACCAGGGCAGAATGCAGAATGGCCAAATTTAAGTGTTTATGGTCTTTGTAAGGCATATAGCTAACTGTATGGAGGACAACAAAGAGGTAAGTCTGACAATTCTTAAAGAATTGAGGGCTTTTGTACAATAAAACATGACATCATGGGTAAAATAGCAAAAACAAACTAATCGTTAGCTGAAGCAGAGACAGAGAGTACAATTGCTGTACTGTAGACCATCATAACAGGAAAGATTCCAAAACATTTATTACAAAACACAGCGGGATGGCATTGAAGTGGTCCCAGCATACAAAAAAACAAAGATGAGTGACATGACTGGATGAGAACCAGGACACAGGGAAAACAAAAAGGAGATTTACCAGGAATCAGGGATTTACAGGGTCCAAGAATCCAGCTTCTGCGGGGCTAGAGGATCTGTGAAAGACTGGCCTTCAGGGCCTCAGAGATGTTCACTGAGAGCAGAGATAATTACGTCCAACAGCCAATCATTCACGGTTCATAAACTGTCCAGGGTCATGCACAGGAGGGTCTCCGGCAAGGGAGGAAAAATATCCAGAATAGAAAAGGCTTGAAACGAGGTCAAAGTCAGGAAAGGTTCAGCAATGGAAGCTCAAAACCTCTACTGTTACACCAGTAAGGACAAAGCAAAAAGCAATGGTGTGAGTCAAGCAGGGCCAGTAAAGTGTCGGCTCATGAACCAGGGCTTGAAGGCATCATACAATCTCACACTGAGCAGGTGAAGAGAAGGTGTTTAAATATGGAGCACAATGAGCAAATCAGCAGAAGATCAGCAAAAAGAATCAAGGTGGAACTGAAATCATGACAACTTTATCTGCATTTCCTTTAACCAAAAAATTGCGCAAACTGAAAGTAAGAAAAATAAATTCGCTCAATGGTATGACAATTACAGAAAAAAACTATTTTTTTTGTTGATAAAACGTTCTTGCGATGGGATAAGGTGGGGTTTTTTTTGTGGTATCAAAATAGATGTTTTACACAAAACTGCAATAGAAACACTTTTTTAAGCATCGCACTAGTCACGTGATCAATAGCCGGATGTTCCTACTGATGAAAACCACAAAGAAGACGACAGAAAGTGGCAGGAGGATGATGGATTGTTTTTGTTATTTTCCACCAGAGCTCTCACAGCATCACACAGTTCATGAAAAGTTGTGTGTCATTAAAACGTGTTGCGTCCGCAGCTCTTCAGTAAAACCACAGATTATAATTTCCCCTTAAATCACAGCATATGCAGCGGCTCCCATGTTGCTCCAACCGCAGAAAAAATTAAAATGATACTCATAATTCACGGTTGAAGTATGAATATACAGTATAGCTCATGTTACATCAGTTGCTGTCATGATTTTTAGTGACTTATTTGCATGAAGAATCTTATCGATGTGTTATTTTAATGTCATTTTTGTTATTTAATGGAAACAACAGAATTGCAAAGATGTGTTGTTTTTTTTTACACGAGCAGAATATAGACAAAGATTTGTGCACATTTGTAATGAAAACACAGCTACTTTGCATGGGGTAGAGGACGTGATAGCATTAGCTTTTAATTAGAATTGATAGGCTAAAATTTTATTTTCTATTTCAGGTAATTATAAAGTAATTTCTATTTATAAAAAAAACAACATTTTCCATCTTCAGAAAATAGTCATTTTTAAGCTAACTTGCGTTGCTGTGACTGTCTGTGTGGAAGATGTTCATTGAAAAGTTCTTCTGCTTTGTGTCTGACTCCTGACAAACCACCAAACATGCGTTTTGGCATGGAAATAAGCATAAAAACTAGGTTTTTATGCAAACCCTTCGATGAATTTTGAATTGGCCTCCTAAAGGCTGTGAAACTCCGTTGCGGCTGTTTCATAGGGACAGGAAACAGGAAAATGGTGGAGAGAGAAAAGCGTTGATGACAGGAAGCCTTTCTTTTATTATTATTTGTTACGTTTCAAGGTTTGCTGTAAATGCATTAGGACATTCTGTGCTGAAAATCAACTAACCAAAGTATTCACCGATCATTTCTCTGTGGAAAAAGCTTTTTGATTTGGTAATAAATAAGAGGGGCGTGTCAGATTAAAGCATCCGCGTGGCTGAATGTTTCATAGCTCACCGTTACTCAAGTCACACGCGTGATTTAAACCGGTGAGACGAGCAGAAATGCAACGTGTTCTGCATTTTCTCTCTGTTTTTACTTTAAAACAGTTTCTCAGCAGGTATTTAACTAAAGACAAGATGGCTCTGGAGGTCGCATGTGAAAGCGTTTGCTTCCATCTACTGGCCACCTGACGGCACTGACGCAGCTACGCAGAGGAACGCGCACGTATTTGTTGCGTTATTTGCGAGAGTTAAAGCAAGCCATTGCTTTTCAAATGATCATTTAATTTACTCATAAACAAAGAAGGTTAGGAGAGAAAAGGTGGCTGTGATTTTAGATGAAGGATCAGAACCAGCACTGTAAGCATCATTTTTTCATTATTTTATTTAGTTGTAGCGTTATAGCTGCTGTGAATTATCAATACTTTAGGCTCGTTGTGAATGAATCAGTCGTGGTAGAGATCCTTATGTAACATCTGTGTGTGCCGAGCTGAACACACAACCACTTCCGCTGCCTAATAAAGCTGACCTATGAACACAGCAGAGGGGCTGGGATGAAGTACTCATTAAATAAGTTATCAAATATCCGCTCTGTCCATTTTTACAATTGGCAGTTTTTAGTGTCTTGAACAGTAATTATTACTACTTGTACTTCTAGCTCTGCTTGTCATGAACTCTGCAGACTAATTTTTAGAGCTTTTTAGCAGCAGCACACTAATGCCAAATCTTTCTACAAAAATAAAATGCATCCTCGAGATTCGCTTGATACCTTGAGAGACCATTTTCCTCTACTGCTAAAATGGTAAGTCACCAGTGATGGCATAGTTACTTTGAAAAAGTAACTTTTATCGGATTACTGATTACTCCTTGAAAAAAGTAACTTAGTTTGATTACTGATTACTGGATTTGGAAAGTAACTAAGTTACATTAAAAGTAACTTTTTTAGTTACTGTCAGCAGTTGCTGACAACAACCCTCTGCCATCTTATATTGATCTTTGCCAATACTTAATTGCAAGTTACAGAATTTCATAATAGTAACATCAACAATACGTCTCCACTTATCAAATCAAATGTTATTTGTATAGCACATTTCAGCAGCAAGGCATTTCAAAGTGCTTTCCATCATATCAAACACAGAAACACAATGCAACATGGAATCAACAATCAAAACACGACATTAAGTCAAGTTCCATCAAAAGATTTGTAATTGATTAAGTTTCAAATACAATCCTAAACAGGTGGGTTTTTAGTCGAGATTTAAAAGACGTCAGTGTTTCTGCTGTTTTACAGTTTTCTGGAAGTTTGTTCCAAATTTGTGGTGCATAGATGCTGAAAGCTGCTTCTACTTATAAGGTAGAGCTGTATGGGAGATTGTTTAACGGTTATAGTAGACAAAAAAAACTTTAGTAATTTTTGCATGTTCTTGTGTGTTCCACTATTGTCTGGAAAACTATAAATATGAATTTAGAATATGCCTCCCCAGGTTTTGCTTTACGGCCCTGTTTACTGTCAGAGCGCAGCGCACAGCGCTCCTCCTGCGGCTCCACAACTCAGATGTCCCGCTGCACAGATTTGTGACACTTATCTTAATATTAATAATTATAATGCCGTTTAGTTACGGACACATTCATTCATGGCTGTTTTCACCTTTTGTTGCGCTGTCCAGGTTAGATTTGATGCTTGCAGTTTTTTTGGAGCGCAACGCGAAACTCGACGTCATTCACTGCAAATATATTAAATTGACATTAAGAAAGACACAGAGGGACGGATCACCCGGGAAACAATGGACGGGGAGAATCTGACTAAGACTAACTGGATGTCAGACCAATTCTGGGGCTGATTATGTGTCTCGTCTTATGTCCAAGCCCAAATGAGCAACGTTCAAAAACGAGCCCCCCAAAAAAATCCGCAACCTGCGACTCATTAAATTTGCAAGCGACTCTAGTAAAAACAAGCCCCAAAGTTGTTTATAATAGTCGGACTTAGCGACCAGAAACTCAAAATTGTTCCTGTTTTTCCAGCAAGAAAACGCACATTTCTCTCCTCCTTCCATTGTTTACATTTCTGTGACGGCGAGCGATCAGCTGCTGCTGTAGCGAAGGAACGGCGGTCATAAAATTAAATTCCAAAAGGAAACAGTAACGCACAGTGACTTGGATAAGTAGCTTTAATCTCATTACTGGATTTGAAATAGTAACGCTTTAGATTACTCGTTACTGAAAAAAAGTGATCCGACGTCAGCGACGCATATCAGTATCACTGTTTGTCACGGTAGAAATATCTGGACGAGTATTTCAACAATCGCGATGCGTAGACTATTGAACTAATCGTCAAGTAATTTAGTATTCAATTAATTGTTAATTCGAGCGTACAGACTGAAACAAGACAATTTACTGACAGACAAATGCCATCAGATCAGTAATTAAGCCAAAACTGTACTAAGAATATGTACATTTAGAATTTACTATAATACCTCTTTGTCTCTAAATACAGCAGCTGGAAAAGTATTCCTACCCCCTGGACTTTTCCATATTTTGTCATATTACAATCACAAATATATTTCATTGAAACTGTAAACGGTTGTGATCCAGACGGAAAAACTTGATGCAAAAACTTTTGTGCAAATAAAAACCTCAAAAGTGCGGTGCGCAAAAGTATTCAGCCACTTTTGTACTGAGACTGGGTTACAACACTGTGGGATTTATTCAGTGATTCAGTCATCAGGCAACTTCTGAAGGCAACTGGTTGCCCTCAGAAAAGCGGGTCAAATGTTTTTGTGTTTTTCAGCTTTTTATTTGTTAAAAATGTTTCGAATCGTGTGCAATTTTCTTTCTAGATCACATCAGCATACCACTTTGTGTTGGTCTATCATCTATAAATCCAACAAAACATATGGATGTTTGTGGCTGCAGTTTGACAAAATATGGAAAAGTTCCAAGGGGTATGAATACTTTTGCAAGCCGTTGTATATTCTACTGAAAACTCCTCAAAAGGCAGTTTTAGCTTCACCTGGTTCAGATTCACTAAAGGAATGCTGCTGCTGCTGCTGCTGTGATTTAGGCAATGCAAAGGATATTTTCGTTTCTAAAAGAGAAATAGAATAGTTTATTTGCATCTTTTATCATATTTCTAATATTGTATAAAACAGGCTTAAATGAAAAATCTTGAAAAGAATCTTAAATGAAAAATTGATCAATTAATTATCAGGATAATTCATTGAATAACTGATGACTAAATTAATCAGGAGTCCTGCAACCTTCAGATGTGTCTCTGCTTCAGTCAGGACTCTGGAGAACTTTATTTGACTTTTTTTAATTGATTCACTTAAGTTTTTTTCATAGTGCTAATATTACTGTTCTCAAGATTTGCTAAAGCTTTGAAGAAAGCTCCACCACTTTTATAAATTATTATATTTTTACCAATGACAAAGGGAAAGAGAAGACATCATTTTTACAAAATGATGTAAAAAATTGATGATGTAAAATTGCTCCTTTTAGAAAAGAGCAATTTTCCTCTTCATCTCTTGATCTAAATGGAAAATATTTTTGAATGATCAAAGCCAAAAGAGCTGGTTCACCACTAAAAAACCTTTTTTTGTGTTTCTGAAAAATAAGATTTTTTTTGTCACAATTTTTCCTTTTTGGCAATCAAAACGATGGCTCTCAGGTCTTGAAAATCAGCCTTCAATTTTAAATTATTCTGACACTGTGTGTCTGGCTATTATTTACAATTGTCATTATAACTACTACCATTACGGGTCAGTCAGTTTTCTTGTCCTGTAATGAGAGTCAATTTGTGTTAATTTTGTTTTATGTACATAAATTAGCACAGTAAATTGAACAGGTTGTACAAGTACCATACTTTGTTTTTAAGTACAAATTTCTGGTAAGCAATATATTTCATTAGATTGAGATAAGGGATGAGATTAAATAAGTGTTCATTTCTTTCTACTTCTTTTCAAACAGAAAAGTGGTGGTACGCTAATTATGTTTGCTCTCAGTTAAGTATCCATATGTTTCCTCTTGTCTTACTGGTTAGCTGTTTTCTTTGTTTTTAAAAATCTGTTTGAAATAAATGAATAAATAAATGAAATCTTGCCTTGTGAACCAGGCATCAGATTAGAGACTTTTAATTCTCAGTGAAAAATGTGTAACATTTTGTTCGGTTCCAACCAACCCGGTATTTTTGCGTTGGCTCATTTTGTCTTGTCTAACCACTAACTCGGCATTTGGAAGCCTAACGTTCTGCTTTACAATGACTGTCAGTTGGTATGGATACGAGGATGCAGATAATAAGACCTCGTGCTGCTGTGTGTGCACACGTTGACCGCCTGCCATGTCCACACATCTGCGTGCTAGCATTTATGTTCCCTGTGATCTGAAGTACTTAAAACGTTTTTTGAGGGAAGGAAAAAAAAAAGGAAAAATATCAAGCTCTGACTCAGCTGTGAACACTTGTGCACCCTATGCAGTCTGTTTTGCTCCATTCCCACACTCACAGTGGGGTTCATGTCGCCATGGAGGCCATGAAACTGACTGAAAATGATTTTATTCAAAGTTCCTTTCTGCTTATTCATAATAACTGTTCCATATTCTGACCTACATCTAACCCTGCGGCATAACCCTAACAAATGTTAGTCCTCATTAGGAGGAAAAGTTTCCATAATGTGAGTGTAAACAGATTTAGGTCACTGTGACAAAAATAATGTTCACCCTTTTCTGTACGTCCAGCTGTATTTATTACTGTCTAGTTTGGGGGTTCATGTTTTAGCTCTTTAATACTTTAAATCTGGCATCTAGGTTGAAAAAAAAATTGTCTACCCATATGTTTTGAAAGCATTAAAATCAATTCCACTAAAATATTCTCGTGCTTGGTGAAACTCATTTATGCTTTAGTCACTGCATTCCACTGTGGCTTACTTTTAGCCTTTACTCCGCTCTGTACTTATTTTACCCCTCTGTCCATTGTATTAAAAAAAATAACTAAAATTAAATGTAAAAGAAAAAAATCCTGGTTAGCAATGTTATGATGTCATTCGAACTTAAAGTTTCTAGTTGCAAAGCACTACTAGAAACTTTTAAAGAGAATCCAGACGACATTTTACTTACCCCAAACGCAGGATCGAATCCCAGCTCAATATTCTCTTCTTTAGTCGGATGCATTCTGGTAACAGAGGTAAGACAGAGTGTCGTTTCTTCTGTTGGCCCTCAGCGACAATACCGGACGGGATTAAAGCTCTCAACTGACTGCAGAAGGGAAGAGGGAGCCCGTGAACACCAGCCACACGTCACCAGAGGATCATAGTGCCACATTCAAAACGAGTGTGTCTCTGGTATTTTGTGACTTGCTCTCCCGCTCTCTGAAATGTTCCTCGCTGTGCTCGTGAGCAAATGAAAGCTTCGGCTACTTTGACGCGCAGTCATGTGTCTGCTGATGTGTGACGATGGATCTAACAAGGGTATAAGACGATTTGTCGCATGAATTTGTGAGACTTATCCACTTCTATGCAGGTCTTGAGTGAGAATATTTATGCCATAAGTGTAATTTGGAGAATCCCAGAGTTTCTCTTTACAAGTGGACACTACATAGTGGTTTATCTTCTCATGGCACCCAATTTTTCAGTTGGGTGCCATGACAACTGAATGATTGTCATGGCACCCATGACTATGAGGGGCCGTTTAGGACAAAATTTACGTTTTGTCTCTCACACACTACCAAAAACTCTCGCATACGCCAAAAAAGTAGCCACGCACACTCCAAAAAATTACGTTTTGTCTCTCACACACTACCAAAAACTCTCGCATACTCCAAAAAAATAGCCTCGCACACTCCAAAAAATTACGTTTTGTCCCTCACACACTACCAAAAACTCACGCATACTCCAAAAAAATAGCCTCGCATACTCAAAAAAATTACGTTTTGTCTCTCACACACTACCAAAAACTCTCGCATACTCAAAAAAATTACATTTTGTCTCTCACACACTACCAAAAACTCACGCATACTCAAAAAAATAGCCACGCACACTCAAAAATTACTCACGCACATTCAAAAAATACTCAAATTGCGTATACACACACTACTAAAATGTCACACACACACACACAAACGTTAACTTTCTCGCTCACATACACTGTACTAACAGCTCGCACATTCACAAACGTTAACTTTCTCGCTCACATACACTACTACCAGCTCGCGCACACACACACAAACGTTAACTTTCTCGCTCACATACACTACTACCAGCTCGCGCACATACACACAAACGTTAACTTTCTCGCTCACATACACTACTACCAGCTCGCGCACACACACACAAACGTTAACTTTCTCGCTCACATACACTACTACCAGCTCGCGCACATACACACAAACGTTAACTTTCTCGCTCACATACACTGCTAACAGCTCGCACACACACAGACGTTTATCTCTCACATACACAAGACTAAAGTTGAACACACACACACAGTACTAAGACTCGTTTTATGTATGTGTGAGAGCGAGACTCTTTATGAATGTGTGAGAGCGAAACTCTTTTTGAATGTGTGAGAGTTGTCACGGAAGAGGCGGGGCATAATTTTTGGATCAAACTGCGCATGCGTAGATCCTAAACTATAAGTTTCGATTGTTGACTCACTGTATGTTCTATTACTTAGTATATTTGTGCTTTTAAATATATATAGAACGTTTAACTTTCTTGTAGATTAAATGTGCTATAGAAATAAATGAATCTGATTGATTGATTGATTAAAAATAGCAAAATTGCTGTAGTACAATCTGTCCACTGGGTGCCAGTATTACAGGAATTATTAACCGGCGCCAACTAGTGCCGAAGAAGAAAGAGTTTGCTATACCGAACATGGCTAACTCTAATTCGAAACGAGAGAGAATTGGTCAGGCAGCTGCCATTTTAAACACCATTCTATCTTCTCCGGAGGCAACCAGCACTTTGACAGGCGCATTAAACGATTCAACGACTGCCCGCAGTGCTACAATCTGGCACCCAGTGGACAGATTGTACTACAGCAATTTTGCTATTTTTAATCAATCAATCAGATTCATTTATTTCTATAGCACATTTAATCTACAAGAAAGTTAAACGTTCTATATATATTTAAAAGCACAAATATACTAAGTAATAGAACATACAGTGAGTCAACAATCGAAACTTATAGTTTAGGATCTACGCATGCGCAGTTTGATCCAAAAATTATGCCCCGCCTCTTCCGTGACAACTCTCACACATTCATAAAGAGTTTCGCTCTCACACATACATAAAAAGTCTCGCTCTCACACATACATAAAACGAGTCTTAGTACTGTGTGTGTGTTCAACTTTAGTCTTGTGTATGTGAGAGATAAACGTCTGTGTGTGTGCGAGCTGTTAGCAGTGTATGTGTGCGAGAAAGTTAACGTTTGTGAATGTGCGAGCTGTTAGTACAGTGTATGTGAGCGAGCTGATAGTAGTGTATGTGAGCGAGAAAGTTAACGTTTGTGTGTGTGTGTGTGACATTTTAGTAGTGTGTGTATACGCAATTTGAGTATTTTTTGAATGTGCGTGAGTAATTTTTGAGTGTGCGTGGCTATTTTTTTGAGTATGCGTGAGTTTTTGGTAGTGTGTGAGAGACAAAATGTAATTTTTTTGAGTATGCGAGAGTTTTTGGTAGTGTGTGAGAGACAAAACGTAATTTTTTTGAGTATGCGAGGCTATTTTTTTGGAGTATGCGTGAGTTTTTGGTAGTGTGTGAGGGACAAAACGTAATTTTTTGGAGTGTGCGAGGCTATTTTTTTGGAGTATGCGAGAGTTTTTGGTAGTGTGTGAGAGACAAAACGTAATTTTTTGGAGTGTGCGTGGCTACTTTTTTGGCGTATGCGAGAGTTTTTGGTAGTGTGTGAGAGACAAAACGTAATTTTTTGGAGTGTGCGTGGCTACTTTTTTGGAGTATGCGAGACTTTTTGGTAGTGTGTGAGAGACAAAACGTAAATTTTGTCCTAAACGGCCCCTCATACATGACAGCATAAGACATATGTTATGTCTTATGCTGTAACTGACATATAGTCATATATGTTGCATTTATTTCCTTACAAAACTGAGTTAATCTGTATAAAGCCAGAGTTTTTTTTTTATATAAATTGTTGCATTAAATTTAGAATAACATTGTTCAATGAAACAAGAAAATATTGGATCTTCTATTTTGTCCTTTTACAAACTATGTTTGCTCTATCGAGATTAATTGTCATGACAAAAAAATCATGCTATGTAAGTATTGTTAGCATTGGTTTAGGAAACTGTTTGAAGTTGGTCTTTAGTGTGAATCTAGGGAAAGGAATATATAAAATACCACAAAAATAAACAAAAGAGCGGTTTAGATATCGACAAATGACTTTACCATTCAACAGCATAAACTTTTGACCGTAAGTCAAGTTGGTTTAGTTGGAGGCAACAAATATAGGCAAGATTACTGTCAGTAAAAATAAGTTTGAACAGTTTATTGATACAAGAGAATGAGCTCAAACAATTCTGAAATAAACTTCCAGAAAACTGCACAACAGTCGAAACACTGAATTCCTTTAAGTCAGGGTTAAAAACTCGCCTGTTTAGGATTTCCTTTGATTAATAACAGCTGGAACACTGATCAACATAATTGATGTGTATTTAATTGATGATTATGATGATGGCATTTGACAAAATGTAATATTTATTGCTTGTTTCATAATCAATGACTGTATGATGTTTTTATGATGTTAAGCACTTTGAGCTGCCTTGGTGCTGAACTGCACTAATAAACTTGACTTGTTCTTTCGGGTTTACTGAAGAAACCCAGGATGGGACTAAGGAGGTCGAGAAATGATGAAAATGATGGAGGAGACGACCGCCTTACTGTTGGAGAGATGGTGGTGCATGGACAGTTCAGTTCAGTTCAGTTCAGTTCAGTTCAAACATACTTTATTCAAATCAAGTGGAAGTAATATTACAATTTTTTAAGCTATACAAGTTTTTTCGTTGTTGTTTTAAGGCCTCATTGAAAACCTCATGGTTATTCCACCAAATGTTGATTTCTTATCTCTTCCTGAGTTAAAACAGTTGTTGTTGTTTCTAAATGAATATGAACTTGTTTTCTTTGCATTATTTGAGATCTGACAACACTGTGTCTTTTTTGTTATTTTCACCATTTCTCTATTTCTGCAAATAAATACAAAATCTTTGCTTGTAATTTTGGAGACATGTTGTCAGTAGTTCGTGGAATAAAACAACAATGTTCATTTTACTCAAACATATACCTCTAAAAAGTAAAGTAAGAGAAACTGATCATTTTAAGTGGTTTCCCAATTTTTTCCCCAAGCTGTAAATGTTTTTTTTTTTAAAGTTCAGTTAATGTGGAATGATACCTTAAGCTTGATTTGATTTATGTAAAAGTTCCAATCGGTATTCTGAAGCATGGATTGGTTTATCTACTTGCTAATAATTTGCCATGACTACCGCAGTGTGACTCTATGCTAATTCTATGCGTCAGCACAGGGAAAAGTAGTAGAATCACAAATTATCACTGAATTATCAATGCCCACATGAGGAAACTCATGGCCATGATTCATATTTCTGCCCAGTTCTTCCTGTGACATCACTATCAAATTGATTGGTTGTACCTCAAATACCTTCACACAGGACACACAGTGGTGTTGTGACCAATATACAAGACAAATCAAATGCAACTGTGCTATTTCAATTTGAAGAATAATTACTCTAAATGTAGCAAAGTGCTGAGGTCTCGTTAGGTTTGGCTATACGTGCGACTGAAGATCAAAGTTTATGCTTCCTTAAGGTTGAGGTTGCCTTAATCCTTGTGATACCTCAGAGAAATAGCTTTCATGCAGAAACTTGTGATCCAGATGTGCACAAGTGACCAGCATGTGCTTCTGTAATGTAAATTAGCCGTAATGTGGGAGTAGTACAGTAGGTGGTTCAGTAGTGCTTTTTACAGGGAACTAAGCGACCTCATCATGTTGTAATACTCTCTTTTGTATTTTTCAGTTACAATTAAAGCTGCAGTACGTAACTTTTACACATATTTTTTTACATAGTGAAACTGTCACTATGTCGTGACGTATGAGACAGATAAAATGTGAATTAAAAAAAATCCTGTGCCTTGTCCCAGTGCTAACTGGAAAAAACCAACCAGAGTCTGGAGGCAGGTCTTAGTGTTGTTAATCATCCTCTGTGTGTGCTGCTCATCCCGCCTCCCCATCCCTACTTCTCTGTGCTAGACTACAGCTTCTTCTTGATAGCAGGGTCTGTAGTGCATGCTAAGGCTAATTAGTATGACAGTGGATGAACAGTTTTCTGTAATGGTAAGTTGTTTCTCTGCCATCAGCACATTCAACAGCATTGATTGGCAGTGTTGAGACCCTCCTCCTGGCTCTGATTGTTTTTGGTCGAGAGCCATGCATTTCATCAGACGGTAATAGAAGCTCAGGGTGGCAGTGGAGGAGCTGGATCATTTCACAGATTACATGAAATGGAAACGTTTTAACAAATGTGTAAAAATAAACATATATATATTTTTATAAAAGTTATATTCTGCAGCTTTAAGTGCCCTACTTGCTTCTAAAAGTCTCAAAGGCTAACAAGTCTGTAATTATATTTTGCACATAGTCTGTGTTGCATTTAAAAAGAAATTATCCAGAAAATTGCATTGTCTTTCATGTATATATATATAATCCTCATGCCAAAACATTTCATTGAACTTTTTTTTTTTTTTTTTTCAAAATTGGCATGTTTCCATTGAGCAAATTTATTTTCAAAATGTCAAACTGCATAATTATATGGTCAACTGAAATGCAGCTTGTAATGCAAACCATGTTGTTCCAAGTTGCCTGGTGAGACTCATTGGGCCGTTTGGCATCATCCACTGCTGAAGTCACAGTGAACCCAGTAGAGACAACTGAAAAGCATCTTGAGTCTATAAATTCAGCTTGACATGAAAACGAATATCTGAGATACCTTTGTGAAGAATGAATGTGTTCCTTGGCTGTGCACTTCATTTGTGTCTTTAGTTACTTATATCTTCAACACAAAGAACAAGCTTAGCCGAGGTCTTTATTGAGGATTTGACACTAGAGCCTCTTTTACTCTAGCTGTATTTGGGTCTATGGAGCACAACTGTGGGAGCTGACTTCAAAGTGGAACTTTACAATTTCAACAAAGTGTCTGTTTATAGCCCATACAAAGGTGTGAGAAGAGATTTTAAACAGGATTGCATGGACTGAAAGGATTCTTTGTACCGTCGGCGTGGAGGAGTGCAATAAAGTAGAGCAGAACTGTCTCCGTTCTGGAAGTGCATCTGTCCTTAGTGTCATTGTGTTCGTATTAAGTCAAAATGTACTTTTTGCCATTATATTTTAAGGCAGCGCAATAAGTCACTGCAAATTTCCAACGTTAGACCGTTCTCATGGACAGTAGCTACTGAGATATGTGGAATAAAATGAACCTTAGCGTAATCTACAGGCTTGAAGCATGAATCCTTGTGATGCCTGAGACAAAAGCAGTTCCGTCAGTAATCCATGACATGCATGCAAAACAAGTGACCAGCATGTGCTACTGTAACAGCTTCCAACAGCCTGCATTATTGTGAATGCAAGTAACCTGGTGTTGGCGTCAAGTCACAAGAAGAAAGTTACGGTATCATTCGCATGAAAAGCGTGCTTCTAAATGATACGCAACCGGAGAAAGGAATTGCTCTTTTTCTACCAAAGTTCACGAGAAGTTAGTGCTGGTTCAAGTGACCCGGAGTCACCCTGTAGGATCGCAAAAAGTGGGTATGCAGTGTATGCAACACATAGGGGCGCTGCACTAGAGGGGGCGCAAAAACGATGTGGGGATTTTCTTTTCTAGTCAGCATTTTATGTACTTAACATCTGTTTGTTTATAAAATGATCAATAACAGAGGAACAGCACTGATTAGGTGCCACTCTCCCTCCCATACAGGTAGCTTGGACAGCGGCCCTTCAACAATGCGCTGAGGCGCGTTTGTTTTTTTTTCTTTTACATTTGAATTGTAGTACTGCCTCGACAACAGGGAGCAAAAAATGGGGCTGCAGAAAAAAACTCCAGGGCACAAAACAGAAAACAAAAGAAGGGGAAGGATAAAGATGTTGGAGAGACGAAGAAAAGCTTTTCAAAGTGGTTGAAAGACAGAAGGTAAGTAATGTCAGTGTATCAACAAGAGAGTTGTAAATATTCAGGTTAGCTTAAGCTAGGCTAAAATGACAGGTTGTTTTTGTCTCCGCCCCGTATTGAACCAATACGAGACGCGATTTATTCCGTATTGCTATAAATGTCTGATAGACACACCTATCACACATCTCAACAATAAGTGTAATAATAATGACCAAAACAAAACACGGGAAATATTAAGGTCAGCTAAATTGTGTTTGCTGGACCTAAATAGGAGCCCCCAAAGAACTGACACTGTTGTCATGGTTGCGTAGAGACGGTTGCTACGCAGCCACGGTGAGCTGCTACCAACCCGCGTCTTTTTAAAATGTCCACCTGATACTAAACCGTCCTTAGAAGCAAAACCTCTGGCAAAAATACAGACGTGAGGAGAAAGACACACATTCCAGGCTAAACAATTACAGTGAAGTTAAATAAGGACATTAAAAAGAAATGCAGTGGGTTGTTTGATATCAGACATAATGGATCAGGAGAGGAACCGCAGACCCGTCAGAACCTAAAGAACCAGACATCAGTCTCTTCATCCCTCAATCATTTCCTGAGACTGAAAAATAATATAGACGGTAATTTAAAGAACAAATCATACAAATAGATTAATAGTAAATAAATAAATATTGAGAAGAGAACATTAAAAACGTTTGTTAGGATTGTGTAGGGAAAACGTTGATATCTTTTATAAATACAGTGTTTTGTGGTCAATATTATTTCACCATTTTATTAATGTGGGTTGCCAGTTTGGATCAGGCTTCCTATCAAGCTATAAGAATGATAGAAAACATGCTAACAGAATGCCTCAGGGGGCGACGACATGTTCGCATACACCTCAGAAAGTATGTAGTTGTGCTCCTGCATATTAACCACTGGTTTGTAACCTCTTTTACCAAGGGCCTTTCTTTGCATTGGCATAAATTCAAATTGCACTGCAGCACTTGAATACAAACACACACCAAAAAGATAATTTGGCTAATAAACATATTTTTCATTGGTAAAAACAATAAATAAATCCTTTATTTTGTTAAACAACCTTTTTCTTTCATACGTCTATTCAGAAACAAGAGTTCAAGATTTATTGAGGAGCATACAACCTTTAAGACCTGTGTCCAGGGGTATGTTTTTTGCCCGTTTCTCTCCCTGCTTCACCTCAAATGACTCGTGATCAGTGATGTCAGTAACGCGTTACTTAGTAACATAAACCCCAGAATGTGTCTGACCTTCTATTAGTTTTAGTCAGGCTTCCCCTGTCCATCATTTCCTGGATGATCCGTCCCGCTGTGTCTTTGTTAATGTCAAGTTATTATATTACCTGTCAATTACGTCGAGCTATCCAGAACATTGGAAACATCGAGGCTAATATGAACAGCGCAATAAATGTGAAAACAGCCACGAATGAATGAGTCCGTAAAGTTGTGCAACTAAACGCCATTCTAATTATTAATATTAAGATAAGTGTCACAAATCTGTGCAGCAGCCATCTGAATTGTGGACACCAAACACAGGGCCGTAACATAACCCGGAGGCTGGGGGGGGGGGGGGGGGGGGGTTGAAATCTTTCTCAGTTTTCCAGACAATAGTGAAACACACAAAAACACACACAAATTACTAACTTTGGGGTTTTTTTGTACTGTAACCATTAAAAAAAATCTCCCCTTCAGTTCAACCTTATAAGTGGAGACACATTGTAGATGTTACCATTATAAAATAGCTTACAATTAAGTATTGGCAAAGATCAATGTAATTTTCACAGCGATGTTGTTAGCAGCTGCTGCTGAAAGTAACTAAAAAAGTTACTTTTAATGTAACTTAGTTACTTTCCAAATCAAGTAGTCAGTAGTCTAAGTTACCTTTTCAAGGAGTAATCAGTAATCCGATTAAAGTTACTTTTTCAAAGTAACTATGCCATCACTGCTCGTGATACTGGTGATGATGGTGGCTGACTGGTCCACTGATTTGGTAACAATCACTTGGAGCTCTGAGAACCTATAGGACTCAGAAACAAGTCTTATTCTAACAGCAGTTTATAGGATGGGTCCTAGTTCTCTAAGTCACTCCTCACTGTTACAGTTCATGCTAGTGATGCTGCTCAGTCCCATTCCACTAAGCTGGTTACAAATGCAGAGACATCAAAGGCTATGCTAATTTCTACTGATGAAAGAGCAGGAACGGCAGGATGACAATGATGTTCATCATTCGTTTATCCTGGTTTTCTGTCATTCTCAGACTAACTCCAGATGTTTGTAATAAGAGAACGCCAGCTTGAGTCAAACCTCACAGTGATCAGTCCGTATTTATAGAACACAAACCTCATGAATGTAGCACCACATTTAAAATGTTTCCTGCCATAAGCAAGGCCCAAGTTCATGAAGGGATTCAGTCATCCCTGAGGAGAATACGGTAGTATAGAAATGGGAGTAAAAGAATTAACACATCTTAGTTGTACTTTGTTTTAGAGACCACTAGAGGGACCAGCTGCCTCTGCTTGGTAACTTTTCATCACCTACTTACTCTGATGGACTTTTGAAGTGTTAAGTATACAGTAATGAGTTGTTTTCTTTCCTTTTTTTGAATAGTGAATGAGAAAGATAATTAAGAAACAGAGACAGAGGGCGAACAGTCTCAGCTTCAGCAGTTTGGGACAGCATTTAATAGAAACAGTAAGAAAACTGGATGAGATGAGAGGACAAGGCAGCGATCCAGTAGACTGTTGGAGAAAAACATAGTAATGACAGATATGCTAAGAGGAATATTGGTAAGGTAATTAAAAGCTAATAGTGATAACTAATAAAATAATCAACTAATGAACAGCAAATGACCATGTACAGAAACACAGAAACAACTAAACCAGATTTTAATAATTTCACAAAACCTAAGTCAAAAACACCCAAAAGAATGCACACCTAAGGATGCTTTTACCCATATTTTAGTTACATGGTCATCAACCCTAAAAAGATAAAAGTTTCTCTAAGCGTTCACATCCACATACAGTAAATATTTTCATCTCACATAAATTTAGAATATATTTTGATTATCCCCTTTTCATTGTTTGAAAATCATAAGTAGTTGTATTGTACTGCTTCTATCAAAAATTAAGAGTGTTATTTATCTGCAGTCTTAAATATCTAAAGGCTACAATTCCACACACGCCCACCAGGTGGTAGCACAACCAAACTCTTTTTGTCCTGCTGACAGTCCAAGTTAAGCTTAAATCAATTTAGAGTTGGATTGCATTTAAAATAAAGAATTTTTCTTAAGTAAAAAAATTGAAATAAAAGGTCTTTAGGTCATTTACACTGACACTCATTTATGTGCATCTTAACTGAACTCTTCAGTAGAAAACGTTTTAGACGATGTTTGTGAATGTAGAGTTACGTCTCAGGCGTGACAAGTTTTACTTTGCAAAATCCATCCATCCATCCACCATCTACAGCTGTTCGTCTTTGCAAATTTGAGGAAGCTGGTGGAAGACACTGATGGCCATGATGAAGATGATGAACTGAAACTAAAACTGAGCATCATAATGGAGAACAAGTGAGATTTAAAAGACTTGGAATACCACTCAGATATGCTGGTTTGAGAACTTTAGAAACTGTTGATAAACTTGGGCTTTTGGTTGGTGTTGTTGTTTTTGTAGACAATTATCTCACTGGTTTATAGAAAAACACTCAGGAAATAGCAGCTGAGGGAACAGAAGTGCCTTGCTGCTGTTAGAGGTCAGCGGAGAATAGACAGACTGGATTCAGACGATACAAAAGCAACAGTAGCTTGCTTCTGTTTGAGGAAGCTGATGTCTTCCATCAGCTTCCTCAAATTTGCAAAGGCGAACAGCTGTAGATGGTGGATGGATGGATGGATTTTGCAAGGCAAAACTTAAGCAACAGTAGCTTAAATAGCCGCTCATTACAACTAAGGAATGTGGAATATAATTTCTGAATGACCAGCATGCCAAACCTTGAAGCAGATAAACAGCAGCAGCAGCAGATCACACCAGCTGCCATTTCTGTCAGTTAACAACAGGAAACTGAGAGTTGCAATTCTCACGCACTCGACAATGTGATTAGAATAAAACAAGAATAGATTAGAAAAACATCATCTGGTCTGATGAGTCTTTATATGAGCTGTAACAATTAGCTGGTAGAGTCAGTCAATTTGGCGCAACCAAAATAATTCTGTGCATCTGTCCTGCTTGCGTCAATGGTTCAGGCTGCCTGGTGATGGTTTAATGATACGGGGCAGTGTTGTGAATGAATGTGTTAGCGTGGAGATCGCGTTTTGAGAATTTTGAACAGGGCAATGCTCTTGTTTTACATGACAAACTTGACGTGAGCACACCTCATGTTGCAGTGCTCTGCTTTGGCGTGAACATGTACACTGTGTCAACTTTGGATATTTTAGGAAGAGAAAACCTAAAATTTCTCTTAGCATTTTTCCTCAAAGCAAGCCGGTTGACTGCTGAGCAGAGACGGGGAGTAACTATAGTTACATGTACTGAAATGTTCTAAGGCCAAGGAGATGGTCTCTTCACGTGATTTATATATAAAAGAAATATTAGAAATTGTTTTTCAAATGGACATGGAGACAGAAAAGTATGGGAAAAAGAAAAAAATGAAAGGGAAAGAGGTTGGGCAAAAAGTTTAAAGGCAAAGAATGAGATAAAAATTGAGGGGAGAAAGAAGGATGACATGAATGCAAAATAACATCCTAATAGTCTGCTTCCACACCTGCAGAAAGAGAGAAAAAAATAACAAAGAACCGAGAAGCCACAGTGACAAACAACATTTACATATATTATAACAATATCACTGAAAACTACATGTTACTAACTGTTAAAGAAGCCCAATATGGAGTGTATCTGTACCCACCTGAATCCAAACGCCTTCAATAAAAATTATACAAATGCATAATCATCACAATATTTACCAATATTATCAACATTGAAAGACTTTCTAATGTCATGCAGCCCTAATCTGGTGGGATTCACCCATGCAAGATGCATTTGTTTTTGTCTGAGAGAGAATACAATTAGGGTTGTCCCAATTTATGCCTCATCACAAATCTGGATTTTCTTTGTTACATTTTACAGAAAATGTTAATAGATATGTTCTTCAGTTTTAATTGTTCATTCATTTTACTTGAACTTTTCAGCACTCTTTCATTTGTGCTAACTCAATCCAATTCATTTTGTTTATATAGCGCCAATTCACAACAAATGTTGTCTGAAAGCACTTTTTAAAAAAGAAATTTCAATTCAATCACTCGGAAACTTTTTAATCTGCTTTGAGTAATTAATTTAGCAGATAACCAAGATCAGTTGTCTAAAGAAAAGCAGTAGGTTGCACTGCGTAATTCTAATATGACTATATAAGTTACACATTTTGAATCTAAATTTCACTTAAGCTTCACTTTTTGAATTTCATTACTGAAATAAACCGTAACTTTCGATCACTTTCTAATCTTTTGTTGTTCCCCTGTAAACGGCTGTTTTTTCCTCATCTCTAAAGAACAGCTTACATTTCGAAACTTATGCAGGAAACCCTGCCTGGGTAGCCATCCACCAACAGAGCCTTTGCAGACGGAAAGCACATGTTTGGAACCCATCGCGCTCATGTTCACGACAGATGTTGCACAGCATGTAGAGTAAATGAGGTCATTGCGATTCCTGTGATCACTTGCCATTCTGCAAGGTTTCTATTTCCTCCGTAACAGGATGTTCGAAACACAAACACACAAACTCGATAGTGACGCAAACAAACACATGGATCCAGGAGAGCAGTCAATTTACCTCCTACGCTGACACACGCATGCACTTCCCGACCCCAGCTTTGACCTCTTTGCAATCAGTGTGTGTCAGTGGATGACCGAGCCACTTGTCAGCACGGATGACCTCTGGAATTGATTACTTTGACTGACCCAAATGTGTCCACTTAGCAATGGTTAATTCAATCAGAAAGCCCTGATGAACAGAGCAAATGCAAACGGTAAAGCAGTGCATCTGCTGCCAACATTTAAAGAGCCCGATGAATATATAAAAATTAAAAATAAACAATAAAATACAATATATTTGTCCCCTCATTAGTATTGGCAATCATCAGAATATTACAAAACTGATCAAATGTTCTGATTACAAGAAAAATAAGCTCTGAGTGGAAAACTAAACCTTTTAAAATTATTTTCGCAAATTCTTCCGGCTGCTGAACTGCCTGCCGCTAAGAAAAAAATAGACATTTAGAGCATTTCTAACACATTCATGTCCCTCAAACCCTTTCACATTTTCTAGTCTGAGAGGAAAAGGGCCTGGTGGCTGCGTGCGGACTTTTAGGCGGTCTGTACCGGCAGACATAGGCTAATCGATCAAGTTTATTTGTTCAGCACATTTCAGCAGCAAGGCAGTTCAAAGGCTTGTAGCTGAAAAGTGCTTTACAAGACAACTGGACTTGACTTTGAAGAAAAAAAAAAAACTTCACATTTTCAAATCTGAAACTTTAATATTTGGATTTCTTACCTGGATTTTTGACAGAACAACAAAAAGAATTGCAAGACTAAAGTGAATATATGAGCTGGCCCTGCTGTTACTATGATACCCCTAAATAAAAGCTAAAAACAAATTGCCTTCAGAAATCACCTATTAAAGAAATGGAGTCCGCTTGTGTGTAATTTAATGTCACTATAATCTATCTGTCATAAAATACATACAACAGTGATTGAGGTTTATGGTTTTAATGTGATAGTTTTGACATGTCTTGCAGGAATTCATACTTTTGCAAAACACTGCAGCTGCAACGGGAGTGCCCTCATTTTTCTATTTGTGAATGAACATGCACATGTTTCCCCTGATGACAGCATCTCGCCCCTCCCTCCATGGCCCAACAGTCTCCCTTCCCCCACTTTCATACAGTGGCTGCTTTTTTTTTTTTTGTGAATGAGTGCCGACAGTGTCATCATCGACCGCCACTGTTGCCGTGATGCAAGGCAAACAGAAATCATCTGGTCCCCTGCAAACACGTACGTGCACGCCCACTCACGCACGCACACACACGCACATGAACGCAGCCGCTTCCGCTCATTTTAGGATTACGGGATTTAATCTTTACTGCCGAACAACCGCCGGATGCTGCTGCAATCCGGAACCCATGGGTTAGGGCAACGGAGATGACAACAGGAGTGAAAGAAGCTGGAGCTTATTATGAGGGAAGAAATAAGCGCACCCACACAGAGAGGCTGCAGACTGTTTCATATTCATGGTGATAGAGAAGTGTGGAATGCAGGGAGGTAGAGACAGGATTAAGAATGGCTGATTATTCATTCATAATTCTGTCCTCATTCAGATCGCCTGGCAGCCCAGTGAACAGTGTTATCACCCTCTTATGTAAGAGAGGGAGGGGGGTGGGGGGGGGGTGGAGTAGCAGGGATCTACAGTAGCAGGAGGATTGGATGTGTGTGTGTGACGGGGCGAGGGGAAGGGGCAGGAGGCTGCAGGGTCAGGTGGAGCATGGTTGGACTTGTAAGGGAAACTAAAAAAGATTCTATTAAAATCACAATATTCTGAAATCTTGGTATTTTTAAAGAGGCAGTATTATGTGTTTTCCCAGCCACATAGTAGTGCCATTTTGTAGCACCACTATGCTATAAAATTGTCTTTTTATTGTTATAAAAACGCTGCATATGTCAAGGATGACTTAAAGGAAATTTCACTCCGCACTTTATCATCTTGAAATTGGGCCTCTGTCTCTTTCTGAAACTCCGCCTTCAGGAAGTCATCGTGTCTCTCCTCTGTAAACCCTTTAACGTTTTTACCAGCGTTGCACTGAGGAGTAGCTCCTATAAAGAGCTCAGCTGATGCGCGGTACCACCAAGTGTTTGCTAATTGCTGCTGGCTAGTCTGAAGGAGCTGAGAGGGAGATCAGTGGGGGACGGGTGCTCTGTAATGCAGAGAATTGGAAGTCGCAGATCCAAGGAGGAGCTTCGTCCTCTGAGGAGGTGCTAGGTACCCCCACTTGATTTGCACAGCTGAATGGTTGCCACGGCAGATTATGGGATTTCTCAAACAGGAGAAAAAAGAATCAAAGCAATACTCTGGGTATGTTTCTGGTGAGTGGATGACTTTATACCATAATATAAAGTTCAAAAAATGGATTTCACAAAGAACTGTCCCTTTAATATACTGTGAGAAAATGATTTCATATCTACACGGCGTCTTCCTTTATGAATGCCAATGAGTTGCCCACAAAATTTGAAGCTAAGGGCTAGTCAAGTCCAAAGCAAACTTCAATCATCTTAGTGTTAAAGAATGGAGTTTTTCAAACTTTGTTTGACATTTTTCTCGCATGTGTTTCATGTTTGCATTTTGGGGTTGTTACCTGGCATTTACTCTAGTCAAAGATGCTTTTTTACATGTTCTGTTCTTTTTACAAAGGAACAGGCTTGGTGTGGACCCAACCTTCATTTCCTGTGTAAATAATCATTCGTTTCTGTGTGGATATACATGTATTTGAGGAATGGTATCATTAAAAAAATGCATTTTAATACATTTCTATAATCCTTTTAGAGATGGGAGTTGTTTTAAGAAGAGTATGTCCTTTTTTGATAGTAGTTAGCTTTAGCCTGTGGTGCTAGCTAAGCATGATGTATGCTAAGTGAAGAGCTTTTTGCCTCAGTCATCATGTCAGGTCATGTTAGGTAAAAGGAAACAGCGGTACTCCATTCTACATTTTTAACCTTCTTTACAGTACTTTTGAACACTGAAGGAGGCCTAAGAGGTGAATGTCTTAATTGCGAGCCACTAAAACAGGTCAAGCAAACATTAATGCAATAGTTTAAACAGGCTAAATTACTCTTTCTAGATCTCTAAAGAGTCCAGATGCAAGAAAGTTTGACCTGGAATTGTTTTGTGGCCTTTATAGTGGCCTCCATAAACTACAGTTTCTGTTTAAGACTTGTGCTACGTAAACTCATCTGTACTTGGATATAGGGTTAGGGTGGACCTGCTTCTTTGCTGTTCTGTCTTAAAACACGCTTTTGACTTGGGTATATTTCTTACCTTACCAAATTCTGAGTTTCTCTCTACATCTAAATAGGGTCGTTCTGACTGACTCACAGCTTGTACCTCTACTGGAAAGAGTTCAGGTTGAGGAATTTTAGGGGGGAAATGAAAAAGGGTGAAGTAAGAGATGAATCACATCATAGTGACTAACCCCTTGCATAACAAAGTCTGTGAATCGTTGTGAATCGTCAGCAAGTGCCTACAAAAATAATGTTTTGTAAGCCACCCACAGTGCCTTCCTCAAAATGCCTTTCCTGCAGACACACTGATGCAGTTTGGGATCTTGCACTCAGACATGGGAAGTATTCAACACATGCTAGTTTGGCATAGCTTGAAAATGTAAGTTGGTAAACTATGGGTTGGCAGAACGAAACTCGATAACACTTTATTTGGTAACATAAGATAGTCATGACATAAAAACATGACATAACACCTGTTGAAGATGAAAGAGTCTTTGTGACTGTCTATGTCTGTTGTCATGAAGTGTCATCCAGTAAATAATGACACTTTTAATGCAAAGTTGCTCTAAAGGTTGCCTTGAAAGTCCATTAAAAGGGCAATTTTGCATAATTTTGTAAATAATGACACTTTAATTAAATGTTCAAGTGAAACGGTTACTGTATCACAATAAGGGAAACTGCAAAAAATATTTCAGAGGTGTAACACTGAAGTTACTGAGAGAGAGTAAACTGAAATATTTAGTAATTAGAAAATGTATGTTAAAATCTGAATATTCCTTTGAAAGTATGTAGCTGAAATCAATTTAAACTACTAGCAGACACAGTACAGGGTACGCCGATTATCTGTACTAAGAATAATGCAAAAAAAAAATAACATAGAACAGGTATTAGTTTTAAAACCAATAAAGAAACTGACTTGGACAGATATAGTTAGCCAAATACACCTGGCCCTTAAAAGCAACACTTACTTCCCTACCTGGCCGTCTCTGACTCAACACTGGATGGTTTCTCCATCCTCATGTTCTGATCCTCTCTAGCAGCTGGAGGAATCGCTCTGTTCAGTAAAACCTACAAGCACTGTCCTGCTTCAGCTCCACTCTGCTACTAGAATGGGAAACTAGGAGAACACCAATTTAATTTCATAACATAACACAGCATATTACATCTAATTTGAAATAAAACTAAGTGCAAGACACAGACACACCAAATAATAAAAAAGACAGAAATTATGTGAATATCCTCCTTTGGCCTGTGATCTACCAGCTTGGTTTTTCATCTTGCATCTGGAAGAAAATCTATATTTAAGAGTTACATTGTCTCCCCTCATCCCCAGCACTGATTATGTGCTTGGTAAATAAATAAATAATTTGTACAGTCATTTCACATGTGATGCACATTAATGTGAACCTAATAACACTGGTGCAGCGATCCGCTGAGTTTTCCCAATTTAGCTTCAATGCTAGTTAATACACACACACACACACACACACACGCCGGATTACACAACAGATTTTAACACATATTTCCCCCAGATGCATTTGGTATTTTCCACACTTAATGCCACTCGACAGAGGTGCGCTGGTTAACGAATTCAACATAAAGACAAGTGAATATCACACAAGCCTAGTTCATGCACTTTACCTAGTGCTAACATTAGCTAGCACGACATGCTACCGGGGATCGCGGCAGACAAAATATGTGACTGTCTTCATAAGTTGTGTAAGATTTCTTCTTTGAAACAGGGTGGACACTTTAGTAGCTGCTAAACGGTGTAATTTTGTGAAGATTACTTACCATTCACATTCTGTGTCCCGTCACCAAATCCCTGCAGTTCGGGACAGAGTTCTGAGATCGCTTGGAGTCGGAGTCATCCCGCTTTAGTCAGCGCTAACCAATAGGAACACGTCTTACATCGCTCGTCTTTAGGCCCCGCCCAGGATGTTCATGTGAGATTCGCAACCAAAAAACGTTGAGTTCAACCAAAAAAACTTAGCCTCAACCAAAAAATTCTGATAAGCAAAAATAAAAGTTTCAAACTAAAATTAGTGATTTCAATTTTTAAAAAAGCTTTTAAGTAAATTTTTTGGTTTTTAAAAAAATAATTCTTACAATTTGGTTGAGATTTTTTATTTTGTTTGGAAAAAAAATTTTTTTTGGTGAAATTCCAAAAGTTTTGATCACAACTCTCTTTTTTTGTTTGACGTGATTAAATTTTTTTTGATTGAATAATTGTGAAACAAATTTAACTCCATAATTTTCCAGATGAATAGTCGAGACAGTGATTTGGAAATTTGCTCATTTCTAGCAGCGCAAACAGGATATTAAAAAGATTAAAATGAGAATTAACAGAGCTTCAAAATGGTCCAATCAGCCTTTAAGAAAGCCAAAGTGAAATGATTTATAGTTTTGCTTCAAACAGTGTTGAAAAACACAACAAATAAAAGGGTCACAAATCAGTGGATGTACAATATGTATAATACCATGAAAAACAATTTGCTGCTTCACAAAGAACCACAGGAAAAACAAACAAAAATAATTTAAAAAGATGACTTGAATCATACAACGAAAGTGTGTTATTTCTAAAACTCTTTCCTTGAGTTGTATCTGTTGCTTTCTGCTATTTTAAATCGTTGGCCTACTTGCGATGGAGGCATCCCTGTCTGCCTCCCTCCCAAACACACATATCCCTTTTGCGTCACACAGCAGAGCAATCCAAACTTGGACTGGATTTTGTAGTTCCGGCTAACCAAAATAAATTGCCTTTGGGAGAGGATGAATCAGAGCACCCCACCATCAGCAGCGAGCTCTGCCCCTTCCTCTTTTCCTCCATGTCGCTTTTATTATGCCCGTCTCCTTTCTCTTATATTCCACCCACATTTATTTTTTATTTATATATCTCCTCTTTTTGCATTTTGTCACCAGGCAGAAAGTTAGATCGCTAATTAAAAGATTATCATAATTCTATTTTTAATTGTTTTTTTCTATGGCATTTAAAAGAAAATATGAATCTGTTGCATTTTAGTGTGTTTAGTCGCAAAAATACAAATTCCATGCAACTCAAAGGATAAAAACAAAGTAAATCCTTTAAGAGTCTCTATGACATACTGTATGACGTACAGGAACTTCTGGAGACAGCCACACAAAGAAACGCCTAACTCATGATTCATGAGGTAAGAATAGAAGTGTCATCACTTCTTATGCAAGTCAATCAAAAACATTAAAAAATAAATTCAAAAGGCATAAGAACTTCTGCTCTTGACACCACTTTGTTAAAATGTATTTCTCATTTGGTACTATTTATCTCTTTATCTTTGTATATTACGTATATACACATAACCTGCATCTTAACTCGAGTCGAGCAAATCTCAATCTCGTTGTAATCTGTTGATGACAATGACAATAAATCTTATCTTATCTTATCTTATCTTAAAAATGTCTAATCCCTGACAAATCAACTGGGTTTGACTGCACAAGTGCTAATGATGCAACATGGATGTTTGTGCAAATTCAGTGAAAGAACAAGAGCATTAGGAGCAGGCAGAGCATCATAATAAAAAAAAAAACACTTTTGATTTCTCACTATGCAAATAAGTTCATTAAGTTTATTAATTTGGAACCAATTTACAACAAATGTAAACTATGTGCAGAAATGTATCATAAAAAGTTGCATGGCCAATCATAAATGATTCAAATTCAACTCCAGCACGAGAAGTCCTGCTGAAAGATCCTAGACCAGGATTTGAACCAAACACCTTCTTGTTGCAAGGCAACAGTGCCTGTTGTTTGAGATCCATGTTTGACTGGAAAATAAAAAGTAAAAAAAAACACTGAGAATCTTGAAAACTGAAACTAAAAATAGAATCACACTTCAGCATCATCTCACACTTTCCTGTGAGGAAGCGGACAAGCTGTGAAAGCAGGAAGGGAAAAACAGGAGAAAAAATGCCAATGCTTTCCTGCACAAAAGAAATCGGCAAGTTGAACTGTTTCAGTTCATTACTCTCCAAACCCTTAATAAACTCTGCATTTATTTAATCTAGTCGGAGCTAATTTATACTCGACTGAGAGTGTGCTGGTTGAACGATGGAACAATTAGTACCACTGATGCCTTGCAACAAGAAGGTCCTGGGTTCAAATCCACAGAGTCTGTGGAGTTTACATGTTCTCCCTGTTTTCTCCAGGTCCTCAGGCTTCCTCCTTCAGTTCAAAAACGTGACATTTGGGTTAATTGGTTGTTCTAAATGTTCCATGTCAGTTTGTGTGGACATTGCTGTGTGTCTCTCTGTAGCCTTGACAAAAAAATCCTGAGTGTACAAAACCTCTCAGCCAATGGCTGCTGGAGACAGGCACTAGCAACAAACCCCCATGAGCTCGGCTTGTACTCACATCTATTTTTTTTCTCTGGAAAAGAAGAGGGGGGTTTTTGGCACTAGTGGGTTTTTGTGAACAGTAGGTGGACAGGAAATATGGTTGAGAGAGCAGGGGGAAGACATCCAGCAAATGATCCAAGATTGGGAATTGAAGTCAGGACAACTGTGTCGAGGTCTACAGCCCCTGCACATGGTACATGTGCCCTACCACCTGAGCCACCCAGTGTGCAATAAAAAGTAAATTACTGACGAGCAAACCACACAAAAATGTGCCTTTTTTCCAACCGGAAAAAGTTAGGACACTATACCTCACAAAATGTGGCGTCAGGGCAAAGGTTTGAAATAATTTCAGTCAGGCGCCTCTTGTAACCCTAACCCTCTTCTACCAGTCTTGGAAATCAGCCAGAGGATGCTGGAAGATGTTTATCGTGTTTCTTCTGCTTCAAGCCACCCCACAGCCTATCAGTGAAATCAAGATTTGGGCTTTGACTTGGCCCCCACTTCCAAGTGGGCTTCCCACTTCTTATTTTCCAGCCAGCACTTGGTGGATTAGCTTGTTTTTTGGTTGACCTACTGACTCTGAGTTGCAGGCAGATGCAAGCAATGCAAAGCAATGTGACCAAATTACTTCTTCTATGGTGTCTACAGGTTACCTTAAGATTTTTTTCTACTTTAGGATCCTTTGTAGTGCAGTAATAGTTGTTGGACTTTGTGTAGCAAGCTAGCAGCAATGCTTAGGGTGTTTTCACAAGTGAGAGTCCGGTAACACGGTTCGATTGTGAACCAAAATTGCAACATTTGTAACATTTCCGGCTGCTACAGTTCACTTTCACACTGCACTGTCAAACGACAAAAACTAATTGAAAAGCTTGCCTGTGGAAACCACTGAAGAAGAGATGAGAGGAAAAAAATGGAGTTATGTGGGATTTTAGTGGTTGTAGGATTTCTCTTTTGTTTTGGTAAAAGACCACAAGTCATTTCTCCTGCTAGCTCTAGACTAGTTTGTCTTGTATTTAACCAGAATGCCCTGCACTATAATCCTCTACCTGCTTTTGGAGTGGTTTCCGGCCTAGATTTGTAGGTAGACCAGAGTTCACTTACTTTGGTTCGATTATGCATTCACACCTCCCCAAACGAACTGGACTTTCAAGGCAAACGAAGAAGAGTTCGACTAAAGCGGACCAAACAGGGCTGGTGTGAATGCACCCTTAGTTTTCCCAGGTAAAATTCACCAACCAAAAATATTAAATCCCTCATTTTTCCATTACACTCCTGCAGTATCAACGTCAGCATTAAAATGCGATCAAACTTTCTGCGTTACCGTAATTCAGTTTAGAAGCAGAAACTGAAATGAAGAAATAATATTAGTAATATAACTGAGATATTTCTACTAATCCTTTTAAGGAGTTCGATACCCTGGAGCAGAGAACATAATGCCATGTACCCACTAAACTGTCAAGAATGAAAAATATGAGCCAAGCCTTACATAACATGTTCTTTTTGGAGCTGCATTTTACTGACAAATGCGCCAACATTCTGCTTGACAGCCTCATGACAAATACAAACATCCAAAATGAGAGAAGAGCCTGCACACATAAAATGAAACATCTGAAATATTGATGAGGACATCAGCATGTTGATATTTATCAGAAAAGTAAGGCTCAGCATGAACATGAAGCCAAGACAAGCTCATCTATTATTCCACTCTTTCTTTTCTTTTTCCTTTTTTTTTTGCTCATTCTTAAATCTTACATAAACATGAAGTCATGAAATCAGATTTGGAGCGATTATACAGTCATCCATCCTGAGTTCACAGCTTGTGGCAAACAGCAGACGAAACATGAATTCTTAATGTCTTCTGAGAATAAATGATGCTTCGTGCTGACTGCCAAACATAATGGAGAACGTTTCTTCAAAGTAGCTTTGAGCTTTAGACCTAACCATAAAGCCTCGGTCTAAAGTCAAGCTTACCACTGGTTATAACCCAGCTGCCTTTTGTCATTCACAGAAAGAATCTGTGAGATAAATAGGAACTAACTCTGATTAAGTGACCAACAGCAGACCAGAAGCATCTGTTCATCACTGTGTTTTGTTTACCTCTGAAGTTGGACTTCAGGTCTGGGTTTTGCGGGCTGCTACGTTCAGTGACCAGGCTTACGACTAAAAGCAATTTCTTTGCATTTTGTACATTTTTCAACATGTTCACTTAATAAAGTCGTGTAATAACGTGAGTTACCAACATTCAGAAATCCAAATAAGCTCACATAACTACACCGAGTCCTTGTACCAATCAAGCAGTGCCAGTGGACTTGCTGTTTTCATGAAAAGTTACAATTCAAGTCCCGTTGCATTGCTGTTTGCTATCAGGATGGTGGTATTTGAAAAAGTTATTATTTACTGTGGTGGTGCTTGTTGCAAAATGTTGGAAAACCCACTTGCCTAAAGTAACTGGAGTATTGCAAAAATGTTACTGTTTTCCAGCAAAGCATCTTCAGATTAGGCTACATTTACACAAGACCGCTGTCAGGAAACTGACGGAATGTTTGGATGGGGAAAAAGTTCATGTTTAGTCCAGACCGCCAAAACGCTTTGAATCCGCTGTAGTTGCTGTGACAAGTCACAAGACGGTGTTGTGATTTTAGCATGTTGTTGAAACCTACATGCGCTCTTGACCCTGACCGTTCACCTCGTGTAGAAAACAGTATTCCGTCTCCGATGAACCAAGTCCTCATGTAGCATACATCTGTATCAGAACACGTGTCAAACAGGTCATGCAGCATAATGCTAGCCGCCATTTGTGTTGTTGTTAACTTCCTCCGTTTGCTATTCATTGACAAAGTAAGAGAAAGGAAAGGTTTCCGGTGATTGCTTCAAGTTTAGATGCCTATTGGTGATCAACTGGGAAATGATCCTACAGATTAAGGTGTGTCAGATCTCAGTACAGCAGAAGGTGTTATCTTGATCAGACATTTCCAAACTTTGCAGGCACACCAGCTTCCTGCTTAGAGTGCTATCAAAAGAGGCAGCTCAATCAGATTAGCAGGCGAGGCAGCAAGCTAACTATCACGTTACTCCGTAGACATGAAAGGAATGCAGCAATACAGAAAAACTAAAAATATACAATAAATAGCTTCCTGCCATTAGATCAAATTCTCTTTGCCGGATAGCAAACTGAGAGCCATGTTTTCAGAGCTCCCCTGATTAGTTTCGAGGAGCTTTCACATCTGCCCACATGAAGGTGACTGTCAAAGTAAGCAGCAGTGCCCTGTGCCAATATTTGCTATGTATCTCAGTCTTTTAGGCATAAGTGTAGAAGTGACTTTCATAATACACACCAATTGGGTTATTTACACTGAAACTGACTTTGCAGCAGGCGCTAATAAAGCTGCCTCACTGCCTCTTGGGATTGGAGCACCAATTTGTGAAAGTAGTTTAGCGACTTCTACAATATTAATACAATTAGTTTTTGTGCTCAAAATTGAAGTTTTCTCTTAGAAGGATTTCAGAAACCTGCGGCAAGCTGACATAATCCAATCAAAATTTGAGACATAATGCTCTGCATGACTCTTAAATGATATCATCCAACCTATACATCATTTATCCACCTTGCTGGCACTGAAGTTAGCATTTTGCTAAGACAGCTACTTGTTAACTAAAAAAATGCCCTTGAATTTTTAATGACCCGATGCTGAGGTAACATGCTTTCTAAATGCTAAAGTGGCTGTGGGAGGTACAAAGATAGAGAACTCTCCAACTACCTGGATACCCTTGAAGTCACCAGTAAGACCGTGAAATCAGTACGCTTATGTTTTTATGCAGTCTGACTAATCCAAGGTAAGACTTTGTAATATGTGTCTGAGTCAAGCTTGGTGTGCTTCCTGTATTCATCGTTTGGCAACAAAAATGGTTTTAACCTTCTGTTACTGTTTTATGTTGGAAAATCTGGGCAGACTGTAATTATCAAAAGTATCTTATCATACAGTAACACACAGTGAAGATTTCAGGAAGGCCAATGGGAGACTCATGCCATTTAAGTCAGAGAATTATGTTCAATCCTAGATCTACATACATTTTTTAAGGGACTCACTAGTTTTACCTCGTTAGACTAATGATGTTCCTTGTTTTCACACAACCTCATCAACACTTATTTCCTCAAATATTACAGTGACTCCCAAAAGACTACAGTGGTAAAGTTCTGGACTGTAACTTTCCCCACTGATTCACCATCACTGAGCAACATTTCAATTTGAGTATCAAAGTCTCAGTTTTCACAACTTTGCCGTGTAATGAGAATAATTCGGAGCACCTTGGAAAGGAAGTGACTCATCTGACAATTTAACAGCAGTGAGCAGTGATTCAGTCTTTTAATTGTTATAAAAAAAAAGAATCTTATTCAAATCTTAAATGATTCATTGTTTCTAAAGATGCTGCGAGGCTCCATCTACGTAGTCTATAATTAGATGAATGCAGAACACTTTTGGAATACAGTAGATGGATTATTTTTGAAGCTTTCGCACTCGGCCTGCTGAATATCTCGGCCCGTGTTAAAAAAACGCTTCTGTTGCCGTCGGTGCCTGTTGATCCGTCCTCTGCATTTTAGGTGTTTAAAGTTTCAAAGTTCAGTCTGTACATGCACTGGTTCAACAGAGTGTGCGTGTCTTCAGACAAATACTAAACGTTTTCGTTTTTCAAATTGAAGCTGGAAAACTGCAGACTACACAGACTGGTCCATCGAGACTTCTTGAAAAATCAACATTTCTAGGCTTCAATGCAAATACTGTTAGAAGTTATTCAGCTACTCCAATACCGACAAGAAGTATCTCTTGATATCTTTTAGGTCACCTGCTAAGATGTCCAGATATATAAATAAATTTCCCACCAGGTGCACTGTGAAACTTCCCCCATAAATAGCTTTACCTTTACATACAAGGCAACACTCCAGGTATGTTTTTAATGGGGGAATGTAAGATAAGATAAGATAAGATAAGATAAGATAAGATAAGATAAGATAAGATAAGATAAGATAAGATAAGATAAGATAAGATAAGATAAGATAAGATAAATCTTTATTGTCATTGTCACAAGAACAACAAAATTCAAAAGGTGCCATCAGTCGGTGCACATGCCCAAAAACAAAAAATAACTGTCTCACAATTCACACACAACCAAAGAATCAACAAACAACTGGCAAAAAAAAATGTAATGTGATTTAAAGCTAAAAAATGTAGATTTTATTTACTGCTCCTTTAACAAAACACTGTACTTATAAATAAGTGATAGAAATCCCAATTTTTCAAACTTTAGAGATTCTGAAAATTTGGTTTTGCATTGTTTTCATAATCATCTCCTTTTTTCCCTCATGATTCATTTTTTTTAAACTTTGCAAATTAAGTTTCTTCTAAGAGTGAAAAGCACCAAAAGAAACTAAACAGAAAGAGATTTTATGTCACTAGGGGCAAAATCACTGCATAAATGGACTTGAAAGTAGAATTTCTTTGGTTGTAGCAGAGCGTTGCCAAACCTCAGAACTCGGCGCGTTTCACAGCATCAATATTTGAGTCTTCTCCTAGCCAGGCTTCCGCTGAGCCGTGACACCATGTTGAGTCATCCGTTTGACTTTAACAGTCTTAGATCATTTCACAAGGGCTGTGAAGGAGGGTAAATGAGGGCAGCACAGAAAATACTGTCATCTTTACCTCACTCTGTTCGCGGCTTTAAACCCATTTGTCTCGGTGAGGGGAGGGGTGGGGGGTCAACAGAGGAATGAGGTCCAGGTGTCTTTTTGAGGATGTGTTCCTAAATCAGCCACTGTGACGTTCCTATTTAAAGGCCGCAGGAAGCCGGCGTTTAACATTACAGCCACGAAGCATAGTTTCACACTGACAAGTGAGGAATTATGCCATGGACGTTGGAAGCGATTGGTTTTATGACTGTTGGCGATGGAAATATGGCGTCATGATGCCTGCATTATTAAATTGGTAAGATTTGTATTTCAAACGTGCTAAAATCCACGTTAAATGGATGGAAGCGCATTTAATGTGCGCTTAAATCTCTATTTGTTTTTAAACATGTATCGCAACAAAAATCAGAACCATTAGGTCCTATGCGTTATGACTTTGGTGTGTGGTCCCTGGCCTGTGTTTCAAGAGTTTAAAGGTCACAGAGATTCTCCCTGAGGGATGAGTCTGTAATCTGCCTCTTATCATGTGTGTGAGATGAGACTCCGCCGCCTGTCAGCGGTGACCTCTTGAACTTCCAGCTAGGATGAGGTCAGACCCCTCAGTGTTTACCAGGATACTCACGAATTTTTTGCCACTTTTAAAAGGACTGTTGGGAATTCCACAAGTGGCCCATTTTCAAAGAAGCTGCTCTGTCTCCCAGGGCCAGCAGGCTTGTGGCCCCCAGCCTGAAAGGTTAAATAAATAACGCTTCAGGGCGGCCCATGAGTGACGAGAATGTGAGCTTTGCAGGGACTTTGTGTTGCGCCGTCCAGCTAACAGGAGTCAGCAATGAGGTCTACAGATCATCACCTTCCTAAAATGTTTTTTTGTTTTGTCTTTTTTTTTTTGCCAAAAGTGTTTTTGTTAAAAAACAAAACAAAAACAAACATCACAGTGTCTTGTTTGCCAAAAGATAATTTAGGCAAAATAAATCACTTTTCTCAAAAAATGACTTAGTCCATTATTTTAGGATGTTGCTTAAATTGATGCTGCTAAAGAATATACGGTTCTTGCTTGGTCTTGCTGCCTTTTGTTGTCTCATTAGCGAACATAAAACTAATTTATTTATTGGGTCCTAAAACGTTTCGCAGTGTTTTTGCAGTGCAGTTTTAGTAAACGCTAAAACATCATAACATCTGGATGAAATGTCTTCAGAGTCATGTGTTTTGAATAAAGTGTTCACTTTGTGGCTCTACCTCAAAAAGATTCTTAGCAACGAGCCATTTGTTGCTAAAGATTCGATTAGCAACGAATCTTTAGCCCGTTGCATATCTACTCGCAGTTGCTCAAATTTGTTGAATCTGTACCATAATTAAACATCTTAACTGTCGATGGCTGTGTTTAAATTGAAATTTTTGAGCTACACTGAAAAAAAATGTCTCTAATGTACGGTAAAATCCGTATTTATACGGTAAAATTCTGGCAAACCAGAGCTGCTGGTATTTTACCGTGGATTAGAGACGGTTTTTCTTACATTGTAGGATGACGTGGTTTTTCGGCCGTATCAAGATACATGAATTTTGCAAAACTGCAACGGAAATTTGTTTTTTTCACATCACACAAATCACGTGATCAACAGCTGGTTGTTACTGACGAATACGACAACATGACGTGGTAGGAGGATGATGGTTTGGTTTTCTTTGTTTTTCTTTATTAGTAGCTATTTTAGCTGCTGTATAGATTTTATGTAGATGCCACTTTTTCAAATTAGGTCTTACAATGAGTCAGAAAGAGGGACAAAGGAGAACATGAAATATTTTAAAAGGAAATCTGTAGATAAACAGGTAAAAGAGAAAACGGGGGGGAGAAAATAAATTATTGTATGGACAAAAGTGAGGCAAATGAAAAAAAAGACTAAATATATACAAATATAGAAAATGGAAAACAACTGAAAAAATAAATAATGAAATCATACATGGCAAATAATAAAAAAATATAGAACATGAAAAAAATGACCAAAAAGTGAAAAAAACCCAATAAGATTGAAAGTAAAAAGTACATTTAAATAATATTGATAATGTTAAATTAATACTGCTGAAAATCCTAACCAAATATTTACGTTGCACTAAATTAAAAAATGTATTTGTTATTTTCTGGATGCAATATTTGGCACATTATCTACTTTACCAATCCATGTTCTTGTTTCCATAACTATTACCAATTTTGGCAGGACCCGTCCTCCATAGGTGTGAAAGCTACACAAATGTTCATGATCATGAACATTTGATCAGTGTATGTGAAAATATATGTGAAAATATATTTTCACATACACTGTGAATATATATTTAGCTTCGATTTACTAAAAGAGTGTTTGAATCGTGTTTGTTTATTGGTCATGTGAGCAGCTGTGGTTATTTTTGGCTTCACTGAATCTCGTGACATCAGAGCACAAACTCTGAGCTGACGGCGAAAATAATCACATCACAACCTCACTGAAAAACACAGATCAGTCCATTGAACTCGTGGACCGGTGAGGAGCAAAGCCAGTGGCATGGCTACTATATACGGTCAATCATATATAAAAGGTCAGCATTTAAAACAGGGCCAAAGCTGGAATGGAATGAATTCAATGAAAGCTGCACTGTGTAACTTTCATAAAGCATGTTATTGTTTTTTTGGTTTTTTTTTACATATTTGTTTTAAAGCTGTCACCATGTTGTGACACTATGCTATGAGAAAGATCATCTGTGAAAAGATCAATATCCTCCATGTCCTCCCTGAGTTACTACTGCGGTCTGAGGAAATGCACCCACCAAAAACAACCGATCAGAACCGAAGGCGGGTCTCAGCGCTCAGTTAACCTCATGTACTCAATGTTCAATCTGCTAAAGGAGGAGAAACAACTTACAGTTACAGAAAAAACATTTATCTGCCATCATTGGTGGCTATGCTAACTAGCTTTACCCTTCACAACATGCTATGCTAGCGCAAAGTGAAGTGCAAGGGGAAAGGTGGGATTACCAGCGCCACATGAGATTGTGAGCAACAAAGCTAGTTCCCGCCTCCTGAGTCTGATTGGTTGTTTCTAGCTGGCAATTGGAGAAGGCAGAGGAGCAAAAATTTTTCAGATTATCTGTCTCCACACTGTCACCACATAGTGACAGTTTCAACAAATATGTCCAAAATATGTACTTTTTTACCATAGTTACACACTGCTGCTTTGAAGCATAAAGCAATTTCCCTCTTTAGATGTGCAAAACTAGGAGAAGCATGCGAAAATGCAACAGCAGTAGCAGTTGGTTTCTGTATAGATGCATGCCACACTTTTCAGACTCTTTTGAAAAACATTGGCAGAACTAAAAAAATTGCAAATTACTGATCAATCACATGAAAGTCCAATGACATATGATGAATGTAATGTGACAAGATGTCACATTACAACCAAATGTGCAAGACATTTGCAAAGCACTTTGAGCTGAATAAGCGAGCGAACAGTTAAGAATTTTCTAGACTCCTTGTGAAGTTGGTTCTCTTGGTTTCCGGATCACAAATCACAAATTTGAAGACGTCTATTGTTTCCTCCACTGGTGTCATGTTCCCCCCCCACCCCCACCTCGGTGTGGCCCAGCGGCCCACGCAAACCCAACTCACTCTGTCCGGCGCAGCGGATGTAGCGGCTCCTTTTAGCAAGGTCTTGGCATTCTCTGGTTACTGAGAGTGCGAGCAGACAGGTCCCTGTGTGTATCCCTTACACTTGCTCAGGGAGGCAGGAAGTTCCTGTTGACATGAATGAACTGGCCTTTCAATAATGCAGGAGGAGCTCAGGGGAGAAGGGCTGCCTCTCTCTCTCAGGGCCATTACCTCAGAAGCTACCCTGCTTTGGCTGGGGTGTGTGTGTGTGTGTGTGTGTGTGTGTGTGTGTGTGTGTGTGTGTGTGTGTGTGTGTGTGTGTGTGTGTGTGTGTGTGTGTGTGTGTGTGTGTGTGTGTGTGTGTGTGCGTGTGCGTGTGTGTGTGTCAAGAAAGAAGAAAAAAGAGGAGGAAGAAGCTAAGTGACCTTTAATGTCATGTGGGTGCATCCTCACATGGAGAACATTAGAAACCATCTACAGCCTCAGAGATATTAGTTTGTTTCCGTTTAAACTTAAATCAAAAGGTCTTCATTGGGCATGTTTTCAATTTCATATGCATCCAATAGGAAAATTAGAATATTTCATTTTACTACACTGTTCTTAATTTTACCTATTTGGAAATAAATCATTTGCTTACACATTTTCCATTATGGTTCCTGGTAAGTTAGTCCTTTTGACATTCCATACTTTAGTATTTTTGGTCGATTTCTATCCCAGCGTTTCCCATCTAACACAAGACATTTCAGTTCATACCCACTTTGACAATTTATAATTTATAGATTTTTTTTTAATTTTCTACTCACTGTTGTAAGGAAATGTGAACCCAACAGATAATATCTACCAGCAGAAAGTCACTTAGAGTTATTTAGATTTGATCGGGGATCAAATCCCAGATATAAGTAGCTGGTAAGGTTCAGCTGGGAGGAGAGCTCACCGCAGTGAGTTTGTTCATGTGATGCCCTATAAAAAAAACATGCCATGTCATCAACCTCCCACCACTTCAGTGCACTAACCTCACAAATGTACTTCTGGAATTATGGTCAAAGATTTCCATAAACACACTTAGAAACCTTCCCAGAAGAATGGAGGGGTTGGAAAATCATATTAAGAACTGGATGTTACTCAATTCATACATATGTGAAGGCAGATGAGAGAATACCTTTGGCTTTGTAGAGCATTTGTATAGCTGATAAAGGCTTAAAGGGGCAGTATTGAGTAAAATGTACTTTTTTGAGCCTCCCTTCCCCCACGACTCCCCCACTCAGCTCCTTCAGACTAGCCAGCAGCAACTAGCAAACACCTGGATTACTGAGCTTCTGCTGACCTCATTATACAACCTACTTCTCAGTGCAACTCTGGTAAAATAAATAAATAAATAAAACTTTCTTAAAGGGTTAATAGAGGAGTCATGTTGTGATCACTTCCTGAAGAAAGAGTTTCAAAAAAGAGCAGGAGTTTCTTAAAGAGACAGAGGCCCAATTTCAAGACTAAATATCAAAGTCAAAGTTCTTTTAAGTCAGATCTGATATATTCAGCATTTTTATAACAACTGAGGGCAACATAGTTACTTGTTTGTGCTATAAAATGGCGCTATGTGCCTGGAAAGCATATAATGCTGTTCTTTCTAGAAACATTGCATTTGTTAGCTTATCTGCTGGTTCTCACGGTTACAGTAAGACAGTAAGACGAAGACTTCTCACAGCAGTCAAATTATTTCGAATTGGGTAACTTAAACCAAAGACTATTTCTCCTTACATTTTCTCAAGCAAGCCATGCATGAAGTACACAATGATACCAGGAGCCATGGGTAATGATCCCTGTTATATGACCAGACTAAACAAGGCCGACCATGTAAACATTCTTGTTTATGAGTGCATGCTCCCCTTCCTCTCCACTCTTTCATTTGAAGTTGGCCCCCACATCTCTCGCCTGTTAGCCAGCCTCCCGCCTGCCTGGGCAAAGCAAACTTCATTTCCATCTGCACAGCTGCTGCCATCGTAGGTTGAAGGACAGCACAAATTGTAACGTCTTTTTTTGGTAGGTGTTTTTGAACAGAATCTTTTTCAGAGTTCTTTAGAAGGATGTTTAAATATTTTGCCAGCAGGCCTCAAAAGAAGAATTTGACCAAAAAGCATAGAATCTGGCAAAAGCCATCTTTAAAGCTTACAAAATTTAAGTAAGCTATGTGTTGATTGTGTTGTTTGTTCCGTCTGTCTCTGTGTTGCCCTGCGACAGACTGGCGACTTGTCCAGGGTGACCCCGCCTGTCGCCCGAAACATTCGCTGGAGGTCGGCACCAGCACCTCCCGGCCCCATTAGGGGACAAGGGTGTTAGAAAATGGATTGATGGATGGATGTGTTGATTGGGTCTCTAGTTTAAAAAATTACAAAATCAATCAGATTATTTGCTCAGTTTTGAATTAATTGGGTTGTGGACACCAAGTCACATCACATATTGCATTACATTTTACAGAAAATGTTCAAGCCCAGACAGATGCAACTTTCGCCACTATGCACGCTTAAGCATTCTGCAGTAAAGTGAATTGCGGTTTGCAGGTGGAGGTGTTGTGTTGACTCGCGTTGGATGTGGTCTCAGTGTTATCTGGACGGTGTGGAGATGGATGTTATCTGGAGATGGATGGGGAGGTTTTGTTTCTATAGCCGCGTTCCCACAACAAACTTGCGCAAAACTTTGTTGATATTCCGCTAATGTTTAAGAAACACAATTTCACAATTACTGTTTGCATTAAATGACAAATGCCGTTAAAAACAAATGTGAATAAGTTTGTTCATGCGATAAGTCATTAAAAAAAACATGCCACTTGCCCACTTTCTGTCTTCGGCTATTACACCAGTAGTAACATCCAGTCCCAGTCGATCATGCGACTCATGTAATGCGAAAAAGGTATTTTCTTTTCAGTGTACTAATTTCAATACAGCCAAAAAAAGAAAAACCTCATCCTAGAGCAGAAAATTTGTGTTTAAAAAGCTGAGTTGTTTTTCTTAACTGACATCTTTCCATTGCATATTATAGATTGTCTGTATTTTTTTTCTTGCTGTTGACTCTTCACAATTTAAATGATTGTTTTTAAGTAGTTGTCATTTTCTCTGTAAGACGACATCCTTTGACCTAGAGTCAGCTAGATAACTGTAGACAGGAAACAGGTCAACCGTGTTGAGGACTATAGCCTCTGTTAAATAAACCAATAAACCACTTGACGCCCCATGATTTTTTTCTTTTGTTGTTTTACATCTGCTGGATGAAGAACAGAGGTTCAGCTGAAGGTACAGTATGCCTTGTTCATCTTCACCTGGGAAAGGAGGAGTGTGAAAGGGAACTTCAGCATCCCAGAGAACCAGAACTGAGAAAACGTGAGGAAGGAAAGAACTGGAAGCCAGAGTGGTAGAGATGCTCAGGTTCTCCTTCTTCTGGTATCCAGATGACTGCCTCCTCAAACTTTGGCGTAACAAAACGTATTCCTCCATTTTGTGACTGTGAGGTTAAGATTTACTTTAGTGCTTTTGAGCAAATTGCCGTGCAATTAAATTAGCCCATGGTTTATAAGCAGCATTTTGCTGCACTTGGAAAACCTCTAGGCCAAACCCGGGACTTCAATCAATGATGTGCAGCTTGTAAAGTTATAGACTGAGCGTTCCCATGCAAGTTACCTCAACATGTAGCAGTTTATCTTGCCAGCACCACGCAGGATGTTTCTGTTCTCTCACACATACAAATCTTTTGGTAAAGGTGATAGTCCCTTCCATCGTCAGTCTTCACAGAAAGTCTTGACCTTGCCTTTCCTAACACTCGGTTTGTGTCAATATTCAGCCATTGAAGAGCACAAACACTATATCAATACTCTACTGCCAGTGGATGTTTTTCTTTTTCTTTTCTGGTTTTTAACAAAACAATGAGCACCATACATAGATGTTCAAGTCATACTTGAGACAGTACTTTGAAGAGTAAACACAAACTAATAAATGACAAAACAAGAACCAAAAATGAAACAAGACACACAAACAAAAACCCAGCAATTATTTCCATAAGTGTGTGGATAAAAAGTAGTTGACTAAAAGATAAACAAACAGAGGTAACAGAAAGTAAATAAAATATAAATTAGGCAGAAAACAACTAAAAGGGGGCACCTAAAGGGCTTAATGTATTATGTGCTACTAAAATTATTATAAGACTTACTGTATATGAAGGGTGTATGCCATTACAACTGGGAAGGAAGGGGAGCACCACTCATGGGGTCACATCGAGTGTCATAACATGGTCCAGAAACAGTGACCATATTCTTGAAAATGTGATTTCAGAGCCTTAGAGAGTATGCCTAATTTTTTCCAGTTTCATGAAGAAAAGGGCATCTTTTACCCAATGACAATGTGAGGGTGGGAGAGGATTCTTCCAATGCATCAGTATAATACGTTTAGCCAGTAGCGTGAGAAAGGCCACAAGGTCAGCCTGATGGGGTGACAGTTACTGGTTTTTGGGGAGGACCCCAAATAAAGCAGTGAGTGGTGCCAGTGGATGTTTGACTGAACTTCTCATGTTCTGGTATTTTTTAAAATGGAGGTTACAGCGCCTCAACAAATGAAACAGTTTCATTCATTAAGGAGGCATATGGTGTGCTTCTCACCACTCAGGCCATTTCTTTTCTTAAGCTGTAAAAATGTTATTCTCTATATATCCAAACTGCTTTTATAAACCAAATGAGTCCATAGCTCCATTTCAGGTTCAGCGGTTAATACGAGGGCTGGGAATCTTTGTGACTTGGCGAATCGATTCAGTCACGATTCAGAAGCCTAAGATGTGATTAGCCAATGGACTTTTGATTTACATTTTTCACTTCCAGCTCAGGGTTGAAGCCTGTGATATTATTTATTTTTTTTATTGCATTTCAGTAGATTTTCTCTCAGTTTCACACGTCCTGCAAAGCACAATGGGTCTGGCTCTACTTGAAATTCTCTTTGCCTTCACCATCGACCGTTCAGGTGCCGCTCTGACACTCTTTGGAGCTCCGCCTTATTGGTCCCTACAAATGAGATCATAAGTTTTCCTTTTCTGCATTTTTACGCACCTGGGCGTTTGCCGAGTCCCAGCATTTTTGTCCTTTTTAGGGGATTTTTATTGCAAGTGCGCAACAGAGCTAGAGCCTTGCAGTCCTCATTAGAGTACTCAAAACATATGTTTACGCAGCAGAAAGCATTAATCCACCACTCAGCTATGCCGTGTCCAATATGCTGTATCTCTCTTTTGTGTTTTCATATGTGGGCTTGTAAACAGATGTGCTGCCCCTCACCTTTCCTTCATTTACTGACTTCCTCTCACTAAGCCAGTAAAAAGACTTCAGCCCTCATTATTCTTTCAGTTTGTAGTTATTCCAGACAGCAGGATCAATGGAAGTTCAGCCAGGACGCTGTTTGCACACGAGCTCAGGTTGTTGGGCACATTTCCCATGTAGACTGCAAAGAACCGAGGTCTGAGTATTAGGGGGTTTATATTCTTGGTTGATTCGATGTTGAAGTGATAGCTTTGCAATCAAAGCGGTCACTGCGATGTGAACTCTCGCGAAACTGAATTGCGTAGCTGATCACAAACATAATGCGGCAGAAGAAACTCAGAGTAGGTCATCTTTAATTCCACAGCTGGATGTGCCTGATTGCAATGTTGTTGGACATTTTATTCAAAAACATCTCTAACCCATATACAAGCATCGACTGCATTTCTAACCGCTTTCAAACTCTCACAAAAGTTAGAATTTTTTTATTCATATTTTGAGTTATTATTATTATTATTACTTTGTGCTGGTTATGGCTTTGAAATTCAAAGGAACAAATGGCAGACTGCCAACGTTTAGACTTTACTCTGCACTGCAATGTCACTTTTGCCATGCACTTGAATGGAGTTCAGGTTACTTTAAAAACAAAATCTAGTTTGAATGTTATTTCAAATGACTTTATATACAAATAAACAGACCAATAAGTTTGCATTTAAAGATAATTAATTTGTAGCCATATTCATATTTCAGATTTGAGGTATTAATCTTTACATAAGTGTTTATCTTTGAGGTGCAATAATATTGTTTTCAGTTGCCTGAAGTGCGTATGGGTGAGTTAAACAGCTTGTAAATAAAGGAAAGCAGATATTTTGAAAACATAAGCTCCAGTTTGGCATTTTTATTCCTTCATATGCTGTGAGGAGCAAAAAAACGTCAAACATCTCGAGTAGTGAAAAGCAAACGGTTTGGTTGGACAGACGCATTTTTGCATTAACAGTTCCTGAAATGGGGACAGAATTTCCACCCGGACAGTAAATCTGCCTCTCCAAGCCCTCATGTGCTTTTGTATAAAGACTCAAACAACTGTGGACAGATTTGCATGAAAATTGCCACTCATAAAACCCAAATGTGGTAGTATGTTTCCACCCCGTCATTGTAGATACATGCAATCATTTCTTGTTAGAAAAGAAAACTCTATAGATATGTGTGGCTTGTCGTGATGTGACTGAATGTAAACTGTCTTTCAGTTCCTTGCATCATTTCAGTTCCATCAGCAATATATAATTGTAAATCTGTAACAGCTGATTTATTCCTTCATCTACTGCATTTATTTGGTTTAAATTGGTGGCTTTGATGCTTTAGAGTGGATGGAGCTATAGTAAAACAAATCGTCTACAGATCTCGCTCAACGCCACCTTACATCATGTAGGTGTATTGTTTTTTTTTATCTTGACAAAAGTGACTGTAAAAAAAAAAGACATTTTCCACAAGAACGTGTTTCTGAGAGACGTGCGAGAGCATCGAGGATGGTTCCTGTGTGAAAGTAGAAAAAACGAGTTTCCCACATTCCAATATTAGTCATTCAGCGCGGCCTTTCGACAGTTTTCATACCCTTTGAACAACTCCACATTTAGTCATGTTGCAACCACAGCTGTCAGTGTAATGTATCGTGGATTTCCTGTGAACAGATTTGATGTGGAATCTTGAAGTGACAGGAAAAGAAAAGCATGGTTTCATGTGTGTGTTCATTAGTCAATATTTGTTTTGGGGGTTATGTCTCTACCAGCTTTATGCATCTAGAGACAGTCATTGACAGGATATGAGATTGACACCACATAGTAGTATTTTAATATAGTTGAACTTGACTGACTTCACAACATGTTTTTTAAGGCCAAGAACATTTTTAATATCAATCTTCTTCCCTATTAGCACCACGTTGTTATTCTGAGATCTTTGTCCCATAGATTTAAAGCCAGACGTGATTTGGGTCATCTAGGCTACAATAGAGCAATTATCACCCTTTACCTGCAGTTTCCTCAACTCTGTTTCTTTGTGAACTCAAAAGCTCACCTTTTAACCCCATGGTGACCTTTGCCTCCCCCACCAGCAGCAGCACAATAGAAATGCAAAGTAAAAAAACAATTTGCAGGAAGCCCTTAACCTTTAACCCCAGCACTTTTTGTCACAGAAAGGGCTATGAGCTATTTCCACACCATTTGACCAGGTACTCCCATTAGCACCCTGACATTAGCAGAGTATTAACACTTCTGGCACCTTTTCCCTCTCACAGTTTAACAAGTTAGCAGTCTGTTTCAGTGAATGACTATATCATATTCAAAAGAAACTTGTTATGAGGAATTTGCTGTCACTATGTAGCAAACAAGCTATGTTGTGAGCTACTAGTTGTAGTTTTAAGCGCATTGATTCCTGGAAATTAACTAAACGTGGTAAGATTTTTGGAAGTAACATTCTCTAGCCATGTTATCAGAAGTAGTTCCCTCATCTATTTTCTGTGGATAAATGTTGTTTTACAGAAGGTTTGTAAAAAAAAAAAATTGTGGTAAAAGTACTTTCAGTTTGAGTTTTTTTTAAATGGCTAAAATCAGAAAAAAGAAGGATGCTAGCTGCTAGCTTCCCACAGTAGACCACTGCCTATTTGCAATGCAGTACTTGTGTTTTTTTCCGTGTATTCAGGTTTCTATAACACATACCTAAAATATTCCAAAAGAAAATGTAGCTTAAGCTAGAATAATGGGGTTAACAGGCATTTGTAAAGCAGCCACTCCATTGTACTGTGAACTGTAGATATTAGCTTCTGCAGCAGTGCTAAGAGTTTCTATCGTGTTTGTTAATGCACATTAAGATGTATTTGGTGTGTGAACTATTAAAATAGACAGTTTTATGGGGGTCTCAATAAAAGTAATAGAAATAAAAACAAGCCTATATAGTTGCATCAAAAGTCCAACTTCCACTTCAAATGTTGATTGTTCACAATAGATAAGTAGCAGAAGAACAGCTGAAAAGTGAAGTAAAACTAATATTGTGAGGATTCAAATTCTACACCTTCAATAGTTCGTATACATCAGGTGTGCTTGAGATGTTACACCTAAAATTTCAGGACTGTTGATGGTAAAGTTTCTTTGCATGTTAGAAATATGACTAATTCCAGAAATTGTCCAAGATATTTGGATTGGAAATCTCTAACTTTCACAATTAAAAGGTCATTTAAAAGAAAATTGTCACTTGAAACCTGCAGCATGTGAAGAGCATTATGGAATCAGTTAGGTATCAGAAAATCCGGAGAGAAAATGGCCTCCCATCCGTAAGGAAGCTGAAGCTGAAGACTGGACCTCCAAACAGGACAATGTTCCAAATGTAGACATTCAATTTCATGGCAGCTGGTATCAGTGTCCTGGAAGACTCTGGTCCACCCATCTTAGTAATTTCATATAGTAAAACAACCGACTTAATTTCTGTCAAACAGTTTTTTGTGGATGGAGAACTACCACATGAGTGTAACAGAGTTTTAATCATTTCTATCCTCACTCGTAGAATAACGCTCATAAAATACCACTGAAATTCAATTGATAAACACTAACTGTGACTCAGACGCTGCTAAAAGTGCATGAATTTCAGAAGTTTCATGTGATTCCCTACAGTTTTCTGTAATTTTCGTCCCAGTGTTGGTTAAACCACACATGGAGCTTTCCCTTAGATAACAATCTGCAGTTTTCTCCTGTAAAATCAACAATAACGTGCTATTTTACATTTATAGGATTCACCTTTGGAAATAAATAGACTTTATCTGAATAAGGAACGAAAATGTAATACTAATAGTGTGTCTGGGAACGAAAAGGAAAGGTGAGAGTGAGCAGAAGGAACTGTCGGGTGGTAAGGAGAAGTAGGAATGAAAACTGGAGGATCTTCATTGTTCTGCTGTTAATCCTCCTCCTCTTCACACAGAAACCTTTCACACCTTTCTGTTGCTGAGAACAAGCACTTCCAGTTGCCGCCGCACACTCAATGTTCGACGAGCTGACAGAATATCAAAGCACATTCTCCCACACTGAAGGTTTCTGAGTCTTTTCCCCTTAGAAAACTACTGGACCTCAAGTGGAAGTGCAAGATGAAGAATTATTCTCAGTAAAGCATTACCTTCTTATGTCACCCACCTCCAACTTTGTGGCCCAGTTTGTATGTATAAATAAACCGAAATGAATTCCAATGAAAGTAAAAAAAAAAGGTCACGAATGGGAGATGGTATGATTACATTTTTTTTTCATTTCCATTTTGTGATTTAAAAGGAGAGTGTTCAACATCCCATTTTATTTTAGCACTATAAATCAGCCATACCATTTTAAAACAGTCCGAGACGTTTACTTTCTTCTCACTACAACCGCAAGACAACTTTAGATCACGAATGTCTGTTTATATTTGTCTCCTTCATATTTTGTATTTTAAGGTTTTGCATTCTTAGGCATAAATAAAAATACCCACAAGGTCTGTGGAACATTAAAGGATTTTTAAGAAACTTTGCTGCTGCATGTGTGTGTCTGTGTGTGTGTATGTGTGGCCTTGCATTTGAAACACTTTAAGGACGATCTACCTAACACATACATTGTGGGGACCCACTGGCGCTTATGAGGCCCAAAGCCTGGACCCCATAAGACGAAGTGCTGTTATAGGCTTAGGCTTAGAGTTCTAGAAATGAATGAAAAATGAATGCCAATCAATGCAAAGTGCTTGTTAAAATAGAAAGACATACTATGTGTGTGTTTCTGTGAGTATTTTGTAAACTTCCTTTTTACTTTGAAGTGATTATGATTCAGTTTTAAAGTCTAAATACTGTGAATTAATGACATATTGTGGCAAAATCAAGAGTTTTGGCACTGACTGCATCTGTTTCTCCTCTTTTCTCCCTGTTGTCATTCCAACAGTGACAGAGCAAGTAAGTAAAATTTGTTGCAGTTACACCTTTCTCTGTAGTTTTTAGCGACTCTACCACTCAGGTATTTTGCTGAACCAGTTGAATGGTTGTTGCGGGAGATTAAAGAATTTCTCAAACAAACATGAAAGAATCAAGGCAAAACTCCAGGTCTGTTTGTGATGAGTGAATAACATGACAACATGAAGTAAAGCTCAAAAAAGTGGATTTTACATAACATATCTGGATATCTGGGGTACGATTCTTGTCACTGGGACCTTATTGCATCTCAGCTTCCTCTCTTTCTTTCTCTTTTCTCTCTGATCACTGTGAATAAACACCAGAAAATTTCCAGAATGGCTTTTTTTGTTTTGTTCACAAGATCTAAAGGACACGCATCTTTGAATACCAGCTTTGCATTTGTGTTTACAGATTTTTGTGCAACTTTTTGAAGATGATGTCATAACTCCGCCTCTAAGAAAACCATTGGGCCCGACTGAGGTTCCTGTGCAAGATCCACAGCTTCTTCTCTATTTTTCTTGTATTCCAGCACCACATAAAGGTCTGGAAATGCTAACTTTAGCACCTAAAGTTAAGGTCAACTGATGACAGTTTTTAGAAATGTTGCTGTCATTGTAGGGAACCTTTTTAGGAATGACAGACAGTTTTTGTGTACACATTGCCTAAGTCCAGACATGACTTCAAAAATAAAGTTTGTTCTGAAAACGATGGTCTCTTCAACAATGTTTGAAGTGAACATCATTGGGAATTTATTCTCGCCTCGTTTTCTTTTCGCTGCCCTGTTTTTCACTCCTTCAATGACCCTCACCACCAGCCCCTCCCTCTCTGCTGGTTAGACCATAGCCCTTCCTCTCAGCTCGATGTTTTTTGGACCAGAGAGGAGAACAGGGCTGGACAGGGCACAGGAGAAATAAAGAGGGGAATAAAAGAGAAGGAAAAAGCTGGGATAATCTTTTAGCTTTTCTGGGAAACTGTGGGTGTATTCCTAGATGATTTAAACAGGTGCTATCCAAAGCTTTTCTTTCTGCCTTGATCCCATTGATTCCCCATGAAAACATCAAATTATAACATGACTCCTACACTCCTACTGAAAAACAGCAGTCATGCAACTTGGACTGAAGAGCCACATCTGGCACTTCACTAAAAGTTCCTTAAGAGCCCATACTATACACATTTTGATTGCAAAGGTAACAACATATATAACATATATAAATATGGTAATAACTTCTAGATTGTTTTTAGTATGTATTTTGTGTTTACCACACTTTGTAAAGTAATTCTGTGCCTTGCGAGCGTATTCAGCCTCCTTGAACATTTTCAGATTTAGTCAAGCAATCAAAAGTTGCAACACAATTTAATGGGATTTTATTTGACAGACCAAAACAAAGTTCCTGTGAAGTTTGTTTGAAGACAAATGAAAGTTTTCTAAATCTTTAATAAATCTCTCAAAAGTGTGTCTTGCATTTGTTCTCAGCCGCTGTAGCAAACCCGAAGAGTCCATTTCTGCCCCTGGGATTTTGTTCGGAGCCACAAATGTTTACGTGACTTTTTGGAAAAATAAAAGACTATAGGAATTTTGTTGTCACTTTTGAAGAGTCCCTGTTTTATTTCTATTTCTAGGTTTCAACATAAAGAAAAGGTCAACTTTGAGAAAAAAGGATGGGTTTCCTTCTGTTGAATGTTGATGTTTGTGGAAAGTTGCGTTAAAGAAAAATTCAATAAAAATTCAGATTTTACAGACTGCAGTTAAGCCGCTCCTCCATGGGCGTGGCTTTAACCAGATTTGCCTCCATTTGCCGATCCCATTCGGTTCCGATGCTGGGAATTGCGCACAAGCGATTTGATTGGCAGCATTCCGCATTCGTTGATCAGCTTGTGGATTTACATCAACAACATCTCAACCGCCATTATCAATAAGACTGTAGCAGTTGGCAAGATGCAAAGCGATAACTCTATGATCAAGCCCTGAGGTCCAAACTTTTTTATCAGTTGTGCACAGGAACACAACACCAATGCAGACACACCTAACTAAACATCTGGTTGGCGAAAACTGAAGCAAAAGTTACTCGGCTACAGTGATGATTGACAGTAGAGAAGAGGCTTCAGAGACCCCCAGCTTAGGATGATTTGCAGAAGAGAAAGCATTTTACTTGTCAGTGAAAAACTTCATTTTTTTTACCAGAGTACATGTTTTTATTTGAGGAAAATGAAACTTCTTTTGGCCTTGCAACAGTTTTGTAGGTGATAAAAGGTGTATGTGGTGTAGGACTGCTGAATGTTCCTTAGTTGCTTTGGAAGGAAAACAGGGAAGAGAAACAGAGTGACAAATGTTTCTATGTGATGGACATTCCCCTCACTAACAGCTGCTGTCCTCAATGTGTTTTAACAAGTGCAGGAGTACATAGTAGAGCTTTTACAACATTAATTCACTTTGCATCTCTTATTTCCGGACACATTAAATAAACACGGTAACAGCAGGTCAATGTGAGCAACATCCACTCCACTAACCAGCTACCTTGCCTTGACCAGAAGGGAACCACCATGAAAACTGAACTCTGTTTGGCTGACATCCTGTCGGCTACCCAGCCATCCTATCCATCTCACTCCTCAGGATCAATTTGGCCGAGTTGAATGTGGGGTCAAGGCAATTTAACACTCCTCCTGCATTGTAAAACAGGGGGAAGAGAGGGCCAGGGCCAGGCTGGTGGCAATCAGCTGTGAGAGCGCACCCTACATTCCTCTTCGTGACTGTTGTGGAACAGAATGGTTAGGTGATGAAAGGAAGCTGAGCGCTACAACTGATCAACATCTTCAGAAAAAGCAGTCCCTTCAGGATGTGGAGATGGAGTTTATTTTGTCGTTGACGTGGACTAAAATGAGTGACTTCGCAGCACCTTTCTCACAAAGTTGAAACATTTTTTTCAACCTTTTATTTAGCCATAAAATGTTCTTATAGAAATTACAGATTGAAATTGCTGCTCATAACTTTCCCCCCCAAAAAGCCAGCATTTGAACATAAGCTGTGTTTCCATTTCAAATGTGTGCAAAACTTTGTCTATGTTCCTTTAGTGCAATGTTTCTCAACCTTTTTTAGGCCAGCGCCCCCTTATCCAATATCCAGGTCCCTCACATTCCCCTATCAAAGAATTTGTGGGCTACTTTGCACTGAATATTATTTTATTATTAATATTACTATCACTATCGTTTTAATTTTATGGTTGTTTCTGTATTTATCATCAAAAATAATTTCCCAGAGAACAAAAAAGCCATAGGAATAAAAATCATTTCTTGAATGTCCAGGTTTGTGACAGTAGAAACATTCACGGCTTTCTTTTGGAACTGTGGTTTTAACCATGTGGGACTGTGGCACAGAGCTAACATGTGACTTTTCATTAAGAATGAAGGATGACTTATGGGTAAGCACATACTCATCAGTAAGAACAGCAGCAGACGCCAGAGTGATCACCTTCTGTTCGTTTAAATATGACACCACCCGATCTGGAATGCACTTCTTAAAGTCTTCCAACAATATTAGCTCACGTAAAGTATCATAATTGTTGACCTTGGATACAGCACACCACTTATCAAAGACAAAGCCTTTCTCTCTGGCAAACTCAACATGCGTTTGTCCAGCAGTTTTCTTTTGCTGTCGAAACTTTTGTCTATAAGCTTCTGGGACCAACTCATATGCTTGTAAGACAGCAGCTTTAACCAGATCATAGTCTAAACTGTATTTTTTTTTTTATCTTATTTTTAAATTTTCTTTTTTTTTTACCCCTCCAGAGGGTCTTTTGTGGGCTGTAGTGTCCCTTAAATGAAAGTGGGCTGACAGGAAACAGGGAAGGAAGACATGCGGCAAATGTCGTCGGGTCCGGGAGTCGAACCCGCGATGGCCGCGTCGAGGACTCAAGGCCTCCAAATACGGGTCGCGCTAACCGCTACGCCACCACGGCACGCCCTCTAAGCTGTCTTTTAAAGGAAGCGCTGCCAACACCTCTTGAGCTTTACCAGAGAACTTGCATTGTAACAAAAGAGGCCAGGTTTCCCTAGGCCATTGCAAAGCACCAGCAACGCATTCAAATGTTGCAAAATATGAATCAACCTCAGATTCTCTGAAAGCAGGTACTAAAGAAATACTCTTACTGATGTCAAATGGTATAGCAGACATGGAGGTGGAATCTGGTGTGACAGAAGGAGAGGGCGCTCGAGTCTGGGCCTCCAGCTCAAGTTTGCGCAGCTGTATAGCTTTATTGGCCTCTATTTCCAGCCTCCTGATCTCAAGCTCCAGCTGAGTTCTTCTGTCTTGGGCTTTTTCCTCAGCCTCCATTAGGAGACGTGCCAACCGCACCTTCAGACGAGTGGATCATAGCGAGGGAGTGTACAAGGTGTCTTTCCCCGGTCACTCACTGCTGCCTCCACACTGGAACCATCTTTGAGGTCCTCCACAGACAAGGCGTTTTGGCTTGGCACTGCAGCAGCCTCAGGCAGATCAGGCTCTTTGATCACACCAATCTCCATCAACTTATCCACTATTAGAGCCTTGAGGTCACCTTTAAGGACCTGTTTTGGGACCTGCAGCTTAAAATGCTCCACAATTTGCAGCAATTCACACTTGCGGCAGCTATCTACAAGCTCAAGAGAGGGGTCGGCTAAAACAGCTGAACCTGCATAACAAAAACAAGCCTCCACAGCCTCAAGAGGCCAGGGGCCGTACTACTGATGTTTCTGTTGTTCTCTTGGTTTGTTGTACTTCATGTCAGATGGATTTCAGAATGACATAGTTGCTCTCTGTGGTGGTGAAACTTGTAAGCTGTTGAGGGCATGTCTATGTTGTAAAGTTAAATTATCATGAGCTTTATTATTTGGGTATAAAGGGCTCGGTCATTAGCCCCGCCCCCCGGCCCAACACCGACTTGTTCCGCTAGTGGTAGCAGGAAAACGGAGCTGTGCCAAGAAGTTAACAAACACAGAAGTGAAAGAGAGCCAAGCATGTTTAAATGTTACACAATTCAGTTTTAGCAAGTTGCTCAAAGTCTAAACTGGTATTGTTGTGCATTTAAGGTGTAAAGTTTACCTTCAAGCAAACTCCCCCCAAAGAAATCACAAAGCCCCCCTGTAGTAAAAATTTCCGTCAGCGCCCCCTGCCATCCTCTGAATGCCCCCCAGGGGGCGGTACCGCCCTCGTTGAGAACCTCTAATGTAAAAAGACACACAATTTTGCAATTGCATCTCGTCCATTAAATAAATGGTAGAATAAGGTGGGGTTTGTTTTTTTTGGCTTTATTCCTTTCGCAAAACTGCAATGGAAACGCTTTTTTTGCATCATGTGAGTCTCATGATCAACATCCAGATGTTGCCGCTGTTGCAAACCACAAAGAAGACAACAGGATGTAGTTGGATGATTGTGGCACGATATGCTTTTTAATAAGTTACCGAGTGAACAAACTACTTTAGTTCCAAAATTGTGTTGGTTTTTTTTCTGTATTTTGACAAAATTTTGTGCACATTTGTAATGGAAGTGCATCTAGAGAGAAGAAGGGAGTCTAATTACCACTCGTGCACAAAGCAATCTGGCATCCGCCTCAGGGAACCCACTCTTCTTCGGACTTCTCCTGATTGGCCTTAATGAGCTCCAGCTATGAGGTCACAATGACTTGCTGCAGCCACCATAGCAAAAAGTGGATCTTCAAAACATTGATTCCATGAGGCTAAGCTGACATTTCATATTTTCTTTTTTAAAAAAAGTTTCAAGCATCCTTTCTTTTCCTCTTAACAGCTGTAGTCATTTTTTGTGTCTATTTATCACATAAATGCCTAATGAAACATTTGTGCAAATGAGCATCGATTGACATTATGCGAAAAAGTTCAATTAGTGTCTTTCACACTTGCAACTGGAGATACAAATGTTTTCAGTTAGTGCTGCCCAAAATGAGTCGAGTCTCAAAGTAGTTTGAAAAGTTCGAAGGCTTTTTGTAGGTTGAGAGATGTGCTCTCAGAGTTTGCAAAGTCTCAGAGCCCATAATTTAGTCAGCAAATGTCAGTCATTAGCGCTGGTCTCCGTCAACAGAGAAGGAAGGAAGTAAAGCAGCAACAACCAGCACTCACTGTGATTACAAGCACAAGAATGAGCAAGTATGATGACACACACACACAAATACACTTGCACACAAACACACCTCACCGGAGCTGGATTAAGGTTTAAGTCTGTTGTCATGACAGTGGGTTTCTCTTTATCTCTGCAATTTTCCTCCCACAGAGTCATCGGATGATGTGGTGTGAGAGTTTACAGAGACAACATGGAGGCTGCAGACAAAAACAGCGAGTCTGAACCACATGACAGATGGCTCAGCTTACTTACTTCCCTTTTACTACATATTTATTATACTGTCACATGGCCTGTTGAGGGCTGAGTGTTTTTTTTTCTTTAGTTCTCCATTAAGCAGATATTAAACCAACAAATTGACATTTTGGGGACAGCTATACTTTTAAACGATAACATGCAGCACTAGCCGGATCTAGCCGGGGAATGCATGCAAGCGATTTGACTGGCAGCAGACCACATTCGGCGATTGGCCTGTGGATTTACGTCAACAACGTCTCAGCCACTTTCAGTCTGTGATGAGACCGTAAGTCCGTGGTCAAACACTGAGGTCCGAATCTTTCTGTCAGATGAGCGCAAATGGCGTCAACTGGACTGGGCAACCAGCTCACACTAGCTGCGTTTCTATTACAAATGTGTTCAAATGTTTGTCTCTGTTCTACTAACGTTGGGGGGAAAAAATACAATTTCACAATTGTGGCATGTCCATTAAATAAGAAATGACATCAAAATCACATGTGAATAAGCTTGTTTACGGAATAAGTCATTAAAAATCAGCGCAGCGACGGATGTGAACAGTTACAAGAGACATATTCACAGCCCTCATCAAGTACATAGGAGAGCAATAAGAGGCGTTTTAAGGAAACTGTAGTCAGCAACTTTACAGAAGAGCTAAAAATTCAACATGTTGGAATGACACAACTTTTTATGAACTGTGTGATGCTGCGAGAGCTCTGGTGGAGCCAGCTGGATATTGTCAAAAACAAACCGTCATGCTCCTACCACTTCCTGTCGTCTTCTTTGTCATTTTCACCAGTAGTAATATCCGGCTGTTGATTTTGTGACTCGTGTGCTGTGAAAAATTGCGGTTTTGCAAAATACATCCATTTTGATGGAAAAATCACTTCGTAGCGCCACCAAATTCATTTTTATAATTTCAATTTGCACAATTTCATGGTTAATGGAATCGCAACTACTGTTATGTATCCTCCCTCAGTTTCAATGCCACAGAAACACACTAAACCAGTAGAAAACAATTTCTATACCTTTAAAACCTTAGCTTACCTAATGTGATCAGCTGGTAAGCTAGGCTATTTTGGACCAAATATTTAGAGATCTCAAATATATACATGCACTATACATAACATATATGTACCAATAAGTGATGCAACTAAAATTGGAAAAACAACAACAATCAGTCATTAATAGCATTTCTTGGTCTCACTCTACGCTATACAGATGCCTAGCTCACCTTGGCATGCTGGATGCTTGAAAATGACAAACCGGGGGGCATGCTGTGGTGGTGCAGAGGGTTAGCACGCCCCCGGTTTGGAGGCCTTAGTCATCGACATCGCGGGTTCGACTCCCGGTCCCGGCGACCTTTGCCAGGAGTCCTTCTCGCCCTCTTTCCTGTCTGCCTGCTGTCGCAAAAAATACGAGCCACTAGTGTGACATAAACTCTTTGGAGAAAAAAATGGAAAAAATGACAAACTGATGGCTTGACCTACTTTCTAATTAATAAATAATTATAGTTCCCTTTTGGGGAAACTCATAGAGCACTGAAATTTAACTCCCACCCACTCTGTCATATGATACTTTAATATGAAAGAAAATACAGCAATGTTAACATCATGCCAAAAGTAACATGATGCAGCATAACACCATCTATTGTAAAACAGTCAGGCTCTCTTCAGAACCTGGCTGTTCCTTTGCACATCAAAGGCAGCACACATACTTAATGTCCCACAACTTTCATGACATACTAGGAAACTGTGACTGCCCTCCACCCTTGTTTTTGTTAATTGAATTATTGCGTATTTTGTCATGGAAATGACTGATACCAAAATATCTTCGGAGAACTTCCAGAGACAGCTCGACTCCTGGGTTCTGGCACTCTGAGTGCTTGTACCGCAGTTTGAAAAGCTTTACAATTAAAGTTAAATAAACCATCCGAGTTAGGAACTACTAAAGCGGAGGAATATAGTCAAACAAACGTCTCAAAATCGAATGACTTGTTAAACATTACGTAGAGGTGTGACCTAAATTCTTTATAAAATCCTTTGAGGTTTAGCTCTTTCCAGTGTGAGGGGGAGGAGCAAAGCTGAGCTAACTCTGAAGGAAATGAAGAAATTCTGTCCTCTAGTTACCCTTAACATAATTCTTGAAGGCCTAAGCTGTTTTGTGTGAACTCATGTTACCGAAAGCCTCCTTCCCTCAGCACACCACACAGCAGCGGTTTGCTAAATCTGCCTAAGTCCATCATTGCTCAGGGGTTTAACGTGTCTGGATTCCGGCGGAAGAGGTGAGCTGTCGACACAAAGAGGATATTGATTTCAGTCGCCTTTCACCCAACTGTCAGTCCAGAAGACATAGGCACTCTGGTTTAGTGTTTTTAGTGTCACCACCGTGATGAAGGAAAAAAATGAAGGTTGAGAAGTTGGACTGTTTGTTCTCTATTTATAACCCAGAGCCAGCATGTCTGGTTGTTGTAGATTCAACCGAGGTATTTTTATGAGGTTTATTTGCACACAGGTCAGATTTTCTTCACCTAAACCTCGGTCATCTTTCACATCACAACGCAAAGAAAAACTGCGCTGTCTGTGAAACTGTTGTTCTGTTGGAGTCCTATTCCATGAAGAAGAATGTTAAATCTCACTACAAGTGGAACAGTCAAAGGCTCAAAACTAATGGGGTTTTTAACCTTGATTGAAATTTAAAGGAACTCTTTCGGGATTTTTACTGTTTTCTGCAAGTTCGTTCGAGATTAGAGGAGTATAAAAGCTGAATGTTTCTTCATGTTTGATTCTAATTCTGGGGACGCAGCATAAATTTGAACCAGGAGACTGGAGTGGTCTGGATGGTTGATATGACAACAGATTTTTGATGCATTTTGATGCTAAACCATTCAGTGGTCTATGAACTAATGATAGCATTAGAGAAATTATTTTCTGTAATAATTTCTATAATACTGGAAATTTCAGAAAATAGATAATTTTCTGAAATAACATTAAGTTCTGAAGTCTGTAGAGACTTTAGAACTGGGGTGAAATGGTGAATTTTAGACGGTGAGCAGAAGCATTCTGGATCAGCTGCAGCTGTCTGACGTTTTTGCAGCCTGTGAAGACGATGTTACAGGAATAAACGCGACTAAAGATGAAGGAATGAAGAGTTCCTCTGGGCCTTATTGGGACATTAGTCTTTGATGAAAGGCCGACTTTGTAGACCATCTTTTGTAACCGTCTCAGACCCGACCTGACGGTTTGAGTCCATCACCACACCCAGATAATAATAGCACCTATGATAGCCGATGCTGTAAGAAGAAACACTTTTTCAATTTCACCTTATTAAATATAGAGTTTATTACATTTATGCTTACAGTGAGTACAATAATGTAAAATTATGGTTTTTCAGCAGTAGCAGAATTTAGACAAGGATTATAGATCAAGGAATATTGACAACATTTTGCATGAATTTGTAATGGAAATGCATCAACTGGACCTTGTATACAAACAGGTTTTGTCTGCATTTTCTGTGTGTAGCCAGGAATTTTACTCAAGTGGGAATATATTACTTCATAATAATGTGACTCTAGTAAAAGTAAAAAGTATGGCAACGCTACCCATAGAAGTTTGTTTTATTCAAAAAGTTACTCAAGCAAACCAAGTAAATGTGACTATTGACCCATTTCTGCTAACATTTAAGAAGCATTTCACAAGCTAGCCTTATTGGGACTGGTGTCCCAATAAGGCTAAGGCTAATGCTGAACAGTCAAGTCCCAACTTACATGGAGATTTTGTTTTCTTCAGAAAAGCTTTGCCTTTTCTTCTGGGCCTGACATGCATATTTTCCCTCTAAAACACATTCATCCCTGGACACAGAACTCTTCTTCTTCTTGCTGATATTTGGAGATTTTCTTTGTGTTTCCACTCATATATAATTGTTGATGACTGTGGCACCCGTTGTCCTTGTTGTTGGAGCGAGGATTGCTGTGACTTTATTCAAAAATAGGTTTTCTTTGTTTGTAGCTTCTACATTTGATGGGGGTGTTTGCATTGCCAGGTCACCAGATTGTGCTTTCTTGTTTGTGACTAAGAAAAATAACACTGTCTACAGAAATAAGTGTCACCGATTATATTTCTGTATTTAAGATTAATTGAGAAATGTACTGAGCCAGCAAAAGTTGAGAAAGTGCTTCATAAGAACGTGATCCAGTACATTTGGAAGTGGAAACAGATGTGGACATGTCCCAGCTTTTGCATTAAAGTAACACTAAATTATTTCCATAAATATGAGTCCCACTAACAGTTCACAGTCATTTCTCTCTTCCTCTTCGCACTTGGTGAGTGTGGGTGTTTTACAGAGCAAGGTCTGATCATTTCTATCACTGGTCTTTATGTGTTCTTTTGTTCCTTATGCAGTAATGGCTCATGGGTAAATGTGAGAGCTGTGTTGCCACCAGATGCTGCTATGCGGACAACAAAGCTGCACAGATTCAAAGGCGTCTATTTTTACAGCCTCTTCTCTAAATGAGGACAGCATAAAATAGCAAAGGTACTGAGGTGGTCAGAGTGGATGAAAACAGAGCAAACCTGTTTTGGTCTGAACAAAAACATCCCTCAATGAGAAAAATTGTTAATGTGTCAACAAACAGCTTTTATAAGTCACTTTTCCATATATCTAATACATTTTATGTGTAATATGTTTGTGCATATGTACATTTCTTTACCTTGACAAACTCAGGTTTTTGTTTTTGCTAAGAATTCTGGGTACATAAAGAAATTGCTTTTTTCCCCCCAATTCTATTCAGTTCATACAAGTGCAGCTCCAGAACTTGAAATATTGTAAAAAAGTTTCATATTTTCACCACTCAATTTAGAAAGTGAACTCATATAACACTTGGATTCATTTCGTGTAGAACAAAAATATTCCAAGCTCTTATAGCTTGTTATTTCTAGGATTGTGGCTTTGAGATAATTACAATCCAAAATTCTGTTTTTCAAAAAGGTTCAATATTATGTTGAAAAGATTTTTTTTTTTGTTTTCTTTTTTAAATGTCAGGTTTCTGAAACATATCCTTGCAGCTACTGGATCTGTGCTTGGCTGGGGTTTCCTTTCCCAGGAGTTACTGTGTCAGTGCAACAGTACTAGAGCTACCTGCAGCGGACCAGAGAGCAGCGCAGCGCCGCATGAAGAGGTGATAGCGCTAAGGCTCGCCTCTTGGCTCTGATTGGTCGTTTCTTGTTAGCACTGGAAGCACAGAAGGCAAAGGAGCTTGAATTTTTTTGCACAAATTATCTGTCTCATACCATAGTGTCACTACAGCTTCAACAAATATAAAAAAAAACATTTTATATAAGTCACCTACTGCACCTCTTAGGCCTTATTGTTCCAAACGCCGGGTTTCATTATAATACGTCATATTTTATTGTGGTTTTGTGATTATTGCCCAGCATTTGATGCAGCTGCAAACTGTCTTTTAATGCGCTTTATAAATAAACTGGCATTTGACATTGACAAAAACAAACAATCTGACACTTTGGTCGCAATTAGCCACGAATGTCAACAGTTTTTCTAAGTAGTAGTAGGAGTAGAGTGGGAACACATTGGGTCTGTCAGTGACCCTGTGATTTTGTCTGTTGATCCCCAAATAGATTGTGAAATGTGGTGGAATCTTAACATGATGAAGCTCAACTTCCTCCCACTGTTTCCCTTATCAGCCCCCCTCGCCACACATGAAGTGGTACTGTTGTGTCAGCAGTATTACTCATCTATGTACTGAGTACAGCGGACAGCCTGGCCTGAAGCTGCCTTAATCACTTGCTCGCCCTTCCTGTTCCTCAACATGTCAGTAGCCTGTCGTGGGCGGACACTGATTACAGGAAGCAACATGGATAAATCGGAGGGGAAGAAAGACAAGGAAAGCATCCTGCAGGTTATTACAGACGTCTTAAAGCAGAGACAAGTTCAAAATATTGGAAACCATCAAGTCTTTGTTTGAAATCTGTCAAAGAAAAGAAAAAGAAAAAAACAAAGCAACCTCATCATAACTACTTTAACAAAAGTATCAGGCGATCATCAGTATTGATCTGATCTTTGCCAGAACCCCTGCTCGTTCTGAAACTCCGCCTTCAGGAAGTGATCACAACATGGCTCCTCTATCAACCCAACATTTTCACCAATGTAACACTGAGAAGCAGGTACTATAATGAGATCAGCAGATGTGTGGTTCCATCAAATGTTTGCTATTTGCTGCTGGCTAATCTGAAGGAGCTCACAGAGCATCCTTCCTCCACTAGGCGGAAACCAGGATGATCTGAGGAGGAGCTGTGTCTAAAAGGCGGAGCTAGGTCCAACCAGGCCTTTTCCTCAGCTGAATGGTTGCCATGGTAGATTAAAGGATTTATCAAACATGTAGGAAAGAATGAAAACAAGGGATAGGCCAAAATATTTGGATATATATTTGGGTTGGTTTGATCCTGGTCCTTAGCCTTGTTAATTACGCTAGATTAATTAAAAATAAGGGATGTTGGATAACAAACCAAAAAACAGAAAGGTGTTCCAATTTATTTTCAGAAAGATTTAACCGATAACATTCAGGACACGACGTTGTTTTCACACCTGGTAGTCCAGGTAGATTTGCAACGTTTGCTACATTTTCAGCTTTCACATTGCTCTGTGTCAAACCAACCAAACCCTTTGAAAACATGTCTGGAACTTGACTTTTCAAAACACTTTTTGATTTATGAAACCTTTACTGTATTTGAGACAAAAACATTTTTTTTAAAAGTTCATCATTCCAAAATTCCAGCTAAAACCTCAGCCTCGACTGGCTCTGATGAGCCGGACGCATTGTCACATCTGAATTGTGTCTTACACTGCTGGCTGTTTACGAGCCTAAAATTTCCACCATGTCTGCCTTGTTTCTCATCACGCTGTTCATGTGTTCGACACATCCAGAAAGTGTAAACACTGCTCTGAATAGAGAAGTGAAAAACAAAATCTGCAGCAGTTACAGTAAGTGTTGGATAGCAGGTCGGGGTGTGTAGGCGGAATGCGATGTTCGCTCGCTTCGTCTCATTCTCTGTATTTTCTCTCTCTCTATTTTTTTTTATACCCACTCTTCACTAATACTATTTATAAACCTGTAGAGCTGACTGCATGGGCCCGCTGATGATTCACGGCTGTTAGGACATCACCTTTAGTCAACACACTCCCCATTTCTATACCTGTTTCTCTCTCTTTATTTCCTCTTCCTCCATCTTTCTTTTATCTGCACTGCAGCAATAGAAAGACTACTGAGCATTCTTTAGGTATGGGTTGAATGGCACAGAAGGACACGCTGACTCGAGGAGGAGCCGAAGATAGTTTCTGAAGGACAAGGTTTCATAAGTTTCTAGTCTGACTCACGATTTTCTTCAAAATGAAGCAGAGTGAAGCGGCAGCACTGGTTATTTCATCCAGGCAAAAGGAATCACAGCTATTTTTATTTCAGCTGTGATTTACTTGGAACAGATTTTTAATACAGTTTAGAACATTTCTTGGAACTCTGATGAAACATATGCCTGAAAAAAACATCTGAAAACTTTCATAGAAATGCAGTCTCTGTGTTTGAGTTATAATGCTAGTAGAGTTTAGCAAACTGTATGACTTTGCAGGTGTGATGTTGGGAAGGAAAAGTTTTCCTTTTCTCTTTTGCACTCCAACTAGTCTGAGACCCAAAAACATCAACGATGGTGACAATGATCATTTCCACAGCCATAAAACGGTGCTTAAATAACATTAATTATTAGAGAGCATCTGTATTAGTTCAGATTAGCAATATTAATCAGTGTCTCTTCAGCAAAAAAGTCACCATTAAAGCTGCAGATAAAACTATCTCTATGTTGTGACAAAATAAAATGAGACAAATAATTGTGGAAAAAATGGATCTCAGCAGTGCGGGCTATGCTATCAGCCTCTTCCTGATAGCCCAGCCTGTAGTGAATGCTAAAGGTAGGTGTTTGGTAGTGCAGAATTGTGAAGTGGGAGCAAAACCCCACAATTCTTCTATTGATGTGTGGACATAGAGGATGGATGGATGGATGTTCTAGAAAGGTTTGAAAATTGCTGTAAATTACAAAAATCTTCCGGAAAAATATGATTTGGAGCATCAACTCAGAGCACTCCAATGGCGCGTTGACACCAAAAGCGTTACGCTCATCAAATTGCTGCTGGCTCCTCTGAAGGAGCGTTGGAGGGGAGTTGTGGGGGTGGACTGCTCTGTGAGGCTGAAGCTCAGAAACTGCCAGTCAGAGGAGGAGCTTCATCCTCGAAGGCGGAGCAAGATCCAACCAGGCGTGGTCGAATGGTAATTTAAAGGATTTCTCAAACATGCATGAAAGAATCAAAGCAACACTTAAAAATGTTTGAGATGAGGGAATATCATTATAGCACTGATGTAACGCTTTAAAAAGTTGATTCTGCTTGATATTGCCCCTTAAAAGTAGGTTGAACTACAATCTATTTTGAATAGGAAGCGATATATTAAGTGTTAGCGGCTAGCAGAAGCCACTTGCTGTATTGTGGCTGATAATGTAAAGCGTATGGTTTTCGTCAACATTCCTCCCTGCTGTTAGTATCAGCGCTCGTGTCACTGGGATCTCTGAAGCCGCCCACACTCTCTGGAAGAATGTCTGGAGTCGGGGGTGAAGTCAGACTGAGGAGCCTTGTTCTGGGGCTTGGTGTGCTGCTCTTCTGCTCCATATGATAGTGTTCCTGTGTGAAACAGTATAATAATGCGCTCTGTGTCACAGGCTTTTCAGCCCACGCAGTTTCCATGGTAAGGCCGTTTTGTTCCTTTTTTTTGTAATTTTGTAATCCTGCTGAAACTGTTCCTCTGGAACATTCGGACATTTCAGCCAAAACCTTCAACTTGATCCTGGAAAAGGTGAAGGTATCAGAAGTGTCTTCTTCTTCAGTGTCAACAAAGAGGACAGACTGACTGTATGTAGATTTGTAACAAGATTCTAACTGTATAAGTTGTAAAAAATCAAGCTATTTCCTGGTTCTCAGCTAGCCTGCACTCCTATTCTATTCTTTAAAGCTGCAATGTGTAACTTGTGTAATGGAAAAAGGTTTTTGACATATTTAGTATAACTGTCTCCATGTTGTGACAGTGTCATGAGACAGATAATCTGTGAAAAGATCAATCTCCTCCACCTGCTTGAGCTACTATTTCAGTTCGAAGAAATCCCGACCAAAACCAACCAATCAGAGCCAGGGGCGGGTCTTATCGCTGTCAATCCTGCTTGTAAGTGTGGCAAGCTCTCACTAGTCTAGCCCCTTGAAGCTCTTTCGTACACGACACATTTCTTCTAAAAAAAATAAGAGGTCTTGAATCCGACGGTCATCTTTAAGTCTTTACTGAATTTAAAAGGAAAATAAAAAACAACAACCAGATTCAAAACAAATAGAAAGTAATGGTCAAAAGACTGTGTTACTCTCAAGGTGCCAGACTTCTACAATGAGCAAGTACTTTCATCTTTCATAAACTAATTAGTCAATAACCAATCAAAAGGCACCAGGTAATAAGCTTAAGCACAATACAATTACAGTTGCTTATCTTTTTTCAAATAGCAGAGTAAAAAATTAAACTCACGTAAACACAAAATAACATTTTGCATTAAGTTCCAAAAATGTATATATGGCTCCTCCACTGCTCATGTACTCGCTGCTCAATGTGCCAGTGATGGAGAAACATCTTCCCGTTATAGGAAAACTGTTTATTGGCCGTCAGTGGTGGCTATGATTAGTTATCTTGGGATAAGTAATCACCTGTAATTCCAAAAAAAAAAGGACAGTAAAGTTATTTAGTGTACTTGTGATCACTGAAAATGTGATGGTGTAAGGAATAAATGGACTACAAATGATTGCTGTAATAGCAGAGTGTCTGCATGAATATGAGGGAGTATCTCGGCCTTCTTTGTCTGCGTGTTCTGAAAGTGAAATCACACTCACTCTTGCGTATGTGTGTGTCTATCTGTCTGCTTTTGCCGTTTTGGAACCTGTAACATGATCCACGGGGGCAACAGGAAATTACTGAGGAGGATGAGGGGGAAGCAATGTGACATGAGACAGGTGGGTGGGGGCGTTGATGGACGGATGGATGGAGGAGGGAAGGATGAAGGGGCGGAGGCCGCTGTCAACACACTGTCGCTGCAGGGTGAGAGGGACAGGAGCCGTTAGCAGAGGATTAGCTGGCACACCGAGTTTAGCTCCACAACCGCAAGACGAGAGTCTTTAGTTTCTCAGCCAGAAATCCAGCGGAAAGTGGGGCAACAAGGTTGCACACTTGACCACACAGCCGGATGTCATTCATAAAATGGAGAGAACGTTTTCAACACGGGTGGTGGGGAAAAAAATGAACTTATTCATCCTAAGTAGCAGAAAGAAACGAAAAAAAAAATCATTATATGCACTTGGTAGAACGTGTTGATCTCAAAGATATCCCACACTTTGCTTTAAAAAAAAAACAGGATTCCAAACAATTTGGCAAGATGGCCGCTCCAAATGGAAAGTGTAAATAGCTGCGTTTTCCATTGTAAATGTGCGCAGAACTTTTCCACCAATCTTTTTTAAAAAAATGCTCTTTGCAATTCAATAAAAAGCGCAATTAAAATCAAACATGAATATGTTTCTTTGCCCGATAAATCATTAAAAAAAAACATGATGCCATCATCCTCCTGCAACTTCCTGTCGTCTTCTTCATCTTTCCTGTCAGTAGAAACATCCAGCTGTTGCTCACTTGACTCGAGTGATGCAAAAATGTTTTTCCATCGCAGTTTTGCGAAATATACTAATTTTCACAGAGTGAATGTGATTTATTTGAACTGTAAGAGATATTTCTAATGTCGGCCACATAGAGAAAATGTGACTCCTGTCCCGTCATTAACCCGACCGCATGTCTTGCATTGCCATATAACATGGCAGCCCTCACTGTGACCCAGCCATATGCATTTCCAAATCCCTTTATGGCCCGGCTGATCACAGGGTCGCCACGCTGTGGTGATGAAGGTGCTGAAGGGGCCTGCCGAGCTCATCTGCACGCCTGTCCAAAATTAGCGCTGGTCGTTTCCTGTGCCCTCTAATCCCTGGGATTTAAAGCCATGCAACACTGAGCTATACAAACAGGAAGAAAAACCACGAGACCCTCTGGGATGCTTGCATACCTCTCATATCCCGGGCTTCATCTGTCAGTCTCAGTCCTGCCGTGACATCATCGCAGCCTCTTTCTGAGAACAGGATGGTTGGTTGCAGTCGGGTTGGAATTTGATTGATGATGTCCAGGTTGCTCAGGACACATGTGCTTTCGCTCTTAAGCTCACAGGCTTGGTCACTGCAGGAGTCTTCGGTTCCATATTTATCAGGGTAGCGTTATTAAGGAGAGTATTCCTTGCTGGGGGCTGGAGCACTCTACTACTACAAGTCATGGTGGATGGATTTCATATGTCACAGCTGTGGTTTTGCAAATCTGTGTATTGCTCTGTTAATTAAGAGTCAAGCTGCTTCGAGGTTATAGGCTCCATTAGCACAAATCAGAAGCCATTTCTACCTAGCTGATTAGCTACAGTGGCAGCAGGAGACAATGCCAGACTTGTGCTCTGGGCTGGGGAGTATTATTGAGGTCTTAGGTGTATCAACAAAAAATGATTGGTTAATTTGAACAAGTTTGTGATGCAAGTGTTGCATCTGTACCTTAAATGATTGAATTTGTGAATGTGATGGAGACTAGGGGCTCCATCCCTATTGATTACTGATATTTATTTACAGAACAAATACTTTATTTTGTTTCCTTTCTTTATTTTACTTTGTTTGGTGTTGGGTTAATTGAGTCTTACCTTTCGGGTGCGTCTCCTCAGAAGGGTGGAGCAGAAAGGGAGACAAATGCTCCAGGTGCAGTTAAAAAGCTCCTGGAACATACCGTGTCAACTAAGAGGGGTAATGCTCTGAAAGTTATATTAAGTTTAATTTAATTTCTTGATTGACCTTAAGATTAGCTTGTTTCTAATTTGCATGCATGTAAATATTTATTTGTACCCTTTATTTTGTGTTGGGTTTGTGCAAATTATTCCTTGCTTGTTTGTTACCCCTTCACCTGGTGTGGGTGGAATTGGCCAAAGGATAAAGCCGGATTCTTTGTTTCGCAGTCAAAAATTGGGTGTTGGTGTAATGGTGACCATGCAACACCAAATAAAGCTACTCCAACTATATTTTGTTGCCTTGCCTCACCTCCTTTCGACGCAGTGCCTCCGTCGGTCAAAGTGACAGTGATCAAAACGCAGACTTTTGCCAACACTGGGAATGACTGCTGATTAGATTTCCATGCCTGCACTGACCTCAAGACCTGTCGTCTAAGAACTGTTGCGTTCAGATGGAAGCATCAAAATGGGTGTAAATAATGTAAAAGGCTTTGATCCATCCTGCTTTCTGTCAATGATTCAGGCTGCTCTTGGTGTAAAGGTTTGAGGTACATTTTCTTGACACACTTTGGGTCTCCTACTGCCAAGTGAGAATTAATTAAATGCCACAGCCTACTCGTCTATTACCCCCCCATGGCCTTGTCTATCCCACAACACTTATAATAAGAGTTTACACTTACTTCACTAAAGTCACTTAGTGACAGCTGCTGGGTAGTGCTTAAAAAGTAACACTTTCTTTTGATGAGAATCTTAAGATCTCAACATATCACATATACTAAAGAGTCATTTTCTCTTTACTGAGCAATCCATCATGAAATGTAATTCTTTTTAAGCTTTCACTCTTGTCTTCTCCAACATTTTCATGTTTAACCATAAAAGAACGTGGTACCAGTGACTTTGACATAATTGGTTTATATTATTAACCTTTATTTGACCAGACAAATCCCAAAGGCAGAAAAAAATATATATTTTGCAAGACAGCCCTGGCCAAGACTGGCATAATAAAGACCAAATGGGAAGGACCGCTGGGATTTTGCTCCTGACAGTAATGGCCGTTAATGACACGTTGGGCACATTGCTACCTAGCAATACCGCCAATAAAAGTTCGATATTACATAATCAGTGTACTGGTTCTGTCCAGGTTCCCATGCTCAATGTTTGACAATGTAAATCAACCAGGAATTGCTTTATATTAGCCATGCGGTAGATGGTGACATTATCATTCACCAAGTGGCATGGTTTCATAACTATGCCATAAATCTGACTGTTTATAGAGCGGCTTTGTGGCACTATGGTAACCTGCTCTGGTTGCATGGTTTCAGTTTCTGGTCAAATGCTGCGTTGAACCCTTTGTGTTCGAATATAATGTGAATAAGTAGGGAAATAAAATCCGTCGGTCATCATGTGACTGAGAACTATAACTATGGATCAGTGGAAGCAGCAGGAGGAAACTGTCACCTAAACAAAGTTGGCATCAAGGGAAAGAACTGGTACCACTTGAGATAGAAGAGATTTTTTAATAAATAATTCCTGTCAGAATTTTACTATGCATAATATACACTTGACTTTTTAGTGATGTTACAATTGTTATTCCTGTAAATCCATATGTTGTTTGTTACTGTGGTTTCTCAGTTTAGTTTTTTTTTCTCTTTCTGCAGGTCTAGAGGCAGACTTTCAGGGAGCTGACTTGTGTTCTCTCTGTGGTTCTTTCTTTCCTCTACTGCTATCTCATTTCCCTTTAAAACTTTTCCCAACCAACCACATGAGGCACAGTATATTGGAGTTTGAGGTTTTGACAGGACAAAATACAAAATTACTTAAACTTTTTGCTCACACAACTTGTTTCTTTCTCTCCCTTTGGCTCGGACACAATTGGGTAAGAAGACTTTTGTTCACTCAACTCCCTTATCCTTGAACTTTCAACAAGAAACTTTCAAATTGACTGAATTCCTCTCATTTAATCACAGCTGAATGTCCGGTGGACTCTGTTAGATTGAGAACAGAAATGTGCAATATTTGTCTCGTTTTCAGCTGTCGCTCTTCTCTTTCACACCATGCTGTGTCAAAACGATCCAAATTGAAAAACGTCCCTTTATCAGTGGTGGTGCTGCACTGAGAACCATTGAAGGAAACGACACAAAAACCTCTGAAGAAGAAATCTGGCACAACTTTCCATCCATCCATTTTCTTATTCCCTTGTCCCCAGTGGGGTCAGGAGGGCTGCTGGTGTCTATCTCCAGCGAACGTTTCGGGCGAGAGGCGGGGTCACCCTGGACAGGTCACTAGTCCATCGCAGGGCAACACAACTTTCCTTCTTCTCAAAATGTAAACAAATATGGAGTGGCATCAGATTTTAGCAGTAGATTTCATTTTGTTGTTGGTAAAAAGGAAACAAAAAAACAACCGAGCCATTTCTCCGCAAATACAACCAGCACAAACACGGGGTTTTTCTGGTTGTATTTACCCAGAATTTCCTGCACTATAGTCTCCGGTTAGCTTGGTATTCACATTCAAGCCACATTAAGACCAAGGTTTTTAGGCGGACTAGAGCTCACCGTTTTGGAGTTACATTGCGCCTTCGCACCGCTCCAAACAAACTGGACTTTCCTCGCAAACCAACTAGAGTTCCATTAAAGTGAACTAAACACGGCTGATGTGAATACAGCACTAGTGTTTTTACAGCCAAACAAAAAGAAATGAATGAAGCCAATTCAGTGACATGTACCAAGTTTTTTAAAGCTCTTAACTGTGTAACTTTTTGTTCCTGCCTCTTGACCGGGACTCCCTTGAAAAAACAAACAAAAAAAGATTTTTAATATCAATGGCATTCCATCCTGCTAAAATGAAGAAAAAAATAAATAAAAAGTTGAAGGCCCTGCATGCACACACTGCAGTCATGTTTGGAAATGTGAAGCACGTGCAGCGACATGAGACGGGTGACTGCTGGTGTGAGAATGCAATCTCCTCGCCGGCACCGTGAATATCATCTTATCCAGACGCTCCAGGTCATCGCAGGTACACGCCGCAGCTCTCGCTATCGAATGACACAACATCTAGGTACTTTGTGCTCCCTTTCACGGCTGAACGCGCTTGGCCCTGCCCTCCGGGAGGAGGTGAACTCGCAGCAAACCGGCACCTGGAAAAACCAGATCGACTCAATTCACTTTGCACCTGTTCAGCAGCTCTGTGGGGTTTTTTTGTTGTTGTTGTTTGGTTTTTTTTGGTGAACAGGGTGTTCACATCGACACGTCATGTCACAGGACATGCTTCTTCTCGAGCTGGGGAAGAAACAAACAAACAATAAAAACAAAAAACAGGGAGTGTCTCAAGCGTCGCAGTTGATGGAAAGCTGGAGCTTGATGGAGGGCCTCGCGATTCGCTGCTACTGTTTGTGTTGTCGTGACCGGGCCTGCTGGTTAACACTCAGCTGTGAGGAAACACTTACATAAACGTGTGAGCGTGCGAGCAGACGAAACACCAACCACCATGTTGGTGGAAGAAGGAAAAAAAAAAAAAGGCAGAAGAGACAGAAACTATAGACAAAATAGCAATTTATTAATAACTTATCTTTCCTTTACATTCAGAACAGAGGAGAATGGTGGAGGGCAGGCGGAGGTCACCAACATGGCAACATCCTCCTGGAACAGTTTTTTTTTTTTTCCTTTCTTATTTTATTTTAAGCTAAGAGAGTTTCACTTCTCTCATCCTGACAAATTCATAACTGCATTTCAAAGAGTTTTCCCTGAAGAAGCTTTGAACACCCAGCAGATTTGACCACACCGGACCACGCACGGTGGGTGGGCCCTCACGCAGCTCTGGCTATCTAAAAAGAAAAATCTGGCAAACTTGATCAGGGTCTCGGATGATTCTAAGATAGACAAAGCAGGGGGGGGAAATGTAAAATCTCTTGAGGATAAAGTGAAGCAAACCCCGTGAGAGTAAGTAAGGCAAACGACAACAACTGTTTTGTGGGAGGGAGAGTGCAAAAGAAAATCCCCAAAAAACAAAAAAGGCCGGCTGGCTGAATTGATACATAAAGCAAATATGGAGTATATAAATATATTACAAATGTACACATTTCTGCACGATTCTTGGAAAGTCTATTGATTTTTGGCATAATTAACGCAAGAATAATGATCAATATGCGGTTGGTTTGCTTACAGGAAACTAGAATATGAAACAAATTCCTCAGTACACACTTCCAAAGGTACGCACTCTCTCTTACGTTTAAGGTATGAGCACAATGTACAGTATAAATGTTTGAAAAGTGTAAAAATCAGTCCAGTACGTGGGGTGGCCTACGAAAGCTGAGGTGCTTCAACCCCACACAGGTGAGTCTTCACAGAAGATGAAGGGGGGTCAACGCGCCCACGAGTCATGGGGGACGACCCCCAAAACAAACATAGAACATTTTTCTGTCCAGTTTGAACAATCGTGTCTCTTTGGCACACCAGCCTAGAATCTGTGAAGCAGAACGTACAGCTCTCCAGATCACCGTTCACCTTCACAAGAAAAACAGGAAATACCGCAAGAGTCCAACAGAAATATGATTGTAGAAAGTCTTTAAATGAGTCTGTTGCTTTATTTAACTGTCCGTCCTCATTCAGACAGCAGCAGGTGTGTACTGGCCAGGCCACTCTGGCAACTCCAGTAGTCACGCTCAGCAGCTGTCGAGCCCCCTCCAATAAAAACCGTCTGCATCGTCCAGAGCCAGGTCCGCACACCAGATGACGGGAAAACGAGAAACTTTTTGCAACTTTTTCAAGACGTAGAGGAGAATTCAGGGTGGTAGTCTTACACTTCCCTCCACCCCCCACCAACAAGAGAGGCACTGATGTTCGGAACCTCACGTGGACTGCAGGGGGTCCAACTGGAAGACGTTGTGGTTGGTGGGGGTGGTGAAGTACAGCTGCTGGCTCGGCGGATCCATGCGGTTGTCGCACGGGCTCTTCAGGCCCAGCGTGCGCTCAAAGTCCAGGAGCTGGCCCATGAAGTTGAAGTTGGGGGAGATGTTGGACTTCTTCATCTTGACGATGTCGTAGGCATCATTCATGGACAGGTTGAGCTTCTGCATCAGGTAGGCCACGGTTACGGTCACCGAGCGGCTGATGCCGGCCAAGCAGTGGACCAGGACGCCGCACTTCTGACCCCGAGCTTCATCTGGTTACAGGGGAAAAAGAAGAGGAATTTTAGCCAATGTCCTGTGAACCTTTACTAGAACTTCTACTCAAAACCAAACAAACCAGCAGTACGATATCTTGAACTGCCCTTGCCTTTGCTATGTCAGTGTACGCAACTGTCGCAATTGTGAGGAATTGCTTGGATGCAAAATTAGATGGGCGACTAAAATCTAGATTTTCTTAAAAACTTCTTACAGTTCAGTGGTTCAAACCGTTGGGTGTTCTACCTTTTCTGGACAATGACGCTGATGATGTACAAAAGCTGTTATCTACCCTTTGAGCCGCACCCAGCACAACGTGTGATAAAGATCCGCACTGTGTTTACAAGCTGGCCCACATCCAAGAATGGAAAAGTTTTTAATCCCCGACTATCTGTCAGCAGCGCCTGTCAACAACTGGGAGTCGCCGGAGAGAAACTGAATCAACGTTTTCCCTTGTTTTGTCCTGGAATAGCCGGCTGGGAAATTGACTATTACAGTCTATTAAAGCATTCTTCCACTCGCCCAGGGTTGGTGTGACAATGGTGCCATTTGAGCGTGTAAATGTAAGAGTCATGAGGGCACCCTGTCAAGGCAAACAGGATGTCAACAGGCCCTGTAAATGGCTCCTTTTGTTATGCGGAGGAAGAAGAGGGATAGGGAGGGGGGGTAGGGTTGATGCCATGTCCTAGATTACTTTCAATGCCACTTCCTTCCTGTTGTGCTCAAATTACCGCCCTCCCTTTGCTCTCCCTCCCCCTCTCCCCTATTCTCCTGTTTCAACGCTGCTCTTTGTACTGCAATTACACAAGCCCCAGGACAACAGATAGGCCAGAACGCCTCCCATTGAAGTCAAATCATTTTGTACACAGTGCATTTTAGCCGTTGCGCCATCAGAGGCACACTCGCACTTCAACACAGTGGATTTAATCTGAGTGTCCCTGCTTGATTGCCTGATAAAGCCACAGTTGAGGACACCTCGTCTAATGTCAGTGGCCCAATATGAGCCTAAGAACCTCCAGAGAGTGATAAGACATATATTAACAGGATTATGCTGCCTTACTGTCAATTTCCACTTCCTCTGATGTGTTTACATCCATTTTGAATAATCAGTAGCTTTTCTTTTGCGTTATTTTCCATGTTGTTGTTTAGCAAATGTGAGAATAGTCTTGTTCCCCCCAGTCTTTATGGCTGGTTAAGTTTGGCTGTTCGTTGTCTTGAAATAAGGGTTGGTTACCGACGACAAGCTTTCCCCAGGTTTTAAAATGTCAACATTATGTTGAGTTTAAAGGCCTGTTCAGATGCCATTTTTAGTTGTAGGTTTTTGCAGTAAAACCCTAAAATGCTGATGTGTTTTTACTCACTGTTGGAAGGTCATACCACCCCAACCCATCCCTTGTTAAAGTGATGACTCTTTCAGCCTGCAGTCCTAACAGTTGCTCAAACAAGTGTGCTGAGAGTCAGATGTGGTTGGCCAATCTGATTGACTTCAGCCACTTTTCACACACATTTGGAGATCAGTAAATGTCTTTTCTTTGCCTTTTGCCATTGAAAAATAACTCCTTGTTGTATAAACAGGATTCAAATAATCTTTCCTGTCTATTCAAATACTTTTGCTCATTGAGAAAGTTGGCTAGTAAATTAGGTAAACGATGTATGAGTTGTTTATTTCACCAGTTGGCAACAGATTACTCTGCAACCTGTTGCCAACATGTTCTTTGGGAGAACCTTTCTGGTAAAACTGAGTGGCTTTTTTCTTTATTTGTCCCCCTAAAAAGAGCATGTAGGCTACTAGGGGACTTGCACTAAATTACATAGATTTTAATGTGTTAAGAAATTGTATTCAATTTTTAACTTTAAGAAACAATATGATTGCATGTTGGGGAAAAAAAAAAAAGAGTACTGTTGTGTGCACATTGTACAAAAACAAGTTAGCCTATCGCTGTAAATAGACAAGCCTGAAATAGCAACTCAATGCGAAACATGTGAAGTCCGATGCTAATGTCAGCATCCAGTTCACATTTTTAAATTTTTTTTTCCCCCAAAGAAGTTACTTGAATATAAAGGATTCCTGAAACACCTGAAAGCTAAATGGAAATAATTTCACTTTGCACCAATATGATGGGTTTTTAAAAAAATCCTAAATAACAGACTGAAAACAGTCTGTTATTTAGGATATTTAAATAAGTCTGTTATTTAGACGATAAATATCAATAAATATCTTTGTTGTTGAGCTCTTATGACTATTCAATAATTTAGCAGCAAAAAATGTTTTTTGATTTGAAAAAAGGTTGATTATTTTTTTCAGTATGTAGTTTTCCATTCAATTCGATTAATTGGGATTTATTACATACCCTGCGATATATATACTCGATTGAAACTGTTTAACCGAGCCCCACCACCAGCAGCAGCAGCATGTGAACGAGCCAGATGTCCGCCGGGATTAACCTACCGATGAAGCTGATGGCCTCCGGGAAGAACTGCGAGAGGTTCTGGCTCCAGTGGTCGGAGATGGGGATCTGCTTGTACTTAAACTCCCCGGCGTTCTCGAACAGATTGGGCAGGTTGGGCGTCACGTTGAGGATGTACTTGATGCCGTACTCCTCCAGCACGTCCAGGTTCGTGGAGTCCTTGGCGCAGCCCAGGTAGAGGTGCGGCAGGATCTCCACGGGGAAGGAGGGCTGCGGGTTGGACAGCGGGCTGCCGTCCGAGTCCGTGGCGCTGCTCGGGTCGAAGTCCGACTCGATGTCGGAGGAGTCCGAGCTGATGCGCAGGCCGCCGAGGCCCAGGACCTGGGCCGTGGTGGGAGAGCTGCTGCTGCTGCTGCTGGAGGAGGAGGAGGAGGAGCCGTCCAGGTTGGTTTCGCACAGGGCTGGAAACTCTGCCTGGAATTTACTGAACCCGCCTGGAGAAACGAGGGGAAAATGAATCCCAATGAACACCAGCTTCAAGTATTCATATTTGCATGTTTTGCAAAAAAAAAAAAAAAAAAACATGCACAAAAATTTACACGCATTGAAAAACTTACAGTTTCCCCGTGTTTACACAAACAAATCAGCACAACTGTGTGTGTGTGCGTGAGTATGTGTGTGGAAATGTGAATGAAGCTCAACTCACCCTCCAGGTAGAAGGCCTTGTACCCCTCGTCCTTCATCTTCCTCAGCAGCAGCCCCAACACAGACCCCCCGTCCACGTTCTCGTTCCACTCCCGGCTGTACTCGTCGTACAGCACGATGGTGTCCGTCTTGCAGCGGCGCACTAAGCTCTCTCGGTCCTCCCCGTCGGAGAGCAGCGAGCGCACGGGCAGGTTGCCCTTCTTGAGCCGGCGCAGCATCAGGCTCGGGATGGCCACGTTGATCGCCGTCTCGACGTGCGACGACTCGTACAGCTCCTGCGCCCGGCAGTCCATCACCAGCAGGCCGTCCCTGCGCGTCTCCAGCTGCTCCCGGAGCCAGCCCACCGTCTTGCTGATCGCCATAACCGAGTCGAGCTGGATGACGGGTTTCAGCTTGTCGAGCATTTATAAGCAGGAGTGCGAAACGCCGGGTTTGAAGGAGGGAAATAAGAGGGAAGTTTAGTGGTAAAAAAAAAAGAAGAATTTTTTTTGGTCCAAACCGCTGTTCAATGGAATAAATTCATGTGATCTAAAAAAAAAAAAAAAAGTTTAAAAGAATAATAATATTCTCTCCACGCAGATATCCCTCTTGTGGAAAACGATCTTTCCTCACTGCGCGTTGCCTTCAGTGGCGCTTCATTCATGCATCAGCCTGGAGAGCCCGAGTTATTTCTCAATGAGTCACAGCCGCCCTGCAGCGAGTCGGACGCTTCCTCTGCGCTTATATAACTCCACCGTCGCGGGGCGCAGCAGCTTCCCCACCCGCCGTCTTTATTTGCAGAGATTCAGTGTGAAACTGCGGTTGATGTGGAGAGAGCTGCGAGCTTACGGTCAGCTCCAAGTCGACTGGCGGATGCGGCTCGTTTCCCCTCACTTCCTTTCTCCTCCGCAGCTCGGTGTGAATCGACGCCGCTCTGGCTGAGCGAGCTCTCTCTCTCTCCGGGCTGCTGAATGGCTGCACACACGGAGCGTCCTCATTGGATACGCTGCGCCGGCCGACCAATCGGAGGAGTGCTCAGCGGCGGTCGCCTTAGAAACGGGGGGCCGAATGGAGCGGCCCGTTGTTGATGAATTGTTAATGAGTTTGTCATTCACAAAAACGGAGAGGAATTTCGGCTCCGGATGGAGGCGAGTACAAACAAACAGCAGAACTACAGGAAGGGGGGGGGAGAGGAGAGAGACTACAAAGTAGTGCGGTCATTATAGTGGTAATGCAGGGCTACAGCCTTACCCCGACGAATCAGATTTTTTTTTCAGGGCTAACCAGACCAGTACTACATAAATAAATAAATAAATAAATTTAAATACTTTTTTTTTTTTTTTTTTTTTTTTTACAATTTTCACTTTCTGTTTCATTGCAGCCATTTGCTAAAATAAAAACAGTTCATATTATTTCTTGTGCATGTACACTATCTTGACAGAAACAAACCCCAGAAATGTAGAAATTTTTTTCCAATGTTTATTATAAAAGAAAAACCGAAATATCACAGACCCCTCCCCAAGTTGCTACAGCTTTACAGATTGCAGCTTTGTGTTGCTGCTGTGCGCCGTTTCTGTTGCCTGTCTGGGACAAGAACGGGTTTAAAAACGAAACATCAATCAGATTTTCAGCAAGTGAGACCAGCTCTATAAAAGCTTGACCATTGGGGCAGATTGTTTGCTCATAATGGCGAGGTTTCGGAAAGAGCAGAAGCTTCTTAAAGAGACAGAGGCCCAATGTTGTTTAAGTCATATTTGATATATACAGCAGTTTTTAACAAACGAAATTAACACAAAACATATACTTCATTACTATCAAGAAACTATGTTAACTTGGAAAATACATACACTGCTCCTTTAAGGAAATCTGTCCAACAGCTGAGCCACGACTCAAGCAGTACAATTATCTCAAAAACAGCAGAAAATTCCCAACAAAATGGCTGAGAAAGAATCAAGATGCATTGAAACGCCATAGAGGACTTCAGACCTGTCCAAAAATGAACAGCCCAAATCTCAATGAACTGAAACAATGTTAGAAAGAGTTGGCAAAAAAAAATTACCATGACGATGTGAGAGACTGACAAATCCACATACACAAACCCAAAAAGATCAATTCAAGTAAGTGGCATGCTGCCAAAGGCGGCACAATCGATAGGTGCACTAACCATTTTTTCCCCCATTTTACATACATATTTCTATTTTAGCTTTGTATGGCCACACTCACCATTTTAGTGAGAGTGGAAAATGAAGCAAACAAACAGTTTAGGG